>NC_134471.1:21289344-21432644 GCF_964194025.1 Convolutriloba macropyga | reverse complement strand
CGGGCCTTTTAATTAATTTTTACGCCTTTTATAAAAATTTAACTGTAAGATTGTAATCGCTTGCAGGATTTTAGCCTGCACATTTTGTAAATACCAACAAAAAGTGTCCATTGTTATTGGTTTTACAAACAAAAATTGATCAAAAACCTTTGTATTGCGTTCCTCAATTTCATGTTTAATTCAACTTTAAAGTTAAGGAACGTCGTGACAGTTTTGTTCACACAGGAGCCTAGTCTAGAGAGTTCTCAATTTCTGCGATCAATTTCAATAGTGATTGGTACGACATGCGAGCTTAACTGAATCAAAAGGTGGTTAAATGTCTGGTCATGAATAAAACCAGCCAGTCATAGTAAAACAAGTTTATCGCCGTTTGATAAACATTGAAACAATTCTCCAATCACCAATGTTAAAGATCGCTTTATGTACATATAGCGAAAGTTGTAGATAATCGGATGTTTTCACGTATTTGACCACCAAAACAAATTTAGGTTCATCATTTAACAAGCCTATTTTTCTGTGACTATACCCCAAATATCACTCAGCTTCATTCGACCACATTTCAACACATATGTGGCGCAGTATTTGCCAAAGAATTCAATTTCACTGCTTATATGCTTTAGATTTACAGTCTATAGTTCAATTATATAAGTTGAACAAACTTCATGTCTTCAAATACCAATTTCGATAAATATATTTATAACGAAAGATTGCGCCCAAAATTTCACCAACATCGACTTGACCGAGTAAAGTTAACCTCAGATGTTTTACCTTTAACCAAAAACTACTTTTGGTAGCTTTATTTCTAGTTATTCCACGCTAATTTAGAATCATGAAGAAGTTTCAAATTATTTCTTTGTCTATAATAATTTTTGTGTTAGGTGGTTACTTTTTATTTCATGATAACCATCTTCAACGGAATCTACCCGGGCCAAAGCTTTTGATTCCTACTAAAGACTTTAGAAATGAACGAACTTCAAGCATTCCACTTGTTTATACTACTGGTAACGAATTTCATCTTACAATACCCAAAAATGAAGAATTAGTTCAAAATCAGAACGAAATTATTGTAATAAACAAAAGTATTGATAACAGTCTTAGTTATCGACAAAAGATAATTAACAAAAATAAAAATGTATTCAAACTTCACACAGATTTTGATATTGAGTTACGCAAGAATTCTGTATTTAATTCCTTGAAAAATCAATGCCACGCTTTGTCTTCAGAAAAACTTACACCTACAACATTAAAGTCAGCTTTTAAAAAAGACCATTCGTTTAATTACAACTCAAAATCATCAAGTGAGTTAGGAACTTGTTCAAAATATTTATCGAATGATGAAATTCCTCTCGTGAACAGAGCTGTGAATGAAGATGAGAAAAATTTTCCTTTGGCTTTTGCTATTTTGGTTTATCATAACTTTGTTCAGTTAGAACAGTTATTTCGTGTTATCTACCGACCTCAAAATTTTTATTGTTTTCATATTGACGCGTCAGCTGAAATAACCTTCAAAAAGATAGTGAGTACCCCAGTCATAACAAGGGGAGGCTGTTTAAAAGATTTTGCAAAGTTTTTATTCAAGAGTATAGAATATTTAAAACTAGAAATACCGTTTCGTGTGGCTGTTCATGTCTGAAAAATTGGTTTCCTGTATTGACAAAAGTTGCTTGTGGCATGGTTTCCAACACTGTTTTCTGATGAAAGCTCTACCATCATTTCAAGTGACAAAAAATAGAGAAACTGAATTGTAGGTTCTATTTTAGTCCTATTCTGTTTATTAGGATGTGAATTCAGATGTTAGAAGTTATAACAATTATTACCGAACATTATTTCAATACAGGACCTTGGACAAGAAATATCCACAAAACCTACAAAAAAGAATTGCAATACACAATAAAACATATCAAAAACGTCTCTAATGTGCAAATTTTCGCCAAACCAAATTCAACAGGGCTATTAACACAAAAAAATTCAACAGGGCTATTAACGCAAAAAGGTATCTGTTTTGGAAAAAAAGTCTTTTGAAATATATAAGATGCAAAAGGACTTTTCTCTCCTCAACTATTGCTTTTGTTAAGACTGGGCTTATTATTTGAATAGATGGAAAAAAACGGAGTTCAAAGCAAAATTAGGTATTAGAAGTAGAATAGCATGACCAGCAAAGTTCGTTTTTACATTCTATCAGAGCCCAAACTGTATTTCACGCTTGTCAGCATATTTAAAAAAAGACTTTTGTTAATGCCTATTATTAGCACATGAACTGAAACTCAAACAATATCATTGAAAGTCAAAAACTGGTAATGTTTAGAATTGTAAATGTTATACTCATACACAATGAGTATAGTCAATTGAATTGCAAATGGCCTCGCACAAACTGAGATAGGCACTTGCGCCGCGAATGGCAGGTTTAGTTGTTACTTTCAACTAGATTCTTTCTAGATTGGGCAATCGCGGTGCGATTGACTCTAACTGAACTAATCAGCTCAAATGGGAAGTGTTTGCAAGAATTAAATGAAACTGAGCGTTAGCGCTGCAAATTGGAGAATGAAAGTTAATGATGATACAAATTATGAAAGAAAGTTTGTTCAGGTTTTAATCATACATAAAGGAAGCAAAGTTTGATTTGTTTACAACGTGAATGAATATATATCCGGTACAGACGGAATGAACAGACTAAACTGCTAAAATTGGGAGGAAGTATATAGCAACTGAACTTAAATGGCATTCGCCCTTCAAAAGGAACTTACAACAATAAATTTGTTTAAAATACGGATATGGATACTTGAAGGGTATCCATTGCCGTATGACATTTCCCCCTCTTGGAGAAAAATAAATTACTAAATTAAAATCAGAAAATTAATAAATATTCACCGGTTACTAAGTAATAAAATATTAAATAATAGGTAGAATAAAAGTTTAAGAAAGTTTTCTTTAAGTTCACTCGCTATCGCTATTTTCAGCATTTTCGGCCTGGAGAACTGTCATCTCCCTCGGTTGGTCTTGCGAGTACTCAACTCCTTCATTTGACGCTCCCGCAATTCCAGTATCCTGATAATCAGTGTAGCCTTCTGTGCTACGAACTTTTTCGACAACTGTTTGCGATTTTTGGGATTTCTTTTTCAATGTCCTCTTGCTTTTTCGAATAGAAGACGTGTCCGAATCCGATGTATCACTGACTGTGATTTTGCGTTTTGAAGTTTTCCGCAAGATGGGTGTAGGCTGTTTTTGAACTGATGAGGCTATTTGTGCCCCGGATGGTCCTGCTGTATCGGACGATACCACTTGCGGCGCGATTGGACTGAAATTTAATATTTGTGTAAGATCGGGTCGATTTTGGAATGCCTCGTCGTATTTCGGGTTTCTTTTTGGCACTCTCATCTTCAATGATCTTGCAATATTACTAGCTGTAGATATACAAGATCGTCCCGAAGAAACGACACTTACATCGTCTGTTTGTTTCCTATTTCGCTTAATCTTTTTCTCTCCAGTATTTTTTCGGAAAATATCTCGTTTGTGTTGTTGAATTTTTTGTTCGAGAGCTTTTTTGTTTATTTTCTTTGGACGTCGTTCTATGTATTGTTCTAAATCCGTTTCACGTTCAGCCCGCGTCCCAAATTTGGCGATGTCAGAATTCCTAACCCGTACTTCTGGTTTGTAGGGTTCTTTGATGACACTCGTCGTTGGACTTATTTTGCACACTGTGCTGCCAGGTGCTAATACCTCATAGAGGCCATCCAGGTTCTTCTTTTGGCGTTGGTTCTCATGTATCTTGCGGGCCAACTTCACCTGCACGCTACGTTCGGAGCAGGGAATTGCGCGGTAGACGACATCTGGCTTTATGAAACGATCTTCCCCGTCGTTCCTTTTCTCTTGTTCTGTTCTTGCGCGGGTACTTGCGGCGCAAATGACTCGCTCAATTTCCGTGTCAGAACAAAGAGCTGTATCCGCCCACTGTTCATCTGTAAGGTAGGAAAGACCCGGGATTGTATCTTCGTCTAAATAATAATTAATTCTTGCATTATAGTTGAGATTTTTGCTATCGGATTTATTTGTAATATTTGATATAGGTGTGTTACATTTTCTACCGAAGTGTGCCTCACATGGCGTGGTTGTTATTGTTTTGATATTCTAAGTCGTTGTATTATTGCTTTCAGTGAATTTTCTAAATTAAATTTTTTTTTAATTGTGATTTCATGCAAGATAATTGTCGTTTAACTGTTTGAATGATACGTTCTACTAATCCGATTGCTCTATGGTCATTTGCTGGTGCATATATAGGTGTAATATTATTTTCTGTACAAAATGTTTCAAACTTTTTTCCTGTAAAACATCTAGCTTGATCTAATCTAATAGTTCTAGGTACTCCATGTTGATATATATAATTATTTAAGAATTTGATTGCATTTGGACCTGATGCATTATTTACTATTTCTGCTGTGGGGTATTTAGAATATCTATCTATACTAGTGAGGAAAAATTGTTCTATTCCTTTCTCATTTAAAATTGGACCACCAAAATCTAATTGTATTTCGTCATTTGGTTCACTACATTTAGGTAGAGGTGTCCATTTGCGGTGCGGAATCACTGATTTAAGATTTTTACCAATTTCCGTGCAAGCTTTGCACTCACTGGCCTTTGCCAGTATGTCTCTGTGGATGTAGGGCCACCAGATATTTTGAGCTAAGGAAAGCATAGCGAAACTGCCTGGATGTGTGGAATGAATGTCTTCCAACACCGCATCCTTAATTGATTTTGGGATCGCAATTCTCTCATCTAGGCAGACAAACCCGTGTTTCACGCTTAGATCTCTCCAATATGAGAAGAGATAAGGACTGATCTCTTGCAGTTGTTCCGCATCATTTCTGATCACACAGTCCCTTACTTCTTTCAATATCGCGTCTTTTCCAGTCAGTATTGCTAGGAACTTCTTACTGAACACTTTATTGAGTGTCTCAGTGAACATTATGTCCTCGGCTTCGTCTATCATACTACCAGTTGGGGTTTCTGTATGAGTTGCTGCATTGAATTCGGGTGTTGAAGGTGTCGTGTCGGAGAAAGTTACTCTCGCTTTAGTAGGAGTCGATTTAGAGCGGGTTGCTTTGGCTTTTGACATCATGTTGAGACTATTTACTGAATTATTTGATATGAGAGGTTTATTTTTTTATTCACAAAGTAGTGTTTCTTAGGCAGAATTTGGGCAAAAAGCGAGTGATTTTTGTGTAAGTGGTATTTATACTTGGGGATTTGTGTTTTTGCGCTTAATTTAGTGTTATTAGGTGTATTACTTGACTTATTACCATTAATGTGCTGCATTAAGGATAATTGTTCAGATTGTTCACATTCTTTACTGTCTAATATTTGCACCTCTTTTGCAGCAAATTTGCTAATGGAATGTGAATTATTTACTTTACGGTGATTTGGTACAAATTGTAATTTTGGAACTTTAGGTGGCATTTGCGACGCAAATGGATGTACAGAATACGGATTAATTTTAGAATTAGCCTGTGTTAATTGCGGTGCGAATGGAGTTTTCAATGGTGAAACAGTTAATTGTGATGCAAATGCTTTCTCGCAATTAGTTGAATTATCACTTTGTGATATGGTTAATCGCGATGCGAATGGTTGTGTAACTTTTAGTGAAGGCAAATTCGACATTAATATGTTTCTAAATTTTTTAGTTGCTGTTTGTCTATTGGTAATTAAGTGTTTCATTGAATCACGGATTTTAGAAATTGTTGCTACAACAAAATGTTCGTCGTATGTAGATATCTTTTTAGCTCTGGCAAAGGGGTTTCTAGAAATGTAGTCAACGAGTCCCATCTTTGCTCCTGGCATATGCTCAATTGTGAAATTGTACGGTAGCAATCTATCTATCCATCGAGACAGTCGACTATTGTATGACTTGTTTGATCGGTGTTCTTTAAGTATGAACAATAGGGCTCTATGATCTGTCACTACCGTAAAGTTTTTTCCGTATAAGTAGTATTTAAAATAATCAGTTGACCAAACTATCCCCAATAGTTCCAATTCGTTGAAACTGTAGCGTTTTTCCGTTGAATTTAGGAATCGTGACGCGAAGGCTATTGGTTTCCAACCATCCGGTGTATTTTGTTCTAATGCTGCCCCCAATCCTGAACGCGAGGCATCACATTTTACACGAACGTCCAATTTAGGGTTGTAATGGCTATTTTCTGTACTATTTGCTATTTTTTCTTTAATCTGGTTAAAATGTTTAGTGTGTTTGTCTGTCCAGATGAATTTTACTGATTTCTTTAAAAGTGGTCTAAGTGGATGACATAATTGTGCTAGGTGTGGTATAAATTTGCCGATATAATTTACTGACCCTAGAAATGATCTAAGCCGTTTTAATGTTGTTGGTGGTGGTATTGTTAAGATTGCGGCTGTTTTGCTTTCTAAAGGTGATATTCCAGTCTGTGTAAATTTGTAACCGAGCCATTCTATTTCTGATTTAGCAAAATGACATTTCTGGAGGTTAATTCTCAAGTTATTGTCATCTAATTTCTTTAGACATTTGTGAACATAGGCTAAATGGTCTGTTTCAGTGCCGGTACTAACGTTATGATATCGTCCAAGAAACAATATGTATTTTGTAAACCTATGAGTGTGTAATTCATGGCTTTTTGAAATTCTGCCGGCATATCTGCAAGCCCATAAAAACCAGTTTTTAATCTATATGTATCGGTAGATTCTCCACATATGAAGTTAAAATTACAGTGTTTTGCTGTGTCGTGATGTAGTTTTAGTTGACTATATGCATATTTTAGATCTAATGTGGTGAATTATGCTTGTTGACCGTTTTGTGTATCTGTAAGGTGTTGTGAGATGGTGTCGATTAACATTTCAATATTAGGCATTTGGTATTTATTTTTATGTATCGCTTTATTTAGTACTTTTGAATCTAATGCGAGCTTTATCGACTGATCTTTTTTCACTGTAATTACAATCGGGGAGATGAAGTGTTCGTCAGAGCAACTAGATAGTTTTTCGATATGACTTTCAGTCTGTAATCTTTCTAATTCGTTTGATACTCTAGGTTGAAGATTTATCGGAACACGTCGACCTTTTTGATGCTTTGCTGTGAACGTTTGATGCAACTTTGATTTTGCTACATGTGTTTTTGATAAGCCAATTCTCGATACTAGATGAGGAAATTGCGTCGCGATTGACTCTTTAATTTTACATGTAGGATTATTGATGTTATAAACACATTTACCAGTTTCTGGTTGTTGTTGGACAACTGCAAGTCCCAATGTAGTGAACAGATCTCGTCCGATGATATTTTTGTGTCTATCATCTACCACAGTCAACATTGCTGATTTGTCTTGCCATTGATTGTAGACTACTGTGGTTTCCAAATGCCCAATGACTTTGATCGGCTCATTTGAAAAAGTTTTCAAATTCCTTCTTTCCGTTGATTCTGTCCATTTAGCTGAGTTTGTAGATCGTAGGATTTTGTTCGCTACACTTTTTGTGATGATACTGACAGCACTTCCAGAGTCAATCATAGCAGATGTTTGTATTGCCCCCATTTGCACTTCCACGTTTAATGGTTCCAATTGATGAACTGAATCCGAAGAAATCGCCGCCACATAGTCGTCAGAATCACTATCGTAGTTTGAATCGTACACCTGTTCGTACAATTGTTGATAGCTCGTTATATAGTTTACTGATTCTTCATCATCACTTTTTTCCGGCGTCTGATCGATTTGGTTTACATTTGATTTTTGAGTTTTCTGAATTGGATGCTGTGACTTTTTTGGTTTGCGACATTTTCTGGCGAAATGACCCATAATACCACAGTTATGGCATTTTTTACCATTCGTGGGACAAATCTGCTTATGGTTGTGGCTCCAACGAAGACCACAATCCGTACAAATACTCGTATATTGATAGTTTTGAGGGACAGTTGGGTAGCGTGTGAAGTCTCGCTTTGTTGAAGGTCCATTCGCGTTGCGATTGCGCATTGAGTTATTATTGATGAAATTCACAGAAGTATTACCTGACATCAAGTTTTGGTTAATTTTCTGCTGATTCTGTGCTCCCATTTCCATTTGTATGGCGATCTCCAATGCTTTTGGTGGATCTACTGTTTCCTTCAACAACTCTTTCTGAGTCTCGTGATCAAGCATATTTAATATGAATGCATCACGAATGAGTGTAGTTTCTTCATTACCAAGATTGCAATTCTCCGCCAATTCTATGAGACGGCCGTAGAAACTTTCTACCGCCTCTCATTTTTGCTGCTTACACGAGTACAAAACAAAGCGATCGTAAGTTATATTACGAACCTTTGTGAATGAGTCCTCCATTGCCCGCCACAAATCTTTAAAAGGGTGTTTCTCGATCTGAAAATGAGGGTATTTGATTTTGAAGATCCGCCGTCCCTCTGTACCAATGCTTAGATATAGCAACGATATTGTCTTCTGTTCACAAATTCCCCACGGTTTGTCGCCACAGAGGATCCCGATTTCTTCAATCTTTGCGCAACGATTTTGCCAGTTTACTTTCAATTGCTGGTTTCGAACTTTACGATCTCTTTCCGTTGCCTGTGTGTGGTTTTCCACCTGCTCTTCGTAGGTAGGTTCAGGCGGGTATGTCGCTGTTGTTGGGGGATCATTCAACAGGGTGTCCAATTGTATCCCTTCCTTAGCAAGTAGAGCCAATTTCCATTGCTGCGTCCATTTGATCCACGTCAGAGGAGGTGTTACTGTCCGTTTCTCCCAAAATGCTTCTATATGAAGTGGTGTTTTCTTTGAGTCCGCTGCTGACTGCGCCATGTTATACTCATACACAATGAGTATAGTCAATTGAATTGCAAATGGCCTCGCACAAACTGAGATAGGCACTTGCGCCGCGAATGGCAGGTTTAGTTGTTACTTTCAACTAGATTCTTTCTAGATTGGGCAATCGCGGTGCGATTGACTCTAACTGAACTAATCAGCTCAAATGGGAAGTGTTTGCAAGAATTAAATGAAACTGAGCGTTAGCGCTGCAAATTGGAGAATGAAAGTTAATGATGATACAAATTATGAAAGAAAGTTTGTTCAGGTTTTAATCATACATAAAGGAAGCAAAGTTTGATTTGTTTACAACGTGAATGAATATATATCCGGTACAGACGGAATGAACAGACTAAACTGCTAAAATTGGGAGGAAGTATATAGCAACTGAACTTAAATGGCATTCGCCCTTCAAAAGGAACTTACAACAATAAATTAGTTTAAAATACGGATATGGATACATGAAGGGTATCCATTGCCGTATGACAGTAAATTTCGCAACTTGAGTTATTTTGTGTTCTCTTTGATATGGTTAAACTAAATAGCGTTATTTAACAAGACATTCCAGCGTAACTTTTATGATCATTTAATCTGAAAACTGGAAAATTAGTATTAAATCATAATTGAAAACCTTCATTTGACATAAAACTTGTTTCCAGCATACCTCCATAGCTTCTATATTTCGTTTGTGTCCATTTTGATAAAATTGGCAGCACAGATTTCTGTACCAGATTTCTGCTCCAAAAAAGCACCAAAATACTTTAGCAGCTCCAACACTGACGATCTTATAATGAGAAAGAAATTGGAGCTAGGCCAATCGGATGAATGAAGAGTATCATAGTAAAGTACAGTCAATCATCACTTATTAACCAGTTGTCGTTAAATTACCTGAAAAAATGATATATTTATGACTAAAACTGCGAACCAAATATAATGGCTAAAACTTTCTCTGAATACAAGCAGAGTTGAATTTTTGCTCCTGCTTTTTTCTTTTGATGCTTTTTGGGTTTTTGTTAAAGATAGAGCACAAAAACTGTGTATCTCTAATGAAATTATAAATGTCTCTGCAGCCGCACTTTTGATGTCTTTGGTAACATCTAACTCCTTATGGAAGACACCTACTATCAAATACAGTTATGTGACAAATCAAAGAGATTAAAAAACTTTTAACCTTCTCTACAATTTTGTTGGTATTTATAGGCAACAAACAGATGAGCTGGTGGAGCAAAAGTGAAACCGCTCTTAACTGAAAAACATTTGAGATTTGAATGATTTGAGGTGGTACCACAGCAACACCTTTTTGTTAATAATTTTCAAAAGCTAGGCGTAATTTAAAAAATTCAATACTTTGTAATTGAAGGTTACGCAGATGTTTTTGGTTCCACTGAAACTCAATTAGTTTCCTTTATCCTCTTTTTCAAAGTTGAGTTATACAAAGCCTGACACAACTCAAATTTCATTGATAATGCGAACTTTCAAACAATGTCATTTCACATATGATAATGTGATGCATTAGACGTTTTTAAATGAGAAAGTGAGAAAATTCTGAGCATGCAGAGGGTCATGCAGAAATTTTTGTCTTCTATATAGAAATTGGCAACCTCATTAAATATCACCCATTGTTTTCATCACACGATTCGCTAAAATGTCGAGTCTTGTAAAACCTATGAAAATAGGCGATTTCTCATGTTTAAAATCTCAGCTCGGGTTCTCTTTTCAGGTGAAGGAACTTGTTGATTGTTTCCCCGACAACGTCTTCCTGGCCTCAAAACCCGTAGATGTAGTCCATGGTTTGCACTCTGTTTTGCTAGCCGAATTCTCATGTATGTCTGACTTAGTACACAAAAGTGACAAATGGAAATACTACATCAACCTCACAGGGGAGGAATTTCCGCTCGTGACCAACTTCGAATTAGTGCACATTCTGTCTAGATTGCACGGGGCCAACTTAATAGATGGTTAGTTAGAATACAATCGAAGCAATTGGTTTCATAATAGTCATGTCTAACCATCATTGAATCCAATAATCATTTAGTGTCATATTTTGTTCATATCGTAACCATGCAAATTTGTGATAGACCTTATGGCGTCTTGGCAATCAAACTAGGATCGTGCAATTAAGCCCGAATATTCAAGGGTTATTTGTCACTGGCGACTTGAATTTCGATTTATCTAATAAATGATTTTAGAATGCTCAGACAAAAAGTAAAATTTTAACCTCGTAAATCTCTTGAAAAGTTCCTTTCAGAGCCGTCAAAGCTTTCCAAAAACTTAGATATTAGATAGCACGTTTCAAATACTTGCATTCTGTTGAAAACGAAGTCTCGAAATATACTTTTCAAAATTTCTACGACTACCGGATTTAAATTAAGTGTATCGTGTTTCATTCGATTTTGTGTTTCGTAATGCAATTTTCTCCTTTGAAAAAAGATAAAGCCATTTGTAAGCCCATCGAGTTTAGTTTTGATTAATATTAAAAGTGTCAAATTTTTAAATGTTTCAATTTCGAAAACAGTAAACTTTTTAAGTTTCGAAGGAGAATGGTTATTTGTCCATTGTAATCGTAGTTGTTGGTCAGAGTAGATTGTGATTTTTTTCAATGCAGAGCAACAAATATTATTAGACTAGATCGTGTTTTTTAATACATGAGCCGTCTGGCTTCAGAAGTAAAAATAGACCATTCAAATTGCTTTTCCGAAAACGTCTGCTCATAATGAAAGCCAAATATTTTCGTAACAAATTTATACTTTTTTAACTGTTGCTGGTTTATCAAAAAAGAGCACAGACAAAGTCCGTCTGCACATAAATTTCCAACCCAGCTCGTGTTTGATTTTAAATTGGAGCCTAGACGCTGTGTAACCATAGCGAGCAAAGAGAAATTTAAATTTACAAAAGATAAAGGCAACAATTTATCAGATATTGATTTAAAATTGGTTATTTTGTTGTTTGAATAAACTGGGTTCACTTTCGTACAAATCTCGTCAATTCAAACCTGAAAAAGTTGTGTGCGTTTTTGAAGTAAAACATTATAACAGGCTGACATCTGTTTTTATGACTCGTTTGTTGATAAGATATATATAGAAATGTTTATTTATCGCACCACAAAAATTTTCTTATTATCGTTTTTTCGAAAGGATAAAAATTACGGAGTTCATTATTATGCTTCAACGCTTTCAATTCCAAAAAACTTCTCAGCGTATTTCTTTGGAAGAGATACAAATATGACCGGCATAGTATACAATTTCAATTGAATTTCAAACAAATTAAAGTTATATAGTGCTTGAGAAGAAGTGAAAGATTGATAAATTTGAGTATATTTTTTCTCAATAATTGAAAAAACTGTCTCCACCACTATCTATTCAATGTTATCAAAAGTTTTTCAAGGGCAAAAAAGGACCAAAATATTCTGATCTGAAAAAAAAACAAAATTTACGCCACCATAATCTATCTGATGCAACCGAAACAAGCTTGGAAAAATTTTACTGAAACCTAAAGATTAACAAAAACGAAAAAAGGACAAGAAGTTTCACAAACATGAAAAATGGCAATTTTTAAAGAAAAATTGTAAAAATTCTTCGTATTAATATCTTTTGATTTTGTTTGTTGTCACAAAAACCATTCATTAACTCATCTTCAAGCTCTCGAAAACATACAAGGATTGGAAAACTCGAAAATATACAAGGATGAGAAGACAAACACAAAAACATGGAAAAAATGGCAAACTTTAATAAAGAATTAGCTTAAATGTCTCAGATTAATATCTACAAAATTAATGAGTTGTTACAAAAACCAATCATTAACCATCTTAAAACCCATGGAAAACTTTATTGGCCCCTAGAGACCGAAACACTTAAAAATTGACAAATATTTTCAAAAACATGAAGAAATGGGTAAACTTTAATAAAAAGTTTGCCAAACTTACACAGATTAATATCTTCAAAACTAATGAGTTCTCACAATAAAAGTGACCAGTAACCATATTCAAAACCATGATAAGCCTCATTGGGCCCTAAAGACCAAATACTCAAAAAAAAGACAAATTTTTCAAAAAACGTGATACAATTGGCAAATCTGCTAAAAGTTACTAAAAGTTACTAAAGTTGCTAAAATTTGCATAGGGCGAAGTTACTCAAATGAAATTCTTCAAAACTAAATAGTTGCTACAAAAAGTTATTTGGTGTCTTCTTTTTGAGCTCACGTAGAACTTCATTGGCCTCTAAAGACCAAAAGCTTTAAAATTGACAAATTTTCAAATAACATAGAAAAAATATTAATTTTCAATCAAAACTTGCTGAAATTCGATCAAAATTAATGAAAGGTTGCTGAAAAGTTTTCTAGCTGACAGAAGAATACTAGGAGCTTTAACCGTTGTCAATTGAACACTCCTTTACGAAAAAAAAATTAAAAAAAATAAAGAGCTTTATTGGCTTTATTTTCTAAGTTCATCAATCGTTACGGCCCAAAAACCTTTTTAGGTCTCGCAAAAAGGATACTGGACAGATTCCAGAGAAGGAATGGTTTCGAGATGTTTCTTATTGCAAAACTAAATAACAATTTTTAAAACTTTCACTTTTCATTTTTTTTTTAGTTTTGCCATAAGAAACATCTCGAAAACATTTTTCTATCTGGAAGCTGTCCATAACATATAAGACCTAAAAAAGTTTTGTTCGCCCGTAACGATTAATGAGCTTAGTAAATGACAGAAATTACAGAAAAATTGAAAACAATTGCCAGTTTTAATGGAATGTTGCTAAAAATTTCCTATATTAGTTTTGTGTGAACCATTCAACCCACATTAACGTGTGAACTTAATATTATTTTCGTGTGAACAATCAATCAACCCACTTTCAAGAATTAAAAAGCTGCCTTGGCTCATAAATATCGATAAACTAGAACACGGCGAAAACCTTCAGAAACATTAAAAAAATTTCAAATTTGTCAAAAGTTTAAAAAGTTTGTGTTAACAAAAAATTGAATACTATCCCATTTTCCAAAGCTACTATGCGGTAAAATAGTATCAGATGGCAGTGTATCAATTAACATTGGCAGCCAAAAAGCAAACAGTTCCTAAATTGGAGAAACTAAAGCAACCATGCAAAGTAACCGAAAATATATTCATTGCTATAGCTCTTAAAGCTTTTATCGTGATGGTCAAAATGCATCTCCTTAAAAATACCCATTAACCCACGCACAAACCTTGAAAAGAGTTAACTAGCTACAAAAGATGAAAATAAATAAAGATAGAAGAGAAGAAAAGAAGAGAAGAACTTACGATACATTAAACGAAAAGGAAAAAGAAAGATTTTTTCAAAGTTTCTAAATTTTGAAAAATAACTATGATAAAAAAATTGTTTACTGCCTCTACAACCTATCCTGTAAACTATCAGCAAGACATCAAGAGAATCAACTGGCTTTTGAAGATTGATAAACTCAGAAAATGAGAGAAATATTCAAAAAGAATTGAAAAGTTCAAACTTTAATAATTTATTGCTTAATATGGTGATATTAATATCTTCAGAACCTTTCATTGTCTTCAGAAATTATCCAGTAACCAAGCTCAAGCGACAAAAGACTTTCACTGGCCCATGTTTAAAAAAATGAACAAAAAGTTTTTCACAAAAAAATGACAGAGCACCAAAACAATCCAAAAAAAATCTGATAGGAAGAAAGAATCCAATGCTCAGTTGGGGGAGTTAATATTTGTTGTTTTTTCTTGATTTAAAAAGAAAAGTGAGTTTCCACTCGGATTCCTACTGACGCGTGGAACGTACGCAAGTTAATTGGAAATCTTCTCTTGTCTCAAATGTATAGCAATTTCACTCTTTATATTGAGGAAACGACAAAAAACAGTCAAACAGGCTTGGCAGCAGTCCGATTAGGAAAATTCCAGCAAATTAAAACGTGAAAAACTACAAGAAAAACAACAACGACGTGCCAATTAATTGGTTGTTTTCTCCTTGCAGTAAAGTTCTATTGTTCTAAATTTCTCAGCTTCTTTGTCATAGAAGAAATATTGAGAAAAATAATCTTTCACATAACCTCACAGAAGAGAAGGAGCAAAAACACATGCAAAAAATGTATATTTCATACGAAACCATCTTTTACCTTAATTGTATAGCAATTTGTCTCACCCCATTATAAAATGACAAAAAACAGACAAAAAATTGCTGACATTTGGCCAGAGAGTCACTGCAGGCTAAGATGTAAACAACACAGAAAAATCAGAAAGATGTGCCTAAATTTGAAAAGATGTGCCCGAAAATTTTTTTAAAAAATTGAAAACTTAGTACGCACTTTGCAGCAAAAAGTATTTGTGGATCAAATTTTGCTAGTTCTAAGTACTCTGATGTTACAATTTAATTTGTCGATTGAAAAAAAAAGGAGTAGACTTTCTTTTATGCAACAGATAATAATCCCATTGTAGAAAACACCCAAAAAAAAAATTTGCAGGTGCAGAATAATTGACCAAAAAAATCAGAGACACCTAATCAATTTAGTAATGCAATTGGTAATCCGGGATGCCTACAGAGATGCAATTTTTGTTGCTCACGATATGCCAACTTGTACTTAACGCCAAGGCAATATCAGTACTGGACAAGTCTAATTCCAAGTCTAGATACCAGTACTGATTCAGAGCTATGATCATAACACATTAAAGACTTGTCAGACTTGGTCAAGACTTGGCAAGTCTTAATACAAGTGCGGAAATAAAGTTCCGTACGCGGATCGAACCAACGCTCTCCTTCTCATTTAGCTGTTGTCCTTCTTACTCCGCCACCGTGACTGTTGAGTAATTGTATTCTGCGCCGTTCTGATACGCTTGAAAGAAGAAAATTTCAAGCGCGAAAGCGAGCAAAATAAATTACATGGCGGACTTGCATTTACAATTGCCCAGGACTGATTAGAACTTGGAGTTCGGTGCGGGAAAGAAAAAATGGCCAGATAATCTTTACCCAAGCAATTTTTCACTTCACCGCTATAAAAATTGTCGGTACGATCGGTATCTTTTGTATGTTTGGCTTCAACGGTAAGAAATAGTCTTTATAGTCTTTCTATGACGTATAAAAGGTTCGGTATGTTCATTGTCTTATATTCCGTATGTTCAGTATTTAAACGTAACAAATAATTGGTGTGTTTTGTTTTTAGATTTGAAAAAATGGTGGTGTGCTCCGTTTATTAGGTTCGATTTGTTCGGTTTAAAACATATTTTTTATATTCTATAATAAGACAAGATAAATCGTCGGTATGTTTGATTTCATGAATTCAGTGTGCTTTTTTTGAAACGTAAGACATCGTCAGTTTCTTCGAACAAAGTTTTTTTTATAAAGTAGTCAAATGTTATGATAGCTTTGCAATCTCAAGTTTTTTTAAACGTACCTCTTGGAAACAAATTCATTGTAGAAAAATAAAAATTGATCGATTTTCTTCTGTCACTCAATGATCAAACTGGGCGAACAAAAATAGTTATTTTTCGCAATTAAAATCTAAAACCTGTTGAACATTGGTGGGGATTCAGTTCAATAAATGACCCTCACTCACTCTTGATACCGAGAGCGCAAACATAAAAGATCCAAAGTTTTGGTTCCTTAATGATGATTCATGAAGATAATTTCTTTCCCGTTGCCACATATAAATCATAGCTCCTGAATTCTCAGAACTGATACAAGGACAAAAGACGGCATATAATGTTGATCAAGTCGAATCAGATATAATAATTTAATATAATACACGATAATAATAAATTTTTGAAGTTTTCTGGATCAGTCGAAGCAATGGTTTTAACAGTAAGTCTATACCGGCAGGGTGAAGTTCAATGATAGCAACTACTCAAACAAAAAGACTTGTGCAAGTAGTAAAACGATTGTTAAGTCAGATTGTCATCATTTTCATTTTTCACAGTCAAAATTTTGTCGTAGCCAAGATAAATTGCAACAAGGAGGCTCGGTAATGTGCGTTCGCACATGATGTTCTGACCCCGCTCATCCATGTTTTGATTTATTAGTCTACCAAATGAGGAACAGAAAGCAAACAACTAAGTAAAAAATAAAGCTGGATTAGAGAGCCCATGAGGCTTGCCGGCAATGAGAGTACTGGACGAGACACACCCAAAAACAAACACAAGCAAACATTAATTACGACCAAAACTCGACGAATATATTTAGAAAACAGAAAATAAAAAAATGAAGAAGAAATCCGATAAAACGTGATCTAAACAAATCAACCTGTACTTCATTAGATGTTCCTTCGATAAGATATAAAACCTCTCATTGATGCGACTTAGTGACAGGCCGACAATAAAGAGCAAAAAGGACAAAGTACAAAATAAAATTCTCTTTTATGAAAACAACCAATTTCAAATTGATTGAAACCACTTCGTAACAACTCGGCTCATTAGGAAGGCTTATTTATACGTGAAGCAATTGAAACTTGTCGTTATCCGTAATATGTTGAACGATTGCAAATCTAACAGTGCTAATTGGGCCAACCCATTAGTATGATAAAGTGGAAAGAAAACAGAAAACTCAGAATGAGCGAATATCAAAAACCAATATTTTTGTAAAAATGCCTAGTTCCCAGCCAAGAAACAATTGGTTTAAAACAGAACTACAATAAACTTTGGATCATCATTTACTGAATAAAGGATGCAACCTATTGTTACAGAGACCAGGCTACAAAATTGAAAGAAATAATATAAAAGTGACAAAGCTCAAAAATATCTATAATACCTTAGAAACCATTAAAA
The DNA here is from genome assembly GCF_964194025.1 of Convolutriloba macropyga. NCBI lineage: Eukaryota > Metazoa > Xenacoelomorpha > Acoela > Convolutidae > Convolutriloba > Convolutriloba macropyga. The sequence goes on along the minus strand of NC_134471.1, from coordinate 21,415,103 downwards.
ACTTTGAACTGACAAAAACGATTCAATCATTTGCTTTAGTCCTTTTTAATTTAACCTTGTCTTCTAGGTAAAGCATCTTTGTAGAAAAAACAACAAAAAGAATCACAAATACTGACCAGTATAGAAAACACAAAATTCTTTAAAGAACACATTTCTAAGCTCTATATAAATCTGCCAGAACATAACCAACTGCAAAAATGATGTTTAGAGCAAAAAAAATTGATTAGTTCTGTCAATAATAAGACTTAGTTACCTGTTGACGACAAAGATAACAAAAAATGAGAATAACATAAATGTTTTCCTTAAAAAAAGAAACCGAAAGTCTTTAAAAACGTTAACTACAAATTGAAAAATTGCGTATTTTTTCAATGCCAATTAGAACTATCTGTAGTGTGATAAGTTGAAAAAGAGAACAAACAACAACCCCAGGTACAGGAAATTATGCAAATATGGGAAATGCAAAATTATTTTAAAAAAATAATTAGAAGTCACTAAAATTTTCATCTCTGATCCAAACACAGTAAATAAATTCATTTAAACGTCTATAGAAACAACTACGACTTTTGAGTGACAGGGATATGCTGTATGAAAACGAAAAGAACCACAATTACAAGAATTTTTTACACCAATCCAAGAAGTTTTGAGAGAACGGCTTCGCATTCGTTAAACTATCAGCTATTCACGGAAGTCATTAAAAAAGTTTTTTTGACCCATTTTCTGAATGCCAATTGGAACCATAATTAAAATGATTAGTTGAAAAGGGATTAAATAACTACCTCGAATACAGGAAAACCTGCAAAAATTCACAAAATTTTCATGAAACTTTGTAGTAAGAAAGCCAAAAAAATACTTGAAAATAAAACCAATGAAAAGAGACTTTTTTTCTCCGCACGAAATAAGTTTTGCCCGGTATAAATTGAGACTAAAATACATGTGCACAGAGGAAAGATTAAAAATTTACAAATTTCAAATCCTCACTAACATTCTCTTAAAACAATTACGATCTACGTCATAAGAGGCATTAGATAAAACTAAAGTCATTGTGTAGGCTCACCTGCAGCTCTTTATGAACCCATTGGAATCTTTAATTATTAAACTTCTTCATGTGGCTGCAAAAGAGTCCTTTGTAGAAAAATACAAATTGATCGATTATCTTCTGTCACTCAATGATCAAACTGGGAGAACAAAAAATTGTTATTTTTCGCAATTAAAATCTAAGACCTTTTGAACATTGGTGGGGATTCAGTTCAATAAATGACCCTCACTCACTCTTGATAGCGAGAGCGCAAACATAAAAGATCCAAAGTTTTGGTTCTTTAATGATGATTCATGAAGATAATTTCTTTCCCGTTGCCACATATAAGTCATAGCTCCTGAATTCTCAGAACTGATACAAGGACAAAAGACGGTATGTAATGTTAATCAAGTCGAATCAGCTATAACAATTTAATATCATACAAGATAATAGTAAATTATTGAAGTTTTTCGGATTAGTCGACGCAATGGACACCGGCGGGGTGAAGTTAATTCAGACTGTCATCATTTTCATTTTTCACATTCAAAAATTTTGTCGTAGCCAAGAAAAATCGAAACAAAGAGGCTCGGTAATGTGCGTTTGCACATGATTTCATATCTTTCAGCAAACAAATAAGTAACAAAAATAAAGCTGGATTAGAGAACTGATGAGAGTACTGGAGGAGACACACTCAAAAACAAACACTAGCAAACATTAATTACGACCAAAACTCGACGAATATATTTAGAAAACAGAAAATAAAGAAAATGAAGAAGAAATCCGATAAAATGTGATCTAAACAAACCAACCTGTACTTCATTAGATGTTCCTTGGATAAGATATAAAACATCTCATTGATGCGACATAGTGACAGGCCGACAATAAAGAACAAAAAGGACAAAGTTCAAAATACAATTCTCATTTATGAAAACAACCAATTTCAAATTGATTGAAACCACTTCGTATCAATTCGGCTCATTAGGAAGGCTTATTTATACGGGAAGCAATTGAGACTTGTCGTTATCCGTAATATGTTGGACGATTGCGAATCTAACAGTGCTAATTGGGCCAACCCATTAGTATGATAAGGTGGAAAGAAAACAGAAAACTCAGAACGAGCGAATATCAAAAATCAATATTTTTGTAAAAAAAAAGCCTAGATCCCAAGCCAAGAAACAATTGGTATAAATTAGAACTACTATAAATATTGAATCATCATTTACTGGAAAGAGGATTCAACCTACCGTTACCGAAACCAAGCTACAAAATTGAAAGAAATAATATAAAAGTGACAAAGCTCAAAAATATCTATAATACCTTACAAACCATTAAAATCTTTAAACTGACAAAAACGATTTAACCATTTGCTTTAGTCCTTTTTAATTTATTCTTGTCTTCTAGGTAAAGCATCTTTGTAGAAAAAACAACAAAAAGATACACAAATACTGACCAGTATAGAAAACACAAAATTCTTTAAAGAACACATTTCTAAGCTCTATATAAATCTGCCAGAACATAACAACTGCAGAAATGATGTTTAGAGCAAAAAAAATTGATTAGTTCTGTCAATAATAAGACTTAGTTACCTGTTGACGACAAAGATAACAAAAAATGAGAATAACATAAATGTTTTCTTTAAAAAAAGTAACCAAAAGTCTTTAAAACCGTTAACTACAAACTGAAATCAGAAAACAACTTTATTTAAAGAATTGTGGAAGCGCTCAAAATCTTTTATCGTTCTTAATATACCGAGCGACAACAAAAAGAAGGACTTTTATTGGCAAAAACAAAAAATCCTAATAAATTTTGTGAGATCAAGGATGCGCAGCCGTTATACTATATGCTATTCACTGAGGTCTTTAAAAAGGCTCCTTTGTGTATTTTTTCAATGCCAGTTAGAACTATCTGTAGTGTGATAAGTTCAAAAGAGAACAAACAACAACCCCAGGTACAGGAAATTATGCAAATATAGGAAATGCAAAATTATTTTTAAAAAAATAATTAGAAGTCACTAAAATTTTCATCTCTGATCCAAACACAGTAAATAAATTCATTTAAACGACTATAGAAACAACTACGACTTTTGAGTGACGGGGATATGCTGTATGAAAACGAAAAGAACCACAATTACAGGCACAGACACAAATCTAAGAAGTTTTGAGAGAACGGCTTCGCATTCGTTAAAACTATCAGCTATTCACGGAAGTCATTAAAAAGGTTTATTTGACCCATTTTCTGAATGCCAATTGGAACCATAATTAAAATGATTAGTTGAAAAGGGATTAACTAACTACCTCAAATACAGGATAAACTGCAAAAATTCACAAAATTTTCATGAAAATTTGTAGTAAGAAAGCCAAAAAAATACTTGAAAATAAAACCAATGTAATGAGTTTTTTCTCCGCATAGAATAAGTTTTGCCCTGTATAAATTGCGACATTAATACATGTGGACAGAAGTAAGATAAAAAAATTGACAAATTTCAAGTCTTCACTAACATTCTCTTAAAACAAGTACATTCGACGTCATAAGAGGCATTAGATAAAACTAAAGGCATTGTATGGGCTCACATGCAGTTGTTTATGAACCCATTGGAATCTTTAAGTAATAAAACTTCGTCGTGTGGCTGCAAAAATTATTAAAAATGAATCCAAAACAAAAGGAAATCGTTTAAAGTTTACACAAATACAATTTCAAAGCCATAAAAACTATAAGCTTTTCTCTGAAGACAAACTATATTTTCATGTGGCCTTATTTTGTTGTAAAAAAGAATGGTAGTCATCGATTGGGCCGTGATTTGAAATAATTCATGTTAGTAATCAACAAAAAAATCAAAACTTGAAAAAAAATTGAATAATTATTGATTGTAAGAATCCATGATGAGTTAACCCTTAGCCCTGATTTTTCTCAGCGTTCAACAAAAACAATTAAGTATTCCATATATTTGCAAAATAAATCATTTCCTAAATGGAAGATTTCAATAAACCACAATCCAATAAACCACTTTTCGTATATTTTTTAGGTTTATTTTTCAAAAAACCGGCAAAAACTTAATTCCAGAAAACTCCTACAGGAAGGAAATTTACAGTTGTCTTTTTTTTTGGAGTTTTCAAAGATTGTGGCAGCAGATTTTAGGTCTCCACTTTCTGCAAATTTAAACGAAGTAGGAAACAAAAGTTTAATTGGCGCCTTTTTTGAGTTAAAAAAAGTCTCAAATTCAAAAAATTTAGCCAAAATATTAATCAAAAAGCTCGATTAAAACGAATTGGCGAGCCTTCTCTATCCTTAGCCGGAAAACCGATATCACACTTTTTTTAAAATTTGGCAAGTTTTAGCAAAATTAACGAAAATTTGATCAAAACTTACGGAAAATGTGAACAAAAACAACGGAAATCAGTCTACTTTTCTCAAAAGATTGAACCTCGATAACTCCACGTAAAATACGAAAATCAAAAAAAAATATTTTTAATTCCATATTCTACGCTGGACGAGCTTTCTAATGATACAGTCGGCCAAAATTGTCTGAACAAAAAAAACCATTTGAGTATATAGTTCCTCCCCCCGCATGTGGGTCGGAACAATAGACAGTGAAAAACCAAAAACTGATTGTCTAGACTAGTTTTAGAACATTAAATTGGGTTTCAACTGAGTCTTGGTTTCAACTGCAGACCCTAGATAGCAAATTTAGTTTGAGACAACACTGCATTGGCTATACTCACTTTGCATTATTTTTTTAGTGGGACCGTCAACTAATAACTATGCCAAAAAATCGTTATTATATCTTTTGAACTAACTACATTCATTGTATAGTTTGGTGGGGATATACTATGAGAAAGAAACCTAAAATCCTAATATTACTACGGCGTGAGGGTCAGATGACGGAATGTGAAGTTTGTCGCTTCCCTTTCAGGTGCTGAGGGAAAAGTATTCCCTGATCGTCTCCCAAATCATCTGCCAAAAAACCTGACTAAATTCAAAGGATCAACTCACTTCTTCCTCAATTACAAAGCTGTTCAATTCGCATTGACAAACCCAATCGCAAAAGAGCTGAACGAATCTTTAGTCACATTCAGATCAACCTGTGAATCATTCTTTCAAATATTGCAGTACAACCCTCAAGTGAACTTTCCAGGGGGCATGAGGGAAAGCCCAAAGAGCAAATTATACAGCTACCCGAGGGTAAATAGGCATAAAGAGTGGGCAGTGACCCCCCTCGCAAAGACAAAATGCATCAGTGGAAAAGTGCAACGTGGTATTTGCATGTTAGGTGTGAAGCATTTGGCAATATTAACTAAACAATCCTACACGAAAGTTTTAGTTGCCAATAAATTTCCCTGGACTTTTGAGCCGCTGGCGTGGGATTGCATGATAGTGTGGCATATCGAAAAGGTATTAAATGAGTACGAAACGAAAACTATCGTCCATGATTTTAGCTATATCTATAATAACTCTTATGTTAATCATGCAAATATGGTGAAAGGATTTTGACATGTGATTTTCTTATGAATCTATTTTGCATCATTGTATCTCTTACTCTTGAAATATTTTTTTCATTTGTTTTACGCTTACTTAAGTAAAAAATATATTTACGTTTGCTTAGCTGTTTTTACTGATGTTCATGTATTTATGAACGTATCCATACACACACACACACACACACACACATATATATATATATATATATATATATATATATATATATATATATATATATATATATATATAAGTGTGTGTGTGTGTGTGTGTGTGTGTGTGTGGGTGGGTGTTGGTGTGTGTGTGTTTTTGTGAACACCTAGTGTTAGTGATGTGGTTTCTAACACGGGTCAGAAGAATACAATAAGTAGCGTATAAATTTAAAATTAGAAATGAAAATATACAAAATCTATAGGTCTTTATAGTATTTCTCAATGCGAAAAATATACAACAAATTTACATTCGCTGAAAATATTTTACTTGATTGGAATATGAATAAATTTTGATTTCTAATCCCGGACTTGACTTTGTATTTTTTTAACTTCCTTGAGAAATAAACCTGGCCGTGTACAACCGATTTTATCAGTTTGAGGTCTGGGGATTTTTGCGTCGGGTTTCTGTAGGTGAGAGATATTTTTCACATCTGATTGATATGTCAAAATCTATGATTCCGCCAAAAAAAATCGAAAGATAAAGATGCGATGTGTCAAAATTGTAAATGTACTCTGTTTGATATATTCGAGTTTGGACATCACCCGTGAACTGCTCCCAGATTGATTCAACTGATTGCTCATCTGACAATGTTTTCCGTACTTACAAAACCTTGATCGTCCTGATTGATGCCGATCTTCAAACTAACTTTCTGATTGAAATTTTTATGAAATTTTCTGGGGTCTCAGTTGCTTTTGACAAACTAATTGTCGTAATCTGAGTGGAAACATAGGAACAAAGTACTTGAATGTGAGACCTTTCTTAATTAAACTTTTGTTTCTCAAATCCGTCTTCTTCTTCTGATCATTGTTCCCAGTTTCAAATTTTCATTGGTTTTATCTTACTTTGAAACAATCTGATTGTCCCGATTTCAGATCGAGTTGCAAAATGACTCTGAATGAAAAAACTTTAAATAATTTTAATTGCAAATTGGTTTTGGTTGTTTTCTGAGTCATCTTCCTGAAAACTCATTCTCCTCAGGGCATTTGCTTCAAGGATTTGCTCTTGTGGTATTTATTTCAACTGGAACCGAAAAACCAACCGACCAAACTTGTGTTTCATGTTGATGGTGTCTAGAGAAGTATTTCATCTTATTCAAAGAGGTAACAGAGTTTTTTGATCAGTCTGTATGATTAACTTCTAAGTACAATTGGTTTAAACCGTGTGACCACAGTGACAAGTGCCAGCGCTTTTTGCTCAGTGTTTGAGTTATTTGGCTCCACTGGAGTCATTTTACTCGTGACAAAGATCTATGGGAAAATTTTTGGGACCTTTTGTTTTTTCATCCTTAAAAATTGTGCGTCCAACTTACACTATTGACTGGTTTTGAGTTTCATTTTCTTATTAAAATTAATTTTTCACAAGTTTCCTGCACTATCAAATGCTATCATTCTTCTGTCATTCAAGGCTTCAGTAGTTTTATAAATCAAACCATTGTCTTGAAATATCAACGGTCGGGCAAATATATCTATTTCCGTATCAATTTCAACCTGATAACAGGCGTCCACAATTCTGTTTCAACAAAATAGGAGTCAACATGGGAGTTCTAGGTAATCGTTTCCGTGATTTGTACCGCATAGTGCTCAGCCATGATTTTGATTTTGTTATGTTCTTTTAGTCTCATGCAAAGTCTCTTTTGTTGTATCTTCATTCTTTGCCACAACTCCGGTGATGAATATGTGACTTGCTATAGTTGTGCAGGGTCCAGGATGCCTTCTCTGCGTGCCAAATTGTATCAAATTCTCTGTCTGTAACTTTCTCTTAATGAGATAGAAGTCTTTTCTGGTTTTGCAGGACAATGGCTGCAAACTTGGTATCTGCTTCCATGAACTTGGTATCCCTTTACAGCTGGTGAAAGTTTGACATTGATATTGTTCAGAACTTCGCTAGGTAGTTGACCATTTTCAAACACTTCAATCTTCTCCCCACTCCACAACTGTTCCACAACTGCGTCAACTGATGTCAATCATATTTTTGAAGATGTTTTATCTTAACAGCTAATGAATGTTTAACAAGCTCAGTGAAAATTCTGGATGACCTTTTGTTGTTTTCGACACCTGTTTTCACCTGCATTATTTTGCAGTTGTTTTTTATGTATAAAATCGAGTTACTTTCATGAAGATTTTTCTTGGATAAAAAACTTTCCTTTTTTAGGTGCAGGAAATGCTTGCTTCGAAATTTTTTCGTTTCTTCTTTAAAGTTTTTCTTTACTGTTTTAATCTTAATTTGGTCGAAGTTTTATTGTTCACACTTTTGAGAATCGGCTCATGTTTTTAAAGTTGTTCAAGTTTTCAAACCCAGGACGTCTACCAAAATGTATCTTACTTCTACATATAGTCCAAAAATGGTGGGATTCTTTTTCAATGTAAAATTATTTTTTGCGTCTGATTTTTTTCATGATCTGCTCAATTTATTCTATATTGCATTGTGTTTGCCACCTGTCAAAGGGCTTCCAGGAACCATTGCTTGACATATGAGCTGCAAAATTTCTGTAGTTTGAGCTAAAAATTTTGTTGGTTTTGCTCCCATATCGTTTAAGTTCTTGTCTCAAGCTTGAGATAAGTTAACCTCTAAACAAATACTTCTCAAGGTTGGTTACTTTTTAAAATTATGGTCTCAATGCGTGCTTCTATTCTCAACGCGCCAAGAAATGGTCTTCCAATTCACATAAAATCGGCAGGGCTCTCTTTTCTGGAGAAAAAAAAGATTTTGAACGCTTTTCCGATTGCTTCAAAATGAAGTATCTAATAGCTTCCTAGAACTTAAAAATCTCTGAGTTTAAAATTTCCGCCCTGACAGAACAATCTGAGAAAGAGGTTCCTTACCTGAAGGTCCACTATGGTACCTTCGTTGCCGATCTTGTCAATTTTTTCTTGTTCGATCCATATTTTGAAATACAAGATATATTCCATTTCTTTGGGTGGGAAAATATGACATCTTATGAATAATGGTAGCTAGACAAAAATCGAATTGCAATCAAGTTTCGCTTTTGCAGATAGAAATTGTTTCGAAAAAGCGTAAAAAGCGTACTCTTTCATGTCTGTTCATTCTCAAGTGACAGTTTTTACTGTTTCGCAAATGGTAGATATGTTTCCATGAATTGTATCTACTGCTTTGAGATCAATTTATTGATGATTATCAATCTGAGTATTTGTTTAGAATTATTATCTTCCCTATAGAAATTTGAAAAGCGGTTCTTGGTAATGATTTTTGAGTTTTCAATGTTTCTTTTTATGGCTTGTAAGTTCTCATTAAACTTTTTATTCGCCTTTTGGACTGTCTATCGAATAAAATTTTTGTGACCACTGCGTGGCGTTCTATGATTGGTTTCTTTTTTGGAGGTCTGTCCTGGTAATATTTATGGGTTCAGCAATTGTTACACACTCTATGCAAACAAGTAGGCAGTTTCTCGTTCCAGTTCTCATTAACCATTTCTTTTTCTGAATTTCCATTTCAAATTGACTTCATCTTTTTGAAGAACAGACTGTTTTGAAAGATCCGACATAATTGATGTTTAAGTCATTTTTATGATCCTTATTTTCGATAAAAAGAAGTCCTTTCTTGGTCTAACAAAACCCCCATTTTGTTTAAATTGCTCATCTTCTCAAGAACATTTGCTCAGTTTTATGGTCTTTCAAAATCTTTCTTCCGCTAGCTGGTTTGCGAGGTTCTATAAGTATATTATTCAATGTAACTAATGTTGCTTTACAAAAATGCATTATACATTATTCGACTAGAAACATCCAAGCGTTATTTAACAGTCTAAGAGATATTTTAATTCTCAGTGAAAGGGGTCTCGTCAAACATTGGGAAATTTCATCGGTTTTTAGAGGCAATTGTTTTTAGGTTGAATTGACTCAGTCAATATGTAAGTGCATACATTAGAAGTGAATAAACATCCATTTCATTTTCTTTTTTCCTGATATATTGAACAAGTAATTTAACATGATTTTAACTCACGTTTTCATAATTTTTCTCTAACATAAAATATCAAGGAAATTTCATCACGCAAGTAATTTTGCAGTGGAAAAAGAGACTAATAAATCTAGTCCTTAAATTAATCAAACTCTATATCTGCCCCATCATTGATAAGTCTGCATTTTATATTTGGAACTTCATGGTTTATTATTAATGCCGTCTTCAAAGCTTCTTACTTTCAGCATTAATTATATACACCAGTATTGACTTACTACCGCTAGCAATGACTTCTATTAGAGCTGAATGCAGTGAAATCGCTGAAAACTCGAATCTCAAATAATCCGTGAAAAGCTTTGTTGTTTTTTTGCGGTGAAATTTTCATTGTCATGGCTTTCTGTTTGTCAGTGGTGAATTTTTTTTCACCGCTTAAGATTAATTAATTCTTCAAATATTGAAATGTACATGGGACATACAAAATCTTTTCAGCAAAGTATAGTTCCATGAGCAACAGTTTGGTAAAATTCTGAGTCTGTTGATTTGTTTTCTTGGACTAGCTTTATCAAAGAGGCTTGGTAATGCGCGTTTGCACATAATGATCCAGCCCCACTCATCCAAATTTTTGACTTAATTGTCTAACAAATGAAGAGATATAGCAAAATAGATGTTTGGAAAAATAGAGTAGAAGAATTATTACAAATTTAGTACTCTAAATGAAGTATATATTGTTATACAGCAATAGAGAACTTATAATACCTGCCATTAATAGGACTATGGGCCAATACAACGACAAAAAGCAAAAATAGGAAAACATCTACGGAAAAAACTCAAGATGTAATTTTCAAACTACATAGTATCAAAGTCTTGTCCCATCAAACCAAACGGCACAAATTCAATTGCAAAACAGATGGTACATGTCCATAGTTGGCTAGATAACAAGTTCACAAAAAGAAGAAAAAGGGGGCGATTTAAAAAAAGTCTATCCATTTTTTAATCCAATTAATTTGAAAAGTCATAAAAGACATCAGCTTTCAACTAAAAACTCTTGATAGATTTTACTCATAAGTCCTCAGGCCACCAATGGGTGCTATCTCTGATGAAGCTAACCTTGAGGACAGGAGGACTGTTAAATAAGTACAAGATGAGGAAAACATAAAAAATTACAAATAACATACAAAAACAACGCGAATATTTAAAAGGGCAACAATAGAGCAAAAAATTGATTAATCAAAAACTTTTGATAAAACGCATATTGTTCAAGACATATAACTTCGGCGCGGTAACATCAAACCTGTAAAGTGCATGACATAGAATTCACAAGAAAAAGCGTTGCTCCTCTCATTAATGAGACAAAGTTTCATGTTGACAAAAATAAGAACAAGGGGATTCAAAGGGGGTTCAAAAAATTCTACAAACAAATAAAGTCAAATTCGTGAAAAAGCTCTGAACTGAATGCAATGGACAAGTTAATTAACCCCTTGTAAAGAAGCTTTCGAGGGCTGTCATTGATTAGAAAAACTCATACGAGTACATGACGGAAAAAATCACATGCAAAAACCAGAAGTTAAGAAAGTACACGAGAAAAGTGTCTAAGTCATTAAAAATAATTAATTCGGTGGAAAAAAATTAAAATTTTAGATTAAATATCTTTTTATCGCCAATAGGGTCTATCAGTTTTGAGATAATGTTAATTCAGAAAACAAACAAGTATATACAAATTCAATAATACAGGCAAAAACCAATTATTCAAAAGAAAAGAGCAAGAATGATCTGTCTAGATTTTAAATCAATATTGTGCATATTCGACCTTCCATGAGCGGGTCTGACTTATCACAAAAAGAATTTAAAAAACAGGTAACGTTCAATTTTTTTCTGAAGAATTTTTCAAAGTGTTAACAACCATTAGGTGGGCATTCAAAGCATAAGATGTTTCACATATAGCCGATTGCAGTTTCAAACTAAGCCAAAGAAATACAAACAGCAAGCAACAAATCGAGCAAACAAACAGAAAAACTGTGAAAATAACAAAAACACGGTGTCGAGGCCAAAAAAGCCTTGAGCAATGATATTATTAAAAAACCAAATAAATGTTCATTGGTCTTAATTTGATTGTTAATGGGGTTTCTTATTAAAAGACCCTTGATATGAAAATTGACTTCTGGTCCAAATTACGAGAGAGAACTCAAAAAAATGTAAAAAAGATTCTTCAAAAAAGCTCTCCAGTACAATTCGAGGATCTTTTCGGATTGTACTCACCAAGCAACCCCCCCCCCCCCCGGCTTAATGGGTGCATACAATTTGCACCGCTCAGATGCAGGTGCCATGTTTTTACATAAAGATTTACAATGTAATGTACCGTGCTTTGTGATCGGTGCACATAACGTACGCGGGGCACAAACAAAAAAGATCCAAATTCTAATCATTTAGGCTGCAAACATTAGGTTGAGAGGGATTTTTCTAACCAAAACAAGCAATTTTATTGCCTTTATATTGCTCGACTTTTGAAACACAAAACTATAAAAATTAATTTTATAAAACAATTTTGAATTAGCATTTGGATACAAATTTTGAATATAAGTTCAAAAGATTGACTAACCAAAATATCAAAAGTTCACAAAAATTTGTACCTAGATAATTCTTCGAAAAAAAAATTATTAAGAAAAAAGTTTTCTAATGATACTGCTCACAATTCTCTACAGCAATTTTCTACAGCAATGCTCTATCAGCAATTTTGCTGTTCCAACCGAGTTTAGTAAGGGAGGAACTATATACTCAAATGTCTTTTTTGCGCAGTCAATTTTGGCCGATCGATATAATAAATCTAGAGAAATGTGAGCGGTATCGTTAGAAAGCATGTCCATTGTATCATATTTAATTATAAAGAATTTTTGATTTTCTTTTATCCATGGAGGTATCGAGGTCCAAAGTTTTTTAAAAAATCGACTAATTTTGTAGTTTTTTTCTCATATTACCTGCTTTTTTACTCATTTGTTTTTTACCGAGTTTGCTAGGAAATATATTAAAAAAGTTAATGACGGTGTTGTTGATTTTACATCTCTATATAGAAAAGCTGTTGATTTTCATCTGTTTTTTGGCTAAAATAGGGGCTAAATTACTCAAAATTCTTTTTTAAATCAAAAATGACATGAAATAAGCTTCTTTAGTCCATTTTTGTTAAAATGCTTAATTAAAGCACCTAAAAAACGCTGGAAGAGTCTTCGTCAACTCCAAAATGAGCTAGTTTTACGTTCTTAATTTAAGATTTTGCCAATTGTTTGCTAATTTAACTGGATAATTATCCGAAATGCATCATTTATCATGACATTTTTCATGACTTTTGAAATCAAATGTTTTAAACATTTACAGATATAACTTTTAACTTTGCACTTTGTTGTTCTTTATTGTCTAATTATTACTTAGTCGCATTAGTTACCGTTTGCCTACCATAATACTTATGTTATCAGCGATGTTATTGGTGAAGGTCACAACTGAACATGTCTAATATCTTGTAAGTGCTTAGTGTTTAAATTACCTCGACACTATTTCTTCGGAAAAGTTTACCTTTGAGTTTTTTGTTGAAAAGACGTTATTTATGTTATGACATATACTGAACATTGACATACCCTAATAGCCTTTTTTTGAAAATTGAACCTAATTAATGATTTCAGTTGTAAGGTAATGTTTTTATGGCTGTGAAATAAAACTTTTTTTCAAAAAAACGAATCTAAGTTTCTACTTTGAACTTTTGTTCTGTTTTGTTTGCTTGTTATGTAGTCTTATTTCACAGAGTTCATGCATCAATTTTTTGGTTTTAAAAGACGGCGCAACTGATTATATTTTAATTTTTAGGGAAAAAATTATGATTTTAATGGCTTCGAAACCGTTTTCTTGCAAATTTTACTTAATTTTTTGTTTTTCGTCTTTATTTTTTGCTTGATTTTGCTAACCTAATGTCAGGTCGCAATGTCTTCATATGATGGAGTATTAAATAAGCTTAAACCTATTTAATAATTTTGTTGAAATCTAATGGTTTTTCGATTTGAAGTTATTTGGTTTAGAAATAAATAAACGTTTTTTTTAACTCCATACTTCAGTTTTTATTCTCTACAAGGACTGATCCCATTATTTTGTCTCTACTGAAGTAGAATTTTATTTGTTACAATTGGGTTTTATTTGACGCTATTTATGTTTTTTAAGTAATTTTTTGAAAAACACAGACATTGAGTATTGGCTGTAAATAATGTTTATGGTTGATAATTGATTTTGTTGTTTGTCGTGTCTGACACAAAAAATGGTAATTTGATAGGTCTAATTGACCCTCTAATGTAGCGTTATTTACTTCACCAAGGTTTGTGTAGGAATCTATTGTTAACCAAACAAAAATTTCTTTTCACAATTTTGCAGACAATTAAGCCAACATTGTGGATGAGCGGGGTCGGCACATTATGCTCGAATGCATATTACAGAGCATCATTTTTCAAAATAAAATTCAATTTTTTGAACAACATGAAATGTGAACTTTTGAATTTATTATGTTTGTTTATCCGAACACAAGTCATAATTTTCTATTATCTATGATGATTTCTCTGAAAAAAGTATCTTAAATCATAGAGGTAGTAGATGCAGATTAAAATTTGTATATTCGGTTTGTTATGACGCTTCGATGTGTGAACTTTTGTTGTCATGGCTTTCTGTTTGTCAGTGGTGAAACATTTTTTAAGGCTTAAGCGGTGACAAAATATTCACCTCTAGGAACGTCTAATCTAATAAACGTCTACCGATTATTTATAACTCTTCATTAGAGTGAATCTACATTAAATATAAAACGAAATATTTTAATAGTACATAGAAGATGGTTAAGTTGAAGAAGTTGCGAATAGCCTGCCGCGATGAAAAGTCCTCAATCTTCTTGAAAAAGACCATTTAAAAAAAACTTCATGTATGATGTCAGAGTTTCGTACGGTCGTTACAATGGTTAATTCTGTAAAAACTTGGGTGACCTTGTGAAAACTGATTATAACTGCCAAAAATTGCAACTCTTACAACATTTCACGCCAAGAATTGCAAATCTTACAAATTGTATACCATTTTCACTTTGTTCAAAACTATAAGATGCCGTTAAAATATCTATTTTCGCGGCCATCCCCCTCATCGCATGTGAATAAACCTCTAATTTTTTCTCTGCGAAACCTCTACACACTATGTTTGATTCCAAAATTTGGTTCACAAAATTTTTGTCACGATTTTGTCGTTGCTAAAACTGAAAATAATGTATAATTTATTTTCAGTAAAATAGCTGAAAATTGGCGTATTACATCATTTCCCAGATCATCAATTTGAATCTTTTCCCAAATACAAAAAACTTATTTTGGGCTGCAAGAAGAGGTTAATAAACTTTATTTTTCTTCCCTTCGAAAGTACGTGTGACATAAAAAAAATCTCATCATTGAAGTATATTTCCCTCTTCAGCAAATTAAGTCTGAAAAAATCTGAAATTTTGAGAAAAAAATAAAATCAAAACCGTGAAAAGAGTTAGCTCTCAACTGAAAGCAGTGAAAAATTTCATTAACCTTTTATATGGAAGCTTTTGAGGGCTGCCAATGATCAGAAAATCTCTTACGACATGAAGAACAACAATTAGATCTAGAAAACAGTTTTAAAGAAATCTAAAAAAATACGAAAGAAAAGTGTCTAGTTTACTACAAATAAATAGTGTGATAAAAAAATGTAATAATTTATATATTAACTTTCTCTTATTTACCAATGAAATTTCTTAATTTTGTGATAATATGAATTCAAAAAACAAACAAATATACACAACTATAATATAAATAACCAAAATGTTAAAGACTGCAAGTATTATCAGGCACATCAAAGCCAACAGCTTTTAACAAGAAACAAATAATATGTTAACGTAAACCTCGATCGGAAAACAATGAGATGGCTCATTAATCAGAATAGGTCTTGCTACTATAAAAAAAAACAAAATACGGGCAAAAACCAGACCTCAATAGAAAAGAGCGAGACGAATCTGTCGAATACATTAAAACAATCGACAGTTCGCTGATAAAGAACGTTCAATGTTGTCAGATCGTAACAGGATTTCATAAAAAGACCACAATTATAAAAAAAATCTTGAAATCCCAAAATTTTATGAAAACTCGTAGCAACACAGTAGTAGAGCTAATAGCCAGAAGATAAAATCAGTCTAATTTTAAAACAATAGTGAGCATATAATCCCCCTATAATTCATGAGGATGCTATATGCGCTTTTAAAAATCCCGACTAATCAATTAAGACTACAAAGGAGCAAAAAATTGGCAACACGCCAAATTCATAAAGAAAACACGATAACGAGGCCAGAAAATCCATGACCGACGACTTTATTATAAAACACAATAAATCTGCAGTGAGCCTCTCTCAATGGTAAACGGGGATTCTCGCTAATAGGTCTTCGATGAGAAGAATGACATGACTTAATGTCTAAGTTACAAGAGAAAACTCAAAAGAAGAAATGAAAGTATATAAAAGCTCTCCAATAGAATTAGAATCCTTTAGATGGCAAACTTTAAGATCGGAGGAATTTTCAATCAAAACTAGCAAATTTATCGCTTTTTTGCTCCTCATATAGGAACGCAAAAATTTTCCCCCATTTTATCTTAGAAAACAATTTTGAATTACCATTTCGATACAAATTATGAATATCAGTTCAGCAGTTTTTCTCACCAAATTATCGATTGTTCACAAAAGCTTGAGACCTCGATAACTCCTCGAAAAAAAGAGATTCAGAAAAAAATCTTTCGAGTGTTAGATTTTACGCTTGAAGAGTTTTCTAATGATACCACTCACAACTCTCCACGGTGAATATACCGATACGCCAAAACTGACTGAAGAGAAAAAAATCGGTTCAGCATGTGGTTACTCCCCTCTAAGTGGGTTCGGAAAAATTAAAAGCACTTTCAACCTGAGATTCTTGGGACTTGTCTTAAAGATCCGTCATTTTTTATGCTTTCAACTGGAAGTTTTAACACCGTTATTTTGTACCGTAAGTGTTCCGACCTCACTTAGTTTATGTAGAACTATGTTCTCAATTTTAGTTTTTTAATCAATCAGTATTGGCCAATCGATATGTTCATCGTAGATAATTGTGAATGATGTTATTGGAAAACTCACAAAACGTAGAATTTGCATTTAATTGTTTTTCAATTTCTCGTTTTTCCGGGAGTTGTCGAGGTTTAATTTTTTGTAAACACTCTTCAATTTTTCTTATTGTTTGACTTTTCTGTGTCAAAATATCAATTGCTGATTGTTGGTTGCGATACAGTGTGAATAAATGTTGCTATTAAAAATTTCTAGTTTTTTCTCATTGAGATGTCAACAATCTGAATCAAATGAATAACTTTTCTATTGGAGAAGTAGGTTTGTAAATTCTTTTTGGCGTTTTTTGGGTTTTTTTCATTCTGGGAATAAGTCTTTTTTTATCAAAGTACAGTAATGACAAAACCTATTTCTGTTCAATTGGTGCCCATTAGACATTTACTTTGTTTTCAGCAAATCGTCATACATGATTTTTATGGCTTCGACACTTTTTTTTTGCAAAGGTTTTGTTCAATTTTTTAATTTTGTCTGTAATCATGATCTTCTTGTAGGCATTTTATGTTTACTGAACAGTGACAGATCTCAATAGCTCTCTTTGGAAAAAAGTACCTATTTCTTCATTTCAGTTGATAGCTAAGATTTTTATGATTTCGGAATAGTTTTTTTGGAAAAGAGGAAAGTATTTTTTACTTAGCACTTTTTGTTCTTTTTTGCTTGCTTGTCATGTAGTCCCATCTTTCAGAGTTCACATGTCAAATTTTTGGTTTTCAAAGAAGGCTCAATTGAATATATTCTTATTTTTGAGGAACAAATTTTGGTTAAAATGGTCCTCGACAACGTTTTGTGTTGATAATGACAGGTCTCAATGTCTTCACTAAGGACTGTCCCATGTTTTTCTATTGAAGTACATATTAATTTGCGTTGGTTTAGGTTTTTTGCCGCTAAATTCCTAGATATTTGACGCTGTTTGAGCTTGTCATTTTATTTTGTTGATTTTATTGTCTGCAGATAATAATAATAATAATGATAATAATGGCAGGTCTCATCGAACCTCTAACATGGCATTATTTACTTTACCGAGATAAGAGTGGAAATCATTTTTTTATTCAAACAAAAATAATTTTGATTAATTTCTGATTTTTAAAATTTTTTCTTTATTTTCACAATTTCATAGACATTCAAGCCAAAAATGTGGATAAGCGGGATAATGTGAATTCAAAAAACACAAAAATATACACAGCTAATATAAAATTAACCAAAATCTTACAGACAGCACGTATTATCGCACATCAAAGTCATCAATTTTCAGCAAGAATAAGAAAATACATTGACGTTTACCTCGATTGGAAAACAATGATATGTTTTATTATTCAGAAAAAGTCTCGGTACTATGAAAAAAAAAACATCAGAAAACGGACAAAAACCAGAAATTCAATGGAAAAGAGCCAGACGAATCTGTCGAAAAGGATAAAACCATGGGGAATTCTCTGATAAAGACTGATAAAGAACGTTCAATGTTGTCATATCTTAACAGCATGTCATAAAAGGACCACAAATTTGAAAAGTATCCAGAAATCAAAAGTTTTTTGAAAACTCAGTAGTAGCAACACAATAGTAGAGTTAATAGCCAGAAGATAAAAACAGAATAATTTTAAAACAAAAGTAAGCATATATTTCACCTATAGTTCATTAAGATGCCAAATGCTCTTTTTTAAAACCAGACTAATCAATTAGGACTACACAGGAGCAAAAAAATTTGGCAACACGTCAAATTCATAAAGAAAACACGGTAACGAGACCAGAAAATCCATCACCGACGACCGACTTTTTTTATAAAATATAATAAATTTGCTGTGGGCATCACTTAATTGTAACTGAGGATTCTCGATACTAAGTCTCCGATTAGAAAAATGACATGAATTGATGTCTAAGTTACAAGAGAAAACGCAAAAGAGGAAATGAAAATTTATAATAGCTCTCCAATAGAATTAGAATCCTTTAGATGGCAAACTTTAAGATCAGTGTAATTTTTTAATCAAAACAATCAAATTTATCGCTTCTTCGCTCCTCTTTCGTGAACGCAAAATTTTAAAAAACAATTTTGAATTACCATTTCGATACAAATTATGAATATCAATTGATCAAATTTTCTCAGCACATTATTGGCTGTTAACAAAAGCTTGACACCTCGATAACTCCTCGAAAAAATATACTCAGAAAAATACCTTTCGTTTTAATTTTTACGCTTGAAGAGATTTCTAAGGATTCCACTTACAACTCTCCACGTTGAATATACCGATACGCCAAAAAAATGATTGAAGAGAAAAAGCCCGTTTCTCCGTTTCTCTGTTTGAAAGGACACTGTTTGAATAGTGCATAAACGACAAGAATCTTAGTTTCGCTGTTCTGAGCACTCAGTCCTCATTATCAATTTAATTGTTGCGACCGACTTTATTGGGGGAGGAACAGTATACTTATTTGGATTTTTTGTGCAGTCAATTTTGGGCGATCGATATAATTATCCTAAAGGGTTGTGAGCAGTATTTTTAGAAAAACCCCTCAGCAAAAAAGGTTTTAAAAAAAGACTTTTTGATTGTTAGTTTGTCCACGGAGTTATCGAGGTTTAATTTTTTGCTAAAAATTAACTCATTTTTGTTGCTTCTCCTTTCACTTTTTCCGTGTTTTCGCGCGATTTTTTTTGCCAATTTTGCAACGGAATGTGTTAAAAACGCTAACGATAATTTTGTTGATTTTACACCTGGAGATAGAAGAGCTGTTGATTTTTGCCAATGTTTTGGCAAAAAAGACTGACTAAAATCTTTCAATTTTTAATCAGAAACGGCTTGATACAATTTTTTTATTCATTTTTTTTTAAAATGCCAAATTAACGCAAAAAAACTGCTGACATAATCTTTGTCAACTCCAAAAAAGGCTATTTGAAATTTCAATTCCTTCAAAAGCATTCTTAAATGAGAATCAAACTTTTGAAAACAAATGTTTTAATGAAATTGAGTCGTGTTTTATAACTCGGCATTTTGCTGTTCCTTTTTTTCAACCTTATAACAGGTCATTAGTTTCAGTTCGCATATCAAAAATTATAAATTATCGGTGATGTTATTGTTGAAAGTAATATCGAACAAATTAAAATGTTTTTAGCGCATTGCTTAAGGTTTTAATGACTACTACACTGTTTTTTCGCAAAAGTTTTTTTCAGTTTTTCTTTAACTTTGTCAGTAATTGTTGTTGTTCTTGTAGACGTTTTATGTATGCTGAAAAGTGACAGATCTCAATAGCGCTCTTTGAGAAAAAGCCCGTTTCAACATGTGGATACTTCCCTCTAAGTAGGATCAGAAAACTCAAAACTACTTTCAGCCTGAGATTCTTTGTAATTAATTTTTAAATCCGTCATGTTTCAGCTTTTCAACTGGAGTTTTCAGAACCAAAAAGATTTTTCAAATTCATCATAAGCAAGGTTTCAGAATAAACAAATTCCGCTGGAGGAACAGTTTTAGCACTTACATCTTTCAAAACCTAGTCTGCCCTTTGTAAAATATTCGTGAAAATTTTGGTTTTAAACATTAGAATTCGTCCATATTATCTTCTGTATTCAAACCAAAAGAAAAAGATCGGCTTGTTCGGTTTCAAACGAAACCAAACATCACAAATTTTGCATTTAAGCTGCAAGGAAGTATGTCAGAACTCAAGGAATGTGATACAATCAATTGAATTCTCCTCAAAGTTGTACAAGTATGTGGCGTTTTTAATTTCATAAATGACCAACAAATTTTTTTTCGTTCAATTAGTGTTGTGAAGGAGTTATTTTGCTCTAAGTGTGTTTTAGTGTTATTTTGCTCTAAGAAGTACTTTTGCATTTTCGGAAAAAGAAACGCTATGATAACGTCTCACTACAATTTAAACAAAAAATAAATTTTCCAAGAGTTAAAAAAAACCAACAAATTTTTACGTCAAAAATCGAACATACCGATGATCTCTTACGCTGAAATACCGAACATACCGAATCTTCTCAAACCAAACATACCAAATGCCTCTCGGTCCAAAAAAGACAATACGGATTACTCCCTTTGTTCGAAACCAACAGTGCCGAACAAACCGAACTTTCCCAAGTTTTCTTACGTTTGCAATTGAAAATAACGAAGTCGAAGTCTCACAAACTTTTGTCGTTTTCGTTCTTTTTTCTCAACTATCGTGAGATGAAGAAAAAGGACACTGTTTGAATAGTGCATAAACGACAAGAATTTTAGTTTCGCTGTTCTGAGCACTCAGTCCTCATTATCAATTTAATTGTTGCGACCCACTTTATTGGGGGAGGAACAGTATACTTATTTGGATTTTTTGTGCAGTCAATTTTGGGCGATCGATATAATTATCCTAAAGGGTTGTGAGCAGTATTTTTAGAAAAACCCCTCAGCAAAAAAGGTTTTAAAAAAAGACTTTTTGATTGTTAGTTTGTCCACGGAGTTATCGAGGTTTAATTTTTTGCTAAAAATTAACTCATTTTTGTTGCTTCTCCTTTCACTTTTTCCGTATTTTCGCGCGATTTTTTTGCCAATTTTGCAACGGAATGTGTTAAAAACGCTAACGATAATTTTGTTGATTTTACACCTGGAGATAGAAGAGCTGTTGATTTTTGCCAATGTTTTGGCAAAAAAGACTGACTAAAATCTTTCAATTTTTAATCAGAAACGGCTTGATACAATTTTTTTATTCATTTTCTTTAAAATGCCAAATTAACGCAAAGAAACTGCTGACATAATCTTTGTTAACTCCAAAAAAGGCTATTTGAAATTTCAATTCCTTCAAAAGCATTTTTAAATGAGAACCAAACTTTTGAAAACAAATGTTTTAAAGAAATCGAGTCGTGTTTTATAACTCGGCATTTTGCTGTTCCTTTTTTCAACCTTATAACAGGTCATTAGTTTCAGTTCGCATATCAAAAATTATAAATTATCGGTGACGTTATTGTTGAAAGTAATATCGAACAAATTAAAATGTTTTTAGCGCATTGCTTAAGGTTTTAATGACTACTACACTGTTTTTTCGCAAAAGTTTTTTTCAGTTTTTCTTTAACTTTGTCAGTAATTGTTGTTGTTCTTGTAGACGTTTTATGTATGCTGAAAAGTGACAGATCTCAATAGCGCTCTTTGGGAAAATGTATCTATTTAATCATTCCATCTAATGTTTTTTTTATTTTGAAGTAAATTTTTTAAGAAAAAGACTCATGTATTTCTTTTCTTTGCATTTTTGTTCCTTTTTGCTTGCCTGTTTTGTAGTCCCATCTTTCAGGTTTTACTTTTTAAATTTTCGGCTTTCAAAGAAGGCTCAATTGATTATATCCTAATTTTTGAGGAGCAAACTATGTTTAAAAAGGGCTTCCACGCCGTTTTCTAAAAGGGCTTCCACACCTTTTTGATAATTACAGGTCTCAAAGTCTTTCTTAAGGACTGTCCTATGTTTTTCTAGTGAAGTACAAGCTAATTTGCTTCGATTTCGGTTTTTTTGATGCTAACTTTCTGAAAAAAAACTTGACGCTGTTTGTGCTTTTTGTTTCTTTTTTATTGTTTTGTCTGTCAGATAATAATGCTAATAATTTCAGGTATCATCAAACCCCTAATGTGGCATTATATGCTTTACCGAGATTTGAGTAGGAATCATTTTTTATTCAAACAAAATTAATTTTGAATAATATCTGATTCTTTGAATTTTCTCTATATTTGAACAATTTCATAGACATTCAAGCCAAAAATGTGGCTGATCGGGGTCTGCACATTATGTTCAAACGCATATAACAGCGCCTCCTTGTTTTCTTCAAAAATCGAATACGCGAACAAAATGTAATGCGAAATTATGAGTTTGTTGTGAATGTCTATCCAAACAGAAAGAAAAAAGATCTATTATCTATCATAGTTTCTCCATTATAGTATCTTAAATCTTAGAATGCGGTCGCAGATAAAAAATGTTATGTTCAATTTTTCATGGCGCATCGCTGTGTAGTAGTTTTGAGAAATTCATCTTCCTCTAAAAAAAGATTACCTAAAGCAACTCTCATTTGATAATTAAAGCCACTCGATTTTGAAAAAAATATGCCGATCCAGAGTTATATTTCCTCAAGGACAAAATTTTTTTAAAAAGATGAAACATAAAACCCAGAGGCATGAAAAACAGCATCTTTAATTCAGGAAACAAAACCAGCTCATTTTTATGCAATTTTTGTTTTTATTGTCTCCTTACTTTGCAGGAGCTATCTAGTTGATGTCCTGGATAAAAAATTAACATCAAATGAGCTAACATTTGGAAATAACGAACGAACAAAAGGAAACACAACTAATGAAAAACGTATGTACCACGTTATCTCGTTTAATTGTTAGATCTTCTCACTGTATATATATACTCAAACGTGATTTTTAATTCAGTCAGCTTTGGCTGCTCGATTTATCCGCCGTAGAGAAGGGTGAGTTGTATCAACTCACACAGAGTTGAATTTTCTATTAATTTTTTTTCAACTTTTTCTTACTCGAGAAGTTACCGAGGTTTAATTTTTTACGAAAAATCTTTATTTGAGTTAGAATTAGTTCACATTTCGCTTCATTTCAACCTAATTTTGATTTTTCTGTATCAAAATATTAATTCCAAGTTGTTCTTTAAGATACATTACGTTATATTTTATTGTAAGTAGTCCGACCCCACTTAGTTGAAGAAGAACTATTTTCCTCAAATGAGTTTTTGTTCAGTCAGCTTTGGTCAATCGATATATTCATCGTAGAGAAACGTGAGTGATATATCATTGGAAAACTCACACAGCGAAGAATTTGCAATTAGTTGTTTTTCAATTTCCTGTTATTACAGGAGTTGTCGAGGTTTAATTTTTTGCGAACACTCCTTATTTGAGTGAGATTTAGTTCACCCTTAGCTTCATTTTTTCTTATTTTTTTCTGTATCAAATTATTAATTCCAGATTGTTGTTTGCAGTACAAATGTGTGCTCCTAGAAACAAGCAGCAAAAAAGGTCTAGTTTTGTCTCATCAGGCTCTCAACACTCCAATGAATTACATTTCTTTTGGAGAACTAATTTTTTAAAACTTTTTTCCACCTTTTTGGGTTTTTTTCTCATCCCCTTCTGGAAAAGGTCAGTTTTTATATCAAAGTTCATTAATGACAAAACCTATTTCCTTTCAAATGAGGCCCATCGGACATTTACTTTGTTTTCAGGTAATCAGCGCACATTGTTTTCATGGCTTCGGCACTGTATTTTTGTTTTCGAATGCATTTTTGCTTTCGCCTGCATCTTTCGTATTTGTATAGTTCTATGAAGTATAGGTGAGCCTGAAAAAAGCCTAGAATGCGTGACTAATGGCTGTTGAGTCTTGAATTTTTTTTTTGAAAAAACGATCTTTACAAGCTCTTTAAAACTCTTCTGTGAAATTGTAGGTTGTTCTTACCATTGAAAGGCCCCATAAGATTACCATTGCAACAAAATATAGTCTGGTTAAAGGTTTTTTTAAATGACTTTTACGGCATAAATTCAACAAAACTAAAAAAATATATAAAATTTTTGAACTTTTGACCAAAAGTTTGGTTCTTTTTGAAGTTTTTTTCAAACTCTCAGGAAACTGAAAGTTGCCATCTGCGTTGAATAAAGTCTTAGATGAATATAAAAAAGGTCATCAGCAAAAGCTCTATGATTTTGATCGGCTTCGACAGTTTTTTCTCGCTTTTTTTTGTGTTCACGGTTTTTGCCTAACTTTGTTGTCATTTTCTGGTCCTAAGACTTGTTCCAATTACTGAAATTTTTCATTTTTTTACGTTTGTCAATCCAAACAGAAAGAGAATCATTTCTATTATCCGTACCGAATTTTCTGAAAATTCTTTTAAATCATGGATTAATTGTGGAATATAATTTTTCTATTCAGTTTTTCATGACTCAACGATCTGTTGAAGTTTTGAGTAATTTCTGCTGCCTCTAAAAACACTGAAGTTACCAAAAACAACTCTGATATGATAACGAAGGGCCTTTGAATTAGAAAAATTTTGCCAAACAGGAGCTTGTTATCGAAGTTTTTCTCAAGGACAAAACTTTTGAAAAGTGAAGAAGACCCACAGGCAAGAGAAGCTGCAGCTTTGTTTCAGGAAGAAAATTTCGAAACTGAGATCACTTTGGAGTGCGTCAATTATTTTTCCAATTTTTTGTTTTTAATGTCTCCTTAACTTGTAGGAGCCATCTAGTTGATGTCCAAGATAAGATAAATACATCAAACTAGCTAACACTCTGAAATATCGAACGTACCATGAGGAAACATAATTAAAGAAAAATGGATGAACTAAGTGATCTCAATTAATTCTCAGAATCTCTCAATTTACTTTTGAAAGAACATATTTGTTTTGCCCCAGCTAGAACTATGTATTCAAGTGGGTTTTTTTGTTCAATCAAGTTTCGTCGATCAATCTATTCGTCGTAGACAATCGTGAGCAGTATCATTATAAAACTCTCAAAGCGTAGAGTTTGCAATTGAATGTTTCTTTTCAACTCTTTTATTCAAGTAGTTATTGAGGTTTAGAATTTTATATGAATATTGTTTATTTGATTGAGATTGAGTTCACCTTAGCGTCATTTTTACTCAATTTGTCACAGTTTTTGTGTAAAAAATTAATTCCAAATTGTTTTTTACAATACAATATGGACAATTCGGTGCTCCTAAAAAACGAGCATCAATAAAAAAGTCTAGTTATGTCTTGTCGGGATGTTTGATTCTCGTAGTTATTGTAGAACTATTATTCATATGGAATTTTTTGTTCATCAACTTTGGCTCATGGATATATTCATCGTAGAGAATCGATAGTAGTATCATTATAAAACTCACTAAGCGCAGAAATTGCAATTGAATTTTTTTTTAACTTCTTCTCATTTGAGTAGTTATCTGGGTTTAAATTCTTTGAGATTTTTTTTTGGTTGAGATTTAGTCCCTTTTTGCGTCATTTTTGCTCAATTTTTGACGTTTTATATCGAAAAAAACTCTGGCAATATGACCAATTCGTTGCTCCTAATAGAAGAGCAGCAATAAAAAGTTTAGTTTTGTGTCAACAAAAAGAATCCAATGAATTTCAATTCTATTGGCGAACTGTTTTTGTAAATTCTTTTTGCACTTTTTGATTTTAATCATGTCATTCTGGAAGAAGTCACTTTTCATGTCACGGTTCCATTGATGACAAAACCTATTTCTGTTCAAATACGGTCAATCGGACATATTTTTTTAATTTCAAGGAATAATCACAGATGGTTTTTATGGGTTCGACACTAAACTATTGGTATTTATTGTATGTCATTTTTTTGTTGTTCCAAAAAATTTTGCTTTTTTGTTGTCCTATGTTTAAGTCAGTTTAATTAAGAATTCATTTGGTTTCCGAAGGAGGGATAGGTGAACCTATCTAAACTTTGAAAGCATACATAATGGATGTCAAGTCTTTAAATTTCAAAGAAAAAGGTTGTAAAGCGCTCTTTAAACTCATTTCTAAGAAAATGTAGGTCACTCATACTATTGAAAAGCCCAATAAGATTACAATTTTAACGAAAACTAGTCTGCTCAGCTGTTTTATTTTCTAGTATTGGCCTTTACGGCTTAGATGCTGCTAAATTCCAAAAAAAAAGATTTTTTACAATTTACCTAAAAGTTTGGTTATTTTTTGAAGTATACTCAGACTGCCGCAATATTAAAACCTGTCAACTGCGTTGAATAGAGTCCGAGGCAAATGCAAAGAAGGTTCTCAGTAAAAACCTTGCAATTTTGAACGGATTCAACGGTTTGTTCGTCATTTTCCTTTCGAGTTTTCAGTTTTTTCCTAAATTTTGTATCATTTTGTAGTCCTAAGACTTATTCGAATTAATGATTTTTCTCATTACCTTCCAATCGCGGTTTAATTTGTCATGTTTATTGCCTTCCCTTGTTTTTAAGTGCTCTGATATTCCGAGTTTCATTTATTTTTTTATTTTTGTTTACTAGTTTAAAGCTGTTAATTTTATTGAGGTCACATTTTCGTAATACCGAGAGATTCTATTGGCAATGAAAAGTAAATCAAAAGACATATCCAAAATTTTTCACTAATTGATTTTGACATTTTTCTTCGCATTATTTTTAAGTTTCCTTTTTTGCCTTTAATTGTTGTTCTTCAAGTAGTCGTAAGAGTTTTTATATTTTATTACAAGTCTCTGAAGCGTTTAAATGGATGATGAAACTATTCAATGCCGTCAGCTAATAGCTATTTTTTAATATTTTGATTTTAATTTTTTTTGGAAGATTATCGGAGTTCTTTTAATTTTTTACTCTTTGTTCTTCTTTTTGTCAACTTAAAGCTCACATTAGACAGCGGTCATTGGTTTCTTGATTACTTATATCTTAATCTTTCCAGAATTGTTAGTTGAAAGCTGATGGTTTTATGACATTTGAAATTATGTTGTTTAAAAAACTCCGATGGTTTTTTTTATTTTCGCCCCATCTGTTTCTCTTTTTTGTTGATCTGTTATCTAGTCCCTCTATTGACAATTACCATCTGCTTCGCAATGAACGATTGGTTTTGTGTGGTTAGGATTTCAATTGATGGTATTGTGACTTTGTTTTAATGTGCTTTCAAAATCAGATTTTGGTTTTTGCTTAAAGTACTTTTTTGCATGGCATTATATATTTTTTAGTAGTTTTTGCTTGTAACGATTGGTTTTCTACTCAAATATCTATTTGTGTGCGTATCGTCTAACCTCTTCTTTCATAGACATTTAATTCAAAAATGAGGATTGGTGTGGTCGGGAAATTATTTGCCAACACTAATTACAGAGCCCCGGGACGAGGTTTTGACAAAAAATAATGTAAGATTAGCGATGAATAGCGGTGGAAAAAAAACTTTTTTTTACCGCAAAGCGCCCGCATCTTTTAGCGTTGAATGCGGTGAAAGCGGTGAATTTTAGTAAGATTTGCTTTTTTAGCGGTTAAAATTTTTTTCACCGCATTCACCGAATTTCTAACACAAAAGAAACTGCGGTACACGGGTTCGAACCTCTCACCTTCAAGTCACCAACTTTTTATTCCACTGCTCCATCTGTCACTTACTTCCATGATATTTCCTGTGAATTTAAGAGAAGCGTTGAAATTAGCGGTGATTATTTGTAAGGTTTGCAATTTTATCGGTGAAAATTTTTTTTTCACCTCATTCTACTGATAGCGCTGAAGATTTTTCTTTCAGCGCTGAAGCGGCGAGAAAAATTTTTCACCGGTGAAAATTTTATCGGTGAAAATTTTTTTTTCACCTCATTCTACTGATAGCGCTGAAGATTTTTCTTTCAGCGCTGAAGCGGCGAGAAAAATTTTTCACCCCTTAAAAATTTTTTCACCGCATTCATCTCTTTGAGCGCAAATCTTACACTTTTACTCAAATTCAGCGCAAATTTTACATATTTTAGCGAATTTTAGTGGTGACACCTCGAGCCGGAGCTTCATTGTCTCTATCCTGAATCGATGCAAAAAGATACTCTTTAAGGAATCTTTTTGGGCAACCGATTTCCATCCTTGTACAAGCTCACGTTAAGTGAACAATGACTGTAAGTTGCAATAGCTGGTAAAAAATGACAAACCTCCTGTTGTTTTCTTATGCGTTAGATGTTCTGAGTTAACAAGGACGCCAGTACAGCAAATTGTCACAACTCTAATTTGTATATGTTGTTAGTTGATATCAGCTGTTGATGTACGGAGCTGTAACGTAAAATTTTTATAGATAGGAAATTATTTTCAAAAATAGTGTGAGATGAGAAATAACAATTTGAAGCGTCTATTAATTTTTTTTGGTATGATTTTTTCATCAATAATCAATCTGAACGAATGCAATTCAAAATTTTTCTCTTTTTTGGTTTCAAAGTTTTTAGAAAGTGGTTTTTAGAAAGAGATGAAAGATCATTGACCGCAAAAAAATTAGCGGTATAAAATCATAAAATCAAGAGCTCGAATATTTAATCGCGTAAAATAGCTTTAACTAGGCGGGTAGTATGCCGAACAATTTTAAGTGATATCAATTTTTTTCAAATTTTATTGTGTTGAATTGTATTATTTGGCGGAACTTAACAAGGGGTTCGATACAGACAAGTAGATAGAAGCTCATAATTCTTGGATAAACCTGTAAAGGTATGTGTTGTTTATAGTTATATCGTTAACTGCTTTTTATCTTAATTTAAGAAGAAAGTTTGAAATAGAATGAAATTCTTGAAAAATATTCAGCTGTAAGAATCAAGAAAAAGATTAAAATTGATTAACAAGTTGATTAACAGGTTTGATTAACAAAGGAATGCTAAGTTTACCAAGAAAACAGAAACTTTCAGCAAATTGTTTTGACGTTAATGAATAGATGAATCAGAATTAAGAAATAAGTTATAATGCAAGCCCACTATGCTAAACTCATTAATTTTAATTAGTCAATCAATTGAAGTTTGTGAGAAAGGAAAACAAACCGAAGTTTGAACTGACATGTTGTTGATTTCTATGACTTTACGTCAGCATACAGGCAAAGATGTTGCAATCACCATTAGGAGAATGGCAAATAGTCAAAGGACGTTTTTTGTGTCATTATAACTAGCAATCATGGACGTGTTTCGAAAGGTTTGGTTGAGCTAGCTAAAACTCTAGTGACCGATGAATCGAAAAACTTGCAAGAATCTTGATAGTTTTCTTGCAAGATCTTGCAAGAGAATGCATGCGGCTTCCATCTTCTTGCAAGATTCTTGCAAGTTTTTCGATTCACTTGCAAGATTCTTGCAAGCTTTTTAATTCGCTTGCAAGAAGCTTGCAAAGTTTTTAATTCCGTTACCTGGGTACATGGGGCGACTGTTCGAGCTAGAAATGAAGAATATAGTTATTATTGTGTTAAATTTTTCTCGAGTCAACTTCAAAAACCGACTTTTGAGATTTTCCAGTATGTTCTGGTTGTGTTACCCTCCTCCTTTTTGAATCCGGGAATGGGTCCGGCAGTGGCGTTGAGCTACATAAAAGAGCTATAGCTGAATTGAGCACAGCACTAGGTTATACATAGGCTGAAGATTTCACATTCAAAAGGCGTTTACAAAAAAGTCAATTAGGCTCAGCTCTGCTGATGAAAAATTCTGATATCAGTCATTTCATTTGGTTTTCTGTTATTTTTAGCAGCCAAAAACACACAAATATTTTTTCCAGAATTCAAAAAACTTGCAAGATTCTTGCAAGATTCTTGCAAGATTATGAATCCGGGTTGAAAAATTTTTCATTGAATTCCGTTTTGTAATTTGTTCAATAAACAATAATTTGCTTCAAAAAAGTTTTCTAAAACATCTGCACCCTGATTTATTTTTTGCCTTGAATGATATCTTGTGAGTTTCATGCAAGAATCTTGCAAGTTTTGAATCAGCTTGTAAGATTCTTGCAAGTTATAAATTCACTCATCACTAGGGAAGAAACTTCAAAACTCGTGTTAAATTTATTGTAGGTCTCCTTACAATTTTCTGTAAAATATTCTTCTATAGCGGAGCATCACTCCTAAATCACTTAGTGTTAATCAAGAATTGACGTCAATACAATAAAACGTGAAAATCATCAAAAAACGTAACAGTCACTAAAATAGATTGTTAATGCAAACTTTAGAGTTATTGACACCAAAATTCTCAAAAATTTTGACTTATTGAACTTGCTATTGCTTTTATCGAGTAAAAAATATATTTTTTAATAGGGAAATGCTGCCCTGCTAGCATAACTTTCATCAAATTAGTTTGTTTTCTTTCTAATTGATTTTTTTATGTTATCAGTATACCGATAACATCCTGGGTTGTAGCTTTTCTTTGTTTTCATACAGTGATTCATTGTTTTTCTTACTGTGACTCAACCACGCAACGAAAGGAATCATTTTTGATACTTGTATCACTGCCCAGAAATCATATGTTCTATCATGATTATCAAGAAATGTTATATTATCCTAGGATGATTACAGTTGTTGTCGATAATGCATTGAGATGCAACGGCATCAGTTTGTGTTCTGCAAGAATTTTTGATGCCCAGCTTTTTAACAGATCAACTCTATCTATATAACCAAAAAATCTCGGTAATGTGCAATTGCAAATAAGGTTCGGACCTCACTCATCTTCAATTTTGGCGTAATTGTCTACCAAATGAGGAACAGATAGAAAGCCCCTAAAATTCAAATATTTTTCAAAAAAAAATATTTGTGTATGAAAGAAAAGATAGCCTCCAAAGCAAATAACTTAGTGGGGTAAAAAAAACGATCCTTTAGATTGATGAGATATGCCAATTTTAAGAAAACGGGTCATGACGAACAGCGAAATCAAACAATAACAACAAACATTAATTACATCAAAAAATTTTTGTCTAATTTGAAAAACAAAACTTACTAACAAAGACAAAGGAGCGTCAGATTAAACTGAAAATATACAAATTAACTTGAAACTCAACAAAAAAGATATGGGACTAGTCCATAATAAGGCTTTTTAACAATGAGATATTAAAAAGATCAAAAACAGTAAATTAGAAAAATTGACTTTTTTTAAAGAATTAATTTCAAATTAATAAAAACCATTAGAAATCAACTAAAATATCCCATAGAATTACAATTACCAGAGTTTCTAAAGATGAAAATTAAGATCTGTCGGTATTTTACTTTTATGCGGTTACAATATGAACAACAAATAGACAACAAACAAAAGTCAGTTAAATTTTGCCAGAAAAAGCTTTTGATGCCGTAAAGCCATACTTTAGCCCTCAAAATATGTTCGATTGCACCTTCTTCGAACACCGATAATTTATTATGTGACCTCTCCTTATGAAACCAGCTAGCAAGTAAACAAAAAAGAAAAAAGCCAAAATTAATTAATAATTGTTTTTTTTTTTCGAAAAAAAAAAATCCAAAGAAATGAAAGCCATTAATTACAAAATGAAAAAAATAAATAGGTTCAATTATTCTTCCAAAGGAAGGCCTTGATACGTTCAATTAGCCAGAATATAAATTACGTCTACAAAAATATTGTTAATTATAACAAAAATTGAAAACGAATTTACTTCAGTTTTTTTAGAATTTTTTTTTGTGAAAAACCTGTGTGGAAGCCATTAAAAACATAACGAATTCTTTAAATAACATTAGATTTTGTGACACCAATCCCTTTGACAACCAACCTTGAAAACAATTTTTTCATATTTGGCCTGCATTTAAGGAGACTAGGTAACAAACAGAGAATAAAAGGAACAAAATTGCAAACTTAAAAATTGTTTTTTTTTGGAAATAAATTGTTTTCAAAGTCTTGAAAATCATCAGAAACCTACAAATATCAGAATTTTGGTCCATCTATTTTTCTATGAAAAACCAATGAAACCGGGTCATTGTACAAGAAATTTCAATAGACTAAAAAGACAAAGCAAAAACAAGAGTTAAAGACCCAATTTAAAAAATTCAAAAAAATTCTTTGAGAAAGTAATGTCGAAGCCAATAAGACCAGAGTTTAGATGCTTAAAGATTTTAAAATCATAAAAAGCGTTTTATTTTGAAGGCCAATAATCTGATATATGAAGTGTCAATAACGTGATAATGTGACAAAAATAGAAAACGTGAAAAATGGGCAAATACCTGAAAAATTGAAAAAAATGTGAAATCTAGTAGTATCCAAACCAGGATACTATAACCTAAGACTTAAAACCGCAATAGATTTTGAATTTTAACTCAGTAGAAAGGAGAAGCATTCTTTCAATGCTGACACTATGCTACACGTTCACCAATTTAAGAGAGAAATGGAGACAAGGTTCAATACGCCATTATTTATATAAAATTCAATTTATAAGTCAAAACGACCATAAGCTTTCAAGCAGTAAACTAGATACAAACGAGATTGTAAACTAGATGGAGCTAATTAGGAAACCAATTGAACCTATCACTAGTAAGCTTTGATTTGAATTATAAATTTTTTTGTAAAAAAGACCGCCTGTTTCTTATCAGAACTATTTTTCGGATTGTAACAGTCCTAGATTGGTCCGAAACTAGCTCTGCTAATGCTTTTCGTCCTTTAAGAACACCTATTTATTCAGATGGTATAGATATAGATATTTCGTTAGTTGAAAAATCAAAAACAAATGCTGCGTTTTTGATAATCAAGGAGTAAAGTTAGCAAAAAACGGCAAAGTTTTAATTACGGAGCCTTCGCAAGTAGAAATAGCCCCTTTTGAGTCTACAAATAATGTGTTATTGTTGTTTGGGTGTGTATTTAAATAATTTAGCCGACAACGTTTTTTTGTCTTTAAAAATAAAATCAACAACACTTTCTTTGAAAAGTTTAAAAACTTTTAGCAAAATTAGCAAATTTTTAGGAAAAAATTCCGGAAATTGTGGATAAAATCAACGAATTTCACTCTATTTTCTCAAAAGTTTAAACCTCGATAACTCCCTGTAAAAACCAAAAAAGTCTTTTTAATTCCGTATTCTACGCTGGACCGGCTCTTAAATGACACCAGTCTCAACTCTCTACGATGAATATATCGATAGGCAAAAATTTTCTGAAAAAAACTCATTTGAGTATATAGTTCCTCCCCCCTCAAGAGGGGTTGGAACAATAAAGCTATGATATTATGTGGAGCCTTTTACGCCTATAAAACTGATTTCATAAATAGTTATAAAATCCAGAGTTTTTTTCCACCGCATCCAAATATTCAAAATAACCTGCACATACGATATACAAAACTTAAATGCCCTCAGACTACAGTATACGTCAATTTCTGGCACCAACCAATCTTGTATTTGTCATAGCTGAATTTATATGATTTCTACTGAACCGCATTTGATTTTTACGACTACTAAGAAATTATAAACTAACTATCATGATTACTAATATTAATAAATGAAATAGTTTGAAATCAAGGAAATTTCTTTGATGGGCAAACTATGATACGATTTGTTGTTTTTTAATTGAATTGAAAAACCTGATTAATCAAACGGAAAAAATACTCCACCAGCTTACAACTGGTCGTTGGCCAACTCAGTCCGAAAAAAGCATTAGAAACTGGATTCTGAGAAAATTGCTAAGTTAGGAATAGTTCTTACGCCTGAAGATTTTTGCAGTTTCCGTGCTTTGAGAGCGTTTGGTAAATTTCCATTCTTTTGCTCAAAAAGATATTTAAAGAAAATTGTTTTGATGGCAAAATAATGCCGGTCACTCGGCTGCTGTCATTTAAGAAATTTGACGAAAAAAACTTTCACGAAAAAAAAACCAGAAAACCCTCAACATTTTGATATAATGCCTATGAAATTCTGATAAAGTTGATGCAATTTGTACAAAGCTTGTACGAAACAACGAAAACCCTCTTCTTGGTCTTTATTATCCAAACATTGCTTATCCCGAACAAAAGGAAAAAAATTCATTAACGTGAGCTAAATATTTCTGACGTTCTGTTCAATGTTTTTTCGAAATATATATTTTTAATTGTTATAAAATGTTTGAACAAATAAATTTGATCTTTTTTAGTATGTTTTCAAACGAAAACAATAACGGTTTGTTCTCACATGAAGTTCCGACCCGAGCTGATCTACATTTTTGACTTAATTATCAACCAAATGAAGAGGTTACAAAAACGCATCACACTCAAACTACTAATTAAATCACATAATGCCATGCCTCATTACAGGGCTGAAAAGATATGCCAAAAGAAATACTCCAAAAAAACAAAAAAAATAAGCAATACCAAAAACATTAACAGCAAAAACACAATATCTAAATGTAAGAGCACCTACTAAACAACGTCAAATTGCAATCAGATAAAACCTTAACTGCACACATTTTCTTTTATCATTAATAAACAGCAAATGGGATTTTTCCTTAATGAAACCTGGTATCAAGTGAAAAAGAAAAAATAGTGAGGCGAAATTCAACATATCAACATTTTTTAAACCAAATAATTTCAAACTTCCTAAAAATCATTAGATTTTAACAAAAAAATTCTCTATAAATTTCTTGTAAAGTCATTAAGAAACTGATCGGACCTGTCTTTGACTAGATTAAAGTATAGAAACGGGCTAACGGTTGCAGAAAAGCTCAAGAAATTACAAACAATCTGTGAAAACACAAACTATTGAGGCCATCAAACTCATTAGCTTTTATCTAAATATTGTTTTTTCATTTCAATTGTTATCTATGCTAATTGTGCTAAAATTATACTGAGGATTGATTAAGTTCACTAGGGCCTCATTTGAAAAAAATTGCAATCTGTTGTTACGTAAATGAAGTAAAAGGTGAGAAAAACACACCGTACAAAACATTTATGAAAACGCATATTTCCCACAAACAAAACATCAGTTACGACATAATATCAATAGAATTGTTAATTTTTGAATTATACGGAGTTGGATTGGACCTATCAATGATGAGAATTAGTTACACTTTGAAGAAAAGAACATCAATAACTATACAAAGAACAATGCAAGCAACAAAAAACAAAAAAAAAAGAAACTTTATCCTAATTTTGAGACTATTTGCTATGAACTGACTGCATAAAGTAATATCACTCCTGCAATCCTCAATTGAAGGCTTATGAGACCTCTCATCAATTGATGGCTACAAAATTAATAGAAAAATTCATGGCGTCAACGTCATAAAATTCAATAGCTTTCAACAGAAGCCATTAAATACGCTAAATCATGCCTAGATGTGGCGACAAGACTGTTTGTCATTCAAAAGTTATCAATAAGACATTACAACATGTCAATGACTTTGAAAACAAAAAAAAACACAGCAAAACCCAAAAATTCATTGGCAAAATGCAAGAAAAAATTGTTGAAGCCATTTAATCTACAATCTTTTCTCTGAAAACTTTATCCATGATTCTGTTAACGAATTCTTTGTGCCAATGGGAACCATCAATATTAGGATAATGTGATAAAATTATCTGAAAATTTAAAAATATACGAAAACTCGTCGCATCGAAGTCATAAATCCAATAACTGAAGATATAACAACTAAGCAGATTAATTTTGATTGCAGTAGAAAAGACTTGGGTCTTGACAGTACTGAGAGTGAGTTGGAGTTCGCAAAAAATAGTTTAGATCGGCTTTTTTTGAAGGTCTTAGCAACCATTAGCTGCCAAAGCACTAGATAGGTTCACTTAAAGCTCATTGGGAAAACTATTGCACTTTTAGTGAACGTGTCTATGGCTTAGGACTTCGAAAATTTATTAATATCGCAAAAGAAAGTCAGAATTTAACTAAAATTTATGAAAATTCAAATTCGAAGCCAAAAAATATGAGCCACTCCCTGAAAGCTAATTTTCAGTTCATCGGGCATCATTGGAATGTAAATTAGGTTTGTCATCATTATGAACCTCGATATGAAAGGTGACTACGATCTTAGTGATTTATAAAACAAAAAAGCATAAAAGTTTTTCTCAAAAGGCTCTCAAATAGAAATCCTATTTTTTTATGGTAAATTTCCCTGAGAGACGTAAGCTTTTCAGTCTCCTTTTGTCTATTAGGAACACCAAATTGATTCACTTTGTAGCGAGAAATGTAATTTTGAATTAAATTTGTTATAGAAAAAATGGTTAATTTTTACAAAAATTACGCTAGAAGTGAACAAAAGTGAACCAAATATCCAGTGTTCACAAGAAATTTAAACCTCGATTACTGCACGAACAAAAAACGAAATAGAAAAAATCTCTTTAATTTCAAATTCTACGCTGGACGAGCTTTTTAATGATACTACTCACATTTCTCTACGATGAAAATATCGATCGGCCAAAATTGTCTGAACAAAAAAACCCATTTGGGTATATAGTTCCTCCCCCCACAAGTGGGGTTGAAATAATAATTGAGGTTGTTCTAAATGACAACAATTGGCTACAGCATCCTGTCCACTGCTGCCCTTTTCGTGTTATTCCCCACTTTTGAGTGACAATCCTGCTTTTTGCGTCTTTAACATTTACGTGATTCAATCATTGGATCTATACTGTTTCGCCCCCCCCCCAATGTTTTTACGCCCCCCCCCCACTTGCAAATTTTATGTTGTTATATAGCACGTTACTATGTAAAAAAATAGCACGTGCGCTCTGGGGGGCGTAAAAATATAAGCCCACTATGCTGGGGGGGGGGGGGGGGGCAAAACAGAATAGATCCCAATCATTATACAACCAAGATTTGTCCAGTTTTGGGTTCAACCTTAACTTTCACGGAGTTAGGGGATTGAACCATCAGTTATTTGTATGTGAATCACACATCTTAACTCTCGGCTCTCTCGCCATAGACTTAAAATCCAGAGCCAAAAAATTTTCCTTTTTGCCTCATTTGTTAGCAGAGATGATTTTTAAAAATGTTGGAAGTCGTCTGAGCAGAAAAACGGTGCTTTTAGAAAGCATTTCATTTTAGAGAAAATTGTGGTCGCAAAAAAGGCTAAACGGTCTTTATTGGGACATTATTTACTATCCACAATCTTCCGTTTTGAATTTTTTGTCTATTAATTAGTGGACATACAAATGTTCGCTTCATTTTTTCGAAATTCACTTCTGAAAGATTTCGGGGACCCTTCAGCTTTACGAACGAAGAACTGTTTCCGAGTAATCGACATGTTATAAAAAATGGTCAATGGCATATGTGTTTGTTGGAGAACAACTGCATTTTTTTATTTAGAACGTTAGTACGCTATTTGACTATTGTAATAAATTATGAGTGAATTCTGATTGAAGTCTGATCAAATCCATTATCCGTTGACCACTGTCTTTTCGTACCCGATATCGATCGACCACGTTTTTTTTTCGTAATTCGGCCTAGGGGATACGGCAAACATTATCTGCAATCTTTATAAATTTAAATGGTACCGTTTGAGCGTTACGAGTTGGATTTTCTTAGAGTAGAAAACTTCTAATGTAAAGAACTTGAGGTATATCTTTGCATTAAAAGTCATGTATTTTGCCTAATTTCTTCTAATCAGGTCTGCGGCCATCTATTTTTCCTGATCATAGAGGTCGTTCTCCTGAACTAATTAACACAGAGATTAGCCGAGGCAATTATGAAAATGCAGGTTTTTACAATAAATGATGTCGTAGTTTAGAATTAGTATTCAAAGCTGCTCTTAAAGGATGTGATACTTTGGCTGAAAATATTTGTTTACACCTTTTTGTTTGATTCTGTTGACGTTGCAATTCCTTGTGGGGCATTATTGTTTGTTCCGCTGCGTTGAACTGGTTGCAGTTTCCGTAGTTAATGAATCTATGGATATTGTCCGACAGGGAGTTTAGCCGACATAAAAAAAATGAGAAATTAGCCGTAAGCTCTATTCAGACTGGTCGACAAATCTGATTGTCAAAATATCACTAGTTCGTCTAGCCATTACAATTGCGGAGCGGTCCAGTTATTGGCTTAAATTCTCATTTTTTGGGTGTCGTCTAATGCCCTTGTCGGCCATTTCGGAGATCACCAAATTTAGTGGAGCGGTTCGCATTAATTCTACTGGAAAATAGCCTCGTTCTAAATGAGATGCAACAGCAACCTACGTCACAATAAATCACCTGAACTTAATTGAAATCACATGAAAAGATTTAAATTAACTTGATTTTATTACTACTGTTCCCCCCAACTAAGATCTTAAAAACAAATTTTGGTAGAAAAAACTACGATATTTTTAGGATCTGAGCAACGTCATATTTAATCGATCTTTCTCGTTTTCGAAAAAATACTCTTGGTTAAATTGTGCGCTGTGCTTTTATATAAGCCCTTTTCTTGTTTACCCGCCATTACAAAGTAAATCACTATGTAAAAATGCGACCAGGGGTGCAAATTATATGTACCCACTAAGCTTGGGGAGCCACAAAAGTAAAAGAACCTCAATCCGTTTACCCTTCACTCAACTCTATTCAATTCATGAATGATGGTTGGTTAAAATGCCAAAAAACAACTGATTTGTAGACATACCTGTAGAATGCTGCATGATGACCATAACAAAAACTTTCTGTTAAATGTACGGTTTTGCTTTAGTTTATAGTTTTTTCCAAATCAGATCTCGGTCTTTCGTCTCAGAGCAATTCAGAGCTCAACCGGCAAATATCAATAATAAAGCCTGAACTCAGTACGAAATCATTGCAAATCAAGTGTATATTAAGTTTCTTTATGCACGTTTTATCCTTATTATGATTGCAATGAAGATGATAAGTTCACTCATGCAAAATTAATCCTGTATAGTCTGACAAATCACTGATGCGCCAAAATTAAGTCTTAATTAAGCAGCTTAATATTATACTTTTGCAGCCCATAACTGTTATTTACTATAGTAGCAAACTTAACTACTATGGAAGCCCATTTAGCTCAGTGTTTACGACTTCCTGTGCTAATTAAATGTTACAAGTACCCACGCGAGAGTTCGAATCGCAGATAAACAATCTTTTAGGCCGGATGAAGCTATTTTTTATACATTAAAATTTAAAAGAAAATCAAGATTAGCCAGTGTAAATTGGGACATGAACAGGGTACTGTCCATCCACAAAAAACGAGAATGTCTTTAAATTCAACACTATTTGGCACATTCATTAACCTCCGGAACAATTCTATCTCAAAACATTTTGCATTGGTTGTTCTGACTGAAACCATTTTCCATGAACCTTGAATAGATACAAAGGCTACGAGTTTTTGGTTGCAACTATTTTATTGTTCTTAGATTTTTTTCGAAGAAATTTTCGAAGAAATTTTAAATTAAGTTCGTTTTTGGTTGATTTTTTGTTGCAATCTGTAATTGAATTGGTTTTGCGGTCTTTCAATTTCTCGATAAGTTAACTTTCGTTGTTTTAATGACAGTTTTTGTTCAGCGAATGTGGCCAACGACTCAATCTGAAACGCTTTCAACCAATAACTTGTTCCCATTTCTTCTCGTTAGCTGACAGTAGAAGTCTATGGCAGTTATTTTCAAGCTCAAAAAATACAAAAAATCAATTTTTGTAAGAGAAAAGAACTACATAAAATTCAGCTACAGTGGACAAATCTGTTTTTACACTGCAAAAATTTTTAGGTACCAGTTGATAAAGAAAAGCTGGAAAATGATAAAAGATATGCAAATTGAGGTCGAAATGCCTCAAAACTGGAAAAAATTGTAAACAATAACCCAAAATTCGTTTATACATTTTCACAAAACACAGTGGCCAGATATGATCATTCCGTTCATTGCTTTTTCGATATTTTTCCAATATCAGCGTTATAATTTTTGTTTATACGCAACACTATTTCCGCAGGTGTTACTTTACTCTTATAGATTTTATGGTTAAAAAAATCACGCACCACATTAGAGTCGCACGACATTACACGTTCAATAAAACTAAATTTTGGTTTTAAGATACATTTTTCTAACAAAATTATTTTGAACCCTATTTGGAAGTTTTTGAACAAAAACAATGAACTAAAATTTTCTCGACTTATGTTTGAATAAGATTACGTGAATTTTTACTTGAACCAACCTATAAAAGTTTCAGTTTTTTGGAGTACGATTATTTCTACCAATTGGTGGATTTTAATGACATTAATGATATTTATCTTAAGTTCAATAAACCAATGCATGATAGGGAAACCGCACCATAGTTCATTACTTCAATTTTCAACATATTCCCACGATTGAATCCCTCTCATTTTTTTAAAAAAAGCTCCGATGTCAAAGGCGCTTTTACGACAGTTGCTCACAAAATATAGCTAATTGTCACTGCGATACTTTAGAGTTATAAGCTGTACAGTTGTAAGTTGAAAGTTATTGTATCATAGCTGATTGCAATATACTGCCTTACCCCTGTTCGGCATATATATATATATATATATATATATATATATATATATATATATATATAATTTCAAACAAACACTGTTTTTGGTCAAGTGAGATAATATGCAGAAATTAACATTACATGCAGAAGAATTATGCAGGAAAATCAAGAATCAAGGATAAGAAAATTATTTTTCTAAGCAGAAACATCTACAAAAGTACAGCAATAAAATAAATTGATTGAAACTTCCATGAAAAGAAATTAGTGTACAAAAATCCACATTTTTCTTGATATGTTTTCAGGAGTTCAAAAAGGGGCCTAAAAAGCCTTTCAAAAATACCCTTTCATCAATATTGTTTGTCGCTTTTTTCAGAATGCTCAAATGTTTTTCGGTTCATTTCTTCACTGGTTTAAGTGTAGTTAAAATTTCAAATGCACTCTCCTTTTTCGCTGTATACTATTATTTTCATTTTGTCAGTTGAATGCCCTTTAATGCCCTTTTGGAAATACTGAAAACATATCCAAAGCATTGGGGGAATTTTTTGTTACAATAAATTTATCGCATGGAAGTTGCGATTAATTTGTTTTATTGCTGTCTTTTTCTAGATGTTTTTTGTTTAGGAAATTACTTTTCTCATTCTTGATTTTCCTGACCTTTTCTGGATGTGATGTTCATTTCTGTATATTATCTCTCATTACCAAAAAATGTTTGTTTGAAATTTGTCAACATAGCTGATTCGATTAGGTGTTGTATAATTTTCTTTCAGCTTTTTGCGTACTTTTTTGATACTCGTGAACTGCGTTGAATTAATTTCCTGTGCAAATAATTTTTTTTGTAATAAATTTCCTCTGCAAATAATTTTTTTTGAATGTTAATCTCGAGTTAATTGCAGATTTTTGTAATTTGTTTCAACTTGTGGTATATGAGGAACAATCGGTAAGCCTAAGAAAGAGATTAAATCTTTTTCCAACATCTAAAAAAGATATTCATCATGAAGTTGTCTTTGGCTCAACTTTAATTAGGGTCCTCGGTCATTTTATAATATTCAATCCTCCCAATTTTTCTCCCACATGGAACTATAAAGTTTACTTTAAAATCGAAGCCTGAACAAGGGAAATTTTTGAGATGTCAGTGTCGGAAATGTCAGATTTAGGCTTTATGCTTATGAATATTTAATTTCTCACTTCAAATTAAGTTAAATCTGTCTAATAACTTCCCACAGCAATGCTAATCACCGGCTGTCAGTGCCGAGCATGGATCCATGTAGATGAAAATTATGGAGAGTAGTCTAATTCTATTAATGGGTAATTTCAGTTCATCGCAACTGTTGCTTATTCTAGACGTAAAAAACTAAAAAAATTATCATTTCAGAGAGACGACTGTTCATTTTAGCAATTGATCAAAACGACAGATGAGTTCTGGGAATAGTAACTTGTTTTTGTTCTCATTTATCATTCATCATTATTTTGTTCCAATTGGCTATAACATTACTTGGTACCCTATTTTTCCTCTTTTTCTGTTTTATGGCTTGAAATAAATTTATTGGGGCTACCTACATCATGTCAACTTAATATAAACAGTCTGATATATCATACATGATTAAAAAATTTCAATTTGTTTTGGTAAAGTTTCGCCAAAATTTTCTCATAAGATTGTTAGGAACACTCCGATCCGGACCAACTTAACAAAGAAAAAACAAATTCATCTCTTAATTGTCGATATCCAGGATCTAGAACCCCCCTTTTTCTCTGAGGGCAATCTTTCGCGCATTTTGCTAATTTGACTTAGCGCTTAAGGGGTCTTTGAATAATTGAGCCCCTTTTAATGTTAGTTGACCTGAGTAGTGCATCGTCTCTAGTTGTCAAAACAGCTTAAAATATCCCTGCTCAAGCTATGATTGGTTTTGCGGATTCCTATCTTTCAAGACCTTGCCAGAATCAGACGCTAATCTTGAAATAGTCTTGTAAGACCCTAATCTGCAAGATCTTATCCTCCTCTATTAATCAACGAAAATTCAGCACCGCCGCATTCCTGAAATAATTACGCACAGAATCGTCTACCAGAATCATGTTTCTCGTCAAAGTCTGCAAATAAATGATCTGCTAATTTGACATCGTTTCCGTGAACGAAAAAAAAAGATTTCGAGATATAATTATTCACGCTTTAAATATTTCAGCAGCGGATGTCATTTGAATTTCCGTCTATTCCATCAGACTTACTTGGGATGGACTCTGATGCACGTGTTCCTTCAATCAGAGATAATCACAAATTAAGTTCAGAATAATTACTGATCTCTTCTTTCGCCGATTATAACTAAAATAAAACTGAAATTTTCGGTACAATTTCTTCCCAGAGAATACTACTAGTGTATTACTATCTCAGAGAAGAATTTTTGATTCTAGCATTGTTTTTTTAATATTTTAGAGCGGCCTGTTTTTGGATTTTTATAGAAGGCAAAAGCAAGAAGCATAAAGACGTTTGAGAGAATAAGCACTACAACCATTTTTATCATTTTTAATCACAAACCAGGTATCAAGCGCCAAATTTTTATAGCAACATGAG
Organism: Convolutriloba macropyga; assembly: GCF_964194025.1. Classification (NCBI taxonomy): domain Eukaryota; kingdom Metazoa; phylum Xenacoelomorpha; order Acoela; family Convolutidae; genus Convolutriloba; species Convolutriloba macropyga. The sequence continues at coordinate 21,372,040 of NC_134471.1, read as the reverse complement.
ATCAATTGATTTTGGAGTTTCAGATGTAACTCTAGGTGACTTTTCAGCCCAACGAGAAGAACAAGAGATTTTTTGTTTATTTTCTGTATAACAATCTATATCTGTATAACCTTTAAAAATATCGGACGTTAATAATCAATATAGATTTCAATTACACCTTTATCGTATTAATTATATCATTTAACTGGTATTTCAAATGCAAAAAAAAACGAGGTTGAAATAAAAGCTCAAAAGCGTAAAGTAAAAGGTGACAGCGGAATTCGATTTAAAATGCTCTCATATATGTAATATGAATGCAAAATTGGATACACTTCCAATCTGAGCAAAACTAATGGTCTTTTAAATGTGATAATTCAGCCTTGGCAACATAACACTATCTGCAGTTTTAGCTAAGAGTTTTTTTTGCTGCTCGCAAAAGAAAATTAAAAAAAGATGTGATCATGCACATCACCAACCTCAGAGAGCTTGTCCCGAACCATGTTTTCTTTTTCAAAGGTACTTTAAGTACCAGAAATCAAATCATCTGTGATTTATTTTTTCTTATCCCTATAGTTTATAGGAATCGAGATTTTACTAGCCTATAAAATAAAATATTACTAATGTTAAACACATGAAAGTGTCGCAGGTAATTGAACAAGAATTGAACAAGAAGTACAAAATAATTGAAATTTTCTGTCAATATCTTCTATTTGTACATCGCTTTAAAATAAAGAAAAAAGTGAATGCGAACTTGCAAGAAAAATGCAAATTTTGCTTTTTGTTTAAGAATTAAAGCATTTCAGCTGCGCGAAAATTTTAAATAAGCAGGAGAGATTCCTCTTGAGATCAAATTTTTATTCGTTTTTAGGACGTTAATTGATTAATGTGTATATTTTGTGTCATGAAGCAAAGTGTCAGGAAAGCTAGTGGTTAGTTTTGAAAAAGGTTCTTCAAGACCATACCATTGGTTTGCGGGTCTTACATAGCTTCGTAGAAAAATCAAATTCAATTTTTGTTTAAGTGGGATATTACATTTTGTTATAGAGCACAACAAGGAGGCTCGGCAATGTGCGTTCAAACATAAAATTCCGACCCCAATCATCCGCATTTTTGGTATAACTGTCTACCAAATGTGGAACAGATAAAAAAAACCGAAATTCAAGTATTTTTTTAAAAAAAATTGTATGAACAAAATGATCGCCTCCAACGCCAATAACTCAGTGGAGTAAAACTGCCGCATTAGATTGATGAGATCAGCCATTATTAAGAAAGCAAGTCAAGACAAACAAAAAAATCAAAAAACTATAACAACAAACATTACATCCAAAACTTTATGTCCAGTTTTAAAAAAAAAACTTATTAGCATGGTCAAAATAGCGTCAGATGAAGTTGAAATTATAGGACCACTCAATAAGTGAAAAAAATTGGTTTAAATTTTTCAAAACACAAATAGTTTCCAAGTAATGAAAACCATTAGACAGCAGTTGAAAAGATCCAACATGTTTATGGTCAAATACGTGTCTATAGGAGGGCATTAATACTTGTTTCATTATAAATTTTATGTGGTTACAAAAAGAACAACAGATAGAGACAACAAACAAAACTTCAATTAAAACTCGCGAAAAAACACTGGGGAAGCCGCAAAGGCATTTTTTGCCCCCAAAAATATGTTTAATTGAGCCTTCCTCGAACGCCAATTTTGTGGTATTTGAGCTTTTTTAATCAGAATAAGTAATAAGTAGAGAAAGTAATATTCGAAATCAAATATTCTATATGTCATAAAAACAATTAGCTACAAAATGAAATAATCAAATAGTTCCTTTTATTTGTCCGAAGGAAGCGCTTGAGATCTGTAATTATTCAGGATTTGTCTACAAAAAGCGGCAAATTTAGGCAAAAAAAAATTAGTTTAATTTTTTTGTGAAAAACCCCCAGTCAAAACCAGTAAAATCACATTGAAATCCTTGAAATTATTGGAATTTGTACCTTCCCTTGACGACAATAATGTCATGTGTGACCTGCAATAAAGCAGAATAGTTAACAAATAGACAAAAAGAGTAAAAACTAAAACAAATTCTGTTTATTTTTGAAAACAATAGTTTTGAATTCATAAAAGCCGTCAGCTGTCTACAACATCAGCAAAATCAGAATATTTAGAGATTTTCATGTGTTCAATTGTGCTTGATATTGAACGCCAAAAATAAAAACTTGTGGTCTTTCAATAATGTCATAATGTGACAAAACGAGAGAAAAACGTGAATATTGGGCAAAAGCCAAAAATTCAAAAATTGTCATAACTTATCGCACAAAAATGCTGAAATCATAACTTATCGCACAAAAAATCATAACTTATCATAACTTATCGCACAAAATTGCTGAAATTTTAATTCAGCAGAAAGAAAAGGAAAAAGAAGCACTTAAAAAAGACCAACTGATGACAATGCAAAATGTTTTTTGATTTAACAGTCCTGATTGGACTAAAACCAGCCTTCCCATGCTGTTCCTCCACTAAGAACAATTGTTTCGAACGTGGTAGATCTAGAATATTTTTATAGTAAAACATCAAAAATATATGCTGCGTTTTTGATAATCATGGGGTAAATTGTGCAGAAAGCGCCAAATTTTAATTTCAGACCACTCTCAATGGAAGTGGGAGTAGGCCTAGCTCCCTTTTTAGTTTAAAAAGATTGTGTGCGTTCTTTTTGTGTGTTTTTTCCGGCGAATTTAACCAAAGTGAACTAAAGAAGCTTATTCCGATCTATTTTTGATGAAAAAAAGACTGAATTTTGGAAAATTTCCTAAATTTTTAGCCTTAAAAATTAATTAAAATAGTCAACAATACTTTTTTATCTTTAAAAATAAATACAATGGTACTATTGTTAACAGTTTTTACATATTACTGCAAAATTGACGAAATTTTAGTCAAAAAATTCCGGAAAATGTGAATAAAAAAAACGCAAATCAGTCTAATATTCACAAAAAATTAAATCACGATAATTCGCTCTAGAAAAATATTTTGATTCTGCTTTTCTCTATATTCAGCGCTGGACAGGATTTTTAGTGATATCACGTGCAACTCTCTAAAATGAATATATCGAACGGTCAAATTTGTCTGTACAAAAGAAAACCAGTTGAGTATATAGTTCCTCCCCCCTCAAGAGGGGTCGGAAAAAAAGAATAATCTTTAAAATACGCTTTCTAAATTTCAGATGTATTAAAACGTTACAATATCAATGACACCAAAACGAACATTGGTTTCATTTTTTGTTTGATCAATTTCAGCAAAGTAAAGGTTGACCTGAAAGAGTTTTTTTTCTTTCAAAATTGACACAAAAAGTTTGTTTGAAAATATTTACACAATGCAATTTCCTATTACATGTAACTTCTTGATATTGCTTAGTAAAATTCACATTTTTGTTTTCCAAAATTATTTGATTCTTTAGGATAATCTCAGATGAAATTAATAGCAAAATAGTATAATTATGAAAGAATTGAAAAGAATGGATTTTCTCGCTACCTGCGTTTAATCTTTTTATTGCTTAATGTTATATAGAAGAAGAATTCCCATCTCCAGTCAAGAACGTGTTATAAATCTGTAAAATCATAAAAGTTTGTAACATGTAGTTATAATGCAGTGCTTTTTCTTCCAAGAAGGTTTAATTTACTACGAGTATTTCAATTAGACTTAACAATAGACACATCATTAGACTCATCAATTACACTTATCAACAGACTAATCCATTGACAGACTTTAAGAGGAGAAGTTGCAAGATTTGAGTGTGCAATCAGAAGTCAGAATACGCTGGAGCATAATGTTTCTGGAAAAAGCTTCTAATAATTGTTTATGTAGGTGAAAAAAATTACGCATGGACTCTCTATTAAGAATGTAGCCAAGTTATATAAGGAAAAAGATATACTTAACACTTGCCGGAAAACAGTACAATGAAAATACGTCTTGAGAAATTTTAATCCATTGAGCACACTTCATTTAATTTACGATAATGAATTGCTTTTTTTTGAAAAATTCGGATTTCAAAAAAACTTTGGATTAACAGAAAAGTTTTTTTTCTTGTACATGTGAGGATAAAGGTTTTGTACAACGACTAAACAATTTTGTATCAAAACAGCCAAACAAACCTGGAAATTAAGGCTTCTGAAATTATCATTCAAGATGGCAATCCGGCTGGCCACTTTTCAAAAAATAAATCTTGGGCTGAAAAAATCTTGCATTCCTTCAACATATCCGTTGAACTTGCAAATTGTAGCGCTTTAGTCTCCAAATTACGATTTTCCTATACATAAAATTACATTTGACAATTTCAAGTTGTAATATGCTAACCATTTTGTTATGGCTTGTATAAAAAAAATTTGAACAATAAACTCAAGCATTTTTTTAAATCTTTTTAGCTCCTTTTACAATTTTTCCGAAACAAAAATTTCAAAGAGAGGTTTTTATCACAACTTTCTTGATTTCTTTAAAAATATTTGGTGCTTCCCATTCTGTTTTTAATTATAACTCACTTAGAAAAAGAAGCACAATCATTGCAAATACGCTGCAGTTACATGCGACAAATATTTGAGATATACTCTCAAAATGAAACTAAGGTATCAAGGAATCCGATAAGCGCCAAGGTTCTCAAATCTTAAACAAAATTCAGAGTTTTGTAGAGTTACGCAGTGTTCAGTTCATTTGACGAGTAAAACTGGGCTGAAATTTTGCTTACAAGGCTTTCCCCATAAAAATAAGAATTCAACTGAACAATAGAAATTTTATATATATATATATATATATATATATATATATAAATATATATATATATATATATATGAAAATATAAGAAAGACATATAAGAAAATATAATAAATATATGTTTATATAAGAAGTACGCGTCAGCGGAACTAAAATTTTTTTTTGCATTTTTTTCTTATTATCAATTTTTTTTCTCCGAATAACCCTGGTAACCAAAAAATTTTCTTAGCCAGCAATTGTGCTCTATAAGCGCTGATTCTGAGTATAAGCAAACGTTTCGGTATCTTGAATGTCAAAATGTAACCTTTTTGTAATTATCAAGTAATTCTGTTTTGTCTATCTGTGAGTGGAAACCAAATAAAAATTAGATGTTTATTTGTTTGCCTACAAATTCGCTCTTTTAACAATCAATTCAACAAAATTCCATATGCCACGAAATTACTACGATTACGCAAAATGAACGACGAAATACCATGGTTTTCTTAAGTCTCATATGTCTAGTCTCCGCTTTTAGTCCACTTTTGAGGACTTTACAAATAATAATTAGCGTTTTATTTTGTATGTTGGGACAAAACTTTTCTGGTGAAATTGTTGCAAACTTGGTTGTTGGATTAAAAGTATTAATATTAAAAAACACATGGATTGATTTTAAAAAGTTTCGGAGGTCATAAATTAAAAATAGTAGCGCAAGAGACAAAATTTTTTTATTTCCTCTATAAACGTATTGTCTGATTTTTGCAAATCTGCTATTTTTAGATTTTGCCACTCAGCTCATTCATAGTCTCGGCTTACCCAAATTTTAATTGCTCAGTTATTTTTGTTCAAGAAATCGTTTGCCACCCAATCCTCATTTTTTGTCTAGCTGATTGTGTTGGCTGACGAGAACGAAATTTTGAGGACCCGATTTAGCGGGGTCATGGGAACAAACAAAAGACAAAGAATCAATTACGTGGGTAGTATGGTGATTTTTGGATACAAACTTGATCGTAAAAAATCTTTCTGAAAATCGACTATAGAACTGATTTCGACCATGTGTTTTCTAACCAAGTTTTTGGCCAAGTTAAAAATTGCTCATTTTAACGAATGCTTCTTCCTAGTGTGTCTGTGGTTGATTTAAAAATTTACACTAACAAAACAATGCGGGCAGAAACAAATAAAGCAAACAAATCGGTCCATTGAAGCCTCTGAATTCGTTTTACATAACGTTTATTAACACATGTAAAAACTATTGAAGTTGTGGTAAAAAATACGATACATTCTTCAGCATTCCGTTTCCATGAAGTATTCAGCAAAAAAAATTATGCAGTTTTTTTTGTTTTCAGCCAGCCATTTTGTGCAACACAGATGGTTGCCCTCGTGTGATGAATGTTGAGGATAAAAAGTATTAAATTTACAGGTACACGTGATTAAGAGGAGAAATTTCCTCTCGATATAGTGGTTTTTATGAAATCCAATTTACCAAAGTTTTGACAGATAGTCGACAAAAATTTAACACTTGAAGTTTTTTCTTGGTCATCTCGGCATTGGAGGCCACACTCAACTCGTTTTTTTGTTCAGTCAATTTTGGTCAATCGATATACTTATCTTGGATACTTGTGAGTGGTATCAATAGAAAGCTCATCCAGCGTAAAGTCTGAAAATGAAAAGTTTGCTCAAAGCTTTCGTTTTTTTCGACGAGTTCTGGGGGTGTAACTGTTTTACGAACATTTCACTTTTCACATTGAGTTTGTTCACATTTTGGTCTTTTTTAAATAATTTTTTATTAATATTTGACCCATTAAGTTTTATTTTCAGCATTTCGGGTCTTAAGTAATCCTGTAGCGATAGCAGGGAATAATTTTTGTCTCAACATGTCATTTAAGAATGCAAGAATTATTGATTTTGATATAATTTTATCGATTTCTAGAGCCACTTTTTCTGTTTTTTTTATTTTGCAGCCATTTGACCTCCGTTTTGTCTTAATGTCGTGACTTTCGGACAAAGTATACTAAATGACATATAATTTTTTTAGTGCTGAATAAACGTTGTTGTCTGAAGGCGTCCATGGGCAACAGATATGAAGTCATTTCGCTGACTTTGGCTTTCATTAGTTTTTCAGTGAATCACTTTTTTGGTTCTTGTGATGTTCTTTTATTGAGATCCAATACTGAAATATCCCACCGAAATTCTCAAAATATCTTGGTGAATGAAAACAATGTTCGCATCATACAACTCATGGCATTTATTACTATGATAATACTTGTTTTAATATAAAAACTAAGAGATTTCACAAAACTTTTAAGAATTTTGACAATTTTTCATTTTTTATCGTATTGCGACTGAGTCACAATAATGAAAAGTTTGCTGAGACTTTGCTGAGACTTTGAGGTGTTTTATTTCAATATAAAGAATTATCAGCGCTTTTATTTTATAGCATTGATTAGTATGAACAATTCATTTTAGTAAAACTTTTGTATTTTGTTCAACAATTTTTCAATCGTTTCTTTCTTCTAATCCACATTTTAAAAAATCTCAATTGTTAGAGGTCTCTTTGATGCTCTAATCAGTTTCAAAAAACCGTACAGAACAGCTATCTAATATTTTTTTTTGTACAGATTAATTTGAATCTAAATTTTTAGTAAAAAAAAATTTGTAAATTTTTCAATATTGACTTTCTATGTTCTTTTGTGTGGTTTTGTCAGTGTTTGGGTAATGATGATCTCAGTATTTTGATAATTGACAAATCCAAGCATCAGCTCAAGATCCAAATCAAAGGTTTCTGTGACTGCATCTAATTGTTTCCAAAAAAAAACAGTACTCTTGAGTTCTGACAGTTGTTTTTTTTATTGCGTTGCTATTCAATCTCAATTACTTAAATTGTCATCAGTCAACCGTGCGGCAATTAACATTCTATATTTTAAGTTCAATTTGGTTCATCATTATAAAAATGACTCAAAATTGACGGAAAATGGTAATTTCTTGAGAGTTCGGTGAGTTGTGTCTTCATTTGGTTTTCAATCGTTTATTTTTTTGGTTAATGCGCTTGTCTATATTTGGCCTATCAAATATTCTGATTACTTACAAGACCAATAGTCTGTCTAAAAGCTTCTAACTAAATCTTTTGAACATGTCCATCTGAAAGCAATTCTTTTATAATTTGTTCTAACAATGTTTACTTATAGTGAAAAAAACTTTCCCATCAACATTGTTTTGTTCTGACTGCCTCATACAGAAACGAGTGCTTGTTACCAAAAATTTTATATTTGGCATTTTTGTGAGGTCTCCCGTGGTCTACAAATTTGATATCCAGTTTTTAAGAAGATGGCGTTTAGGATTTTTCATTTTTTCTTTTTTTCGCATTTGTGGGTTTACATTATTTGGTAAATTTTCCATTAGAACCAGTGTTTGTCATCTTCTAAGAGCAACACTTACTCATAATTGTTTTTGCGTGTAATTTGTTGCTCTGATGAACTCTAATGGATTCCGCATTATCAAATTAGATTAATAGGTTCCCATCAACATTGTTTTGTTCTGACTGTCTCATACAGAAACGAGTGCTTGTTCCCAATAGTTTTAATTTTGGCATTTTGTGAGGTCTCCCGTGGTCTTCAAACTTGATATCCAGTTTTTAAGAAGATGGCGTTTAGGATTTTTCATTTTTCTTTTTTTTCGCATTTGTGGGTTTACATTATTTGGTAAATTTTCCGTTAGAACCAGTGTTTGTCATCTTCTAAGAGCAACACTTACTCACAATTATCTTTGCGTCTGATTTGTTGCTCTGATGAACTCTAATGGATTCCGCATTATAAAATTAGATTAATAGGTTAGAGCAGAGATCAATTTCTATTACTTCTGCAAACTTTTAAATCTAAATTGAGCATTGAAAATCCAACAGGCAAATTTTAGAGGCTAAGCAAGCTGACATTTAATGATATTATCACTTGAGAGATTTAACCGTTTGAACTTCAATTTGAAACCCCGATAGCTGTTGATCTCTGGATCTAAAAATTTGAAATTAAATTTTAAATTGATAAAAAAGACATTTTAAAGTTAATGGGAAAAGACAATGAAATTGAGTTTTTGTTGCTGATTTATCTATGTTCATATTCATGTAAGTGAAACACAGAAATTTGATTTCAATGGGTTTATCCTTCTTTGTAGACACTGTTGCCTGTTTTAGGATATCTTATATTTCAAAATCTGAACCACTTTGTCTAGCAATTGCAATGTTGTTGTCGCAATGACAGATTGTTGTTGTCTGAATTGGTCTCAAAAAGTAATTTTAATTGGTCAATTTTATCTGTTTTTGAATTGTTGTCCAGCCAAATGATCGTTTTGTTGACTTTGACACCACGCGTTTTCATTAGATATTGGGTAAGTTTTCAATGGATAAGGTTTTTTTTTTCATTTTAGTCCAGTTTTCTTTACTTTTGTTGCTTTTTTTAATAAGTCCTCATAATGATAGGTTTCGGTGATGTTTCCGAGACGTCAGATTTACCTGATTGATGTTTCATTTTCGGAGTTTGTGGTACTGAGTTTTTTCTGACATCACCTGTTTTTCTTTTTAATATTTTTTAAATTTTTGGTTATTGAGTTAATTTGTTTTTTCTCTAAGCTTGTTACAGTCAGATATGAAAGTGAAATATTTCATTGATACTGTTAGTGGCACAATAGACGCTGATAAATGATTGAAGTGAACATCTTTTATGAGATCTTTTCCGTATGCCCCCCCCCCCCCCAGCTTAGTGGGCGCTTGTTATTTGCACCCCCAGATGCACGTGCCATTTTTTTACATAATGATTTACCCAGCAATAGCACTTGCTCTGTAACCGAGAGGAGCATAACCTACTGGGAGCACAAGCGGAAAAAATCTCTTTTTTGAACGGACCATTGTTGTTTTGAAAATCTATAATTGATTTTTGAGTTCTGGTTAAATTTTTTTTACGACTTGACTATCAATCTCTTTTCGATAAAAGTTTCTCACGTCAATATTGATACATGCTTGAATCTAAAATTCCCGCTCAGTTAGCGCCCAATGCTAGGATAAAGAAATGGCGCTAATTCTTATTGTAAAAAAATAAGTTTTAAGTTTTGTCTAAATTTTGGTTCGATCAAAATTCTAAAAAAATTTTAACGATCAAAATTGTATTGTCAATTCGTAAATTGTATTGTCAATTTGTCAAATCAGCTCCTTAACAAGATAAGCTGTCGGATTCAAATTCAAACTTCTGCCCCTGGACTTAGGTTCTTTAGTGGGATTTAACGTTAGGATGTGTTGAATTAGCTTCAAATTTTTTCAAAGTAACTGTAGTTTTCTAATATTTTGTTTTTATTACCGCATATGTTTTTTAATTGATAACCAGTTCGCTAGAACAATCTTTTAGTATGGTACAGAAGCACTATATTAATCGTGACTCACCTTGGTAACTTTTGCGTGAATTTGATCTGATTTTGCATTCTCAATTAAGATTATAAAGCTAGTGCAGAGGGTTTTCTCAATTTTTTTTTCATAATTTCTGCGCTCACTTATAAGCCTAATTTGAGAACAATATAAAAACCAATTGAAATTGTGCAGAGCTAAATCTTTTAAGACAACTATTAGTCAGATTTAAACGGCATAGATGTTAATTTTTGTATCTCAATTTTGTTTTCTGGAAAAATTAGTTGTTCACGTGATAGTTTTTTCTAGTTGAGCAAATGTATTAGTGTCGTTTCCATTTCTGTCATTTCGTTTATTTGCGTTTTAATGGTGCTGAAATAAAAAATATTGATCTCACTGTTTGGGTTTCTTTTTATGTATATACGTCTGTCCCTTTTTGAGAATCTATCAAAATTTAATTTAAAATTGAACTGCTTTCTTAGAGGCCAATGATTAAACAACTGAGACAAGATTGTGGATTAGTGGGGTCGGAGCAATATTAGCAAATTAGCGCATAAGAGCACACTAGCTAGCCTACTTGTTTTGTCAAGAGATTTGGATGTTTGTAGATGCTGGGGACTTTTCTTGTTGCTTTTCATTTTGATAATTAACTGTAGATTATGCACTTAAAAAAAGCGTAACAAAATTTGTCTGATTTCTTTTTACTTTCTTATCGACTGTTTGTTTCGTCTTTTTATATTATAGATTTGAAAAAACTTCATATCAGGTAACTAATCGTTTCGGATGTTAGCTGCCGTTCTGATCAAGTTACAGCAACAATATAGAAGAGTCCTAAAACTTTTTATGTTATATGTTGTCACTTTTTGTCCATTGGTTTTTCATTGGCTGTCTCATATAATCACTACAGCTAGATATTAAAAAATTGAGTCAAAGAGATCTTCATCAAAAATCGTGAAACTTTTTTTAAAGTAGAAAAATGTAATTATTTCCTCAATTTTCGTTTATGATGCTCTTTTGCCCTTTTATGGTGACATTATGCAGCCTTTTTACGCTGGTTAACCTTTTCCAATAATTTCTAAACTTATATTTATTACCTAATGTGAACTATCAAAATTTACTTTAATAAGCACGGTCGCGACATGAGGAAAATAAAAGATTCAAGGAGCTTATACAAATATTCAAGAGCGATCCGGTCAAAATTTTCCAACATTTTCATTTTCTTGAATTCTAAACGAGCAACCTTACAAACCCGCTCCTCAGCTCAGATTAATATGAGCTCAAATTTGAATTTCGTAATGTTCACTCCAGAAGGGATGTGTGATTTTCAAAATTGATTTTGCTTCAAAAAGCAATTTAAAGTCATCGACGCCTTATGGTACGAAAGTTCTCATTAAAACTGTCCAGAGCACTCAATTACAATTAATATGTTCTGAGCACAATTGAAACCTGTTTTTTCTTCCAATTAGTAGAACGAATGAATTAATTATATAATCATTTCCATGTCCGGAGAAAAACAGCCCTGGACAAAACAGTCCCAAATTAAAAAATATTCCCCGACAAAATAGTCCCAGTCAAAATAGTCCCAAGAAAACAGAAAAAACAGTCCCAGATAAAAAAAGTTTCAAATAAAATATTGAAGCAATTATAAATATAATCTAGAAACAATTAATAAACAAAATCTATGAGTTAATCTTCTGAAGGCAATGTTTTTAATTGATACGAAATAGGACTAAACGCAAAAACTTGTTTCAAAATACATAATCTGGCTATAACTATGTTGTAATCATCTAAACATAAACAGACTAATTGAATTGAATTAAGTACACGAACCAAGTTTTCAAAAAAGACGATTCACTAAAAAAGTTTTTCTTTGAAAACTCTCTTTCAACGATATTTGAATATATAACAGTTTCAAAAAGCTAATAGCACGCAATCAGTCTTAACAGAGTTTTTGGGAAAGAAAATAACCTAAGGCAAAAAATAAAACATTTGAATTATCTTTTACGCATTTTCTGAGGAAATGACAATGAAGTAGAAGTTATGTGTTTTGTTTAACAGTCTTTCCATTAACGATTAAAAACTCTGGTATGATAACCCCTCATCTGTCCTGTCCAACTCTTGACCGCCCAGCTGCTTTTGTAACTTTAAAACTAATCAATAATTTACTTGCAGCCACATTATAGTTTATAGTATTGATTTCATATACAAAATCAAATGAATAAAAAAGCATGCTTCTCAACTATTTACAAAAATTATCTCTCTTTTTTGTGAAAAACTAGGCTGTTGTGATCCATCAGAGCCCTGAACCTGTTTTTATTTGTGGCATTCTACTTTGAAATATTACTACTCTGATTTGCTTTCTATCCTTCTGTTTGTCATAAAAAAGCGTGCAATCGACACCAGTTTTTGTTCTATCATTACGACGCAGAGGTATACCCCAAAATTTCCGCCTTAGTAAAAATGGCTTGAAAATTAGATACATACAATGAACGAAATTAGGAGACATCCTTTTTATCTTACTTTTCGCAAAAGGGTTCCGCCAATTTTGCGAAATAAAAGAACATTCGGTGCGAAAAGTAGGTAACAATACTTGTAGCACGTTTCCGCTCAATTTAGGTATCTATTATTCGCGCGCATTTTGAGCATGCAATAAGCACTTTAATAAAGATTTAATTGAAGCTTTCAAAGCTTTAAAGTGCTTTAAATACATGCAACCACAAAAGCTGATTTTTTTCCGAAAAATTCCTCGCACATCAAAGGCTTTGTATATCAATGTGGGACTGGTCGAATTTAATAAGAAGTAATAAATTGTACTAATAAGTACTAATAAGTAGTAATAATTAGTAAAAAAAAGTACAATAAGTAATAATATTGTAGTAATAAAGTACTACTAGTAGTAATTAGTTAGGCCTAATTAAAAAAGTAGTAATTAAGTTAGGCTTAATTGCAGATTATATGCGACATGGAGCTAAATTGCGTGCAAAAAAATCGGTACATAAATGGAGCGGATGCGTGACACAACTCGCGTGAAAAATAGGTTATTAAGTTTGTACGTGTATTTCGCGGCTAAAATTGGGACACTTTTGCGAACACGGGATACGATATTCCCTTCCATTTTGCCGGTTTCTGCTAAAGTAGCTATTTTCCGCAATATTGTTCCACTTTCAATGTATTAACATAGTAAAAACGAACACGAGATACACGCATCGGGCATATCTGCCCGTGACGATTTGGGTATACCTCAGCATCGTAATGATGAGACTTGAAAATGAAGATGACAGGCTACATACAAAATAAATGTGAAGAATTATTCTTTCTTCTAGAGAATGGCTAGTTTTTTACAATTGGAAACGATACAACTTAAAAATTTCTCTTCAAAGCTTTGGGTTGGTTCTCGGAGATTGACGCGATCAGACCAGCTAAAATCTTGAAACTAGGATTTATACTGAGTCTGAGTTTTTTCTCAAGGCTTGTACAAACGAGAAAATAACAGAGAAAAAATATGAGACAGAAGAATTCATCAAATATTTTAAAATTATTGTTTAAACTGAGAGTGTACTTATTATTTTGAATAAAAATGACATTTTTAAGGATATTTCAAAAAATAATTTCCAAAATTTTCAAGATTTTTCAATCACATTGGTTTACACCACTTGTGTTGAGCAAATTTCGACTAGAAAGCTTGGTCATGTGCGTTCGAATATAATGTTTGGATCACTTTCAACCACGTTTTTGACATAATTGTCCGCCAAATGAAGAAGAGAGAGAGAACAACTGTCAAAAAATCATTTATTGGTCAAAAACAATTAGTGTATCTAATTTGCGAGTTGTTTTGAGCTCTGACCGCTATACTGAAAAAACAATAAATCTGTAGATGGCCACCGATACCTGCCACTAAAAGAGTAGGACAGAAGACCAACAGCAAAATCAAATAAAAACAACGAGCATTACTTAAGAACAAACTCAGTGCCTATCTAGTAATTTAAACCTATCTTTTTAAAGAAAAAGTGATAATAGCATCAGATTAAAAGTAAACTAAAGCAAATGAATTGTATTTTACCAGAAATGATATGGGAAATGTCTTTTTTGAGAATGGTAAACAAGTAGAAGGAAAACAAAAAAGGGTAAAGTTAGAAAAAAAACGTTTACATTTTTTGGAAGAAAAAATAAATTAAAAAACATGAGCGCAATTAGATATTAACTGAAACAATTCAACGGCTTCCTTTCTATCTTCATGCAATACCATTAAGACCTGTCATTATTCTGAATGTCACAAGATTAAAAAAAGAACAAATACCAGCAAAAATCGAAAAACATTTTTATTTTGAGAGAAAAGGTGTCGAAGCTTATTTGATAGTCACTACAGGCATTGACAAAAATCAACGGCACCTTATTTCAACGCCAAAAATGTGATATACAACTTGTCATTGATCTGCCATCAATGTGATGATTGAACAAGACAGCAAAAAAGAAAATAAAAAATGGGAAAAGATCAAAACAATTGTTAAAACTCATAGTCTAAATGCCAAAAACCGTTATTTAAATATTGATCAGCAGAAAACACTACATAAACATTCATTTCCAAAATGTTGCGACCTATCTTATTGCTGAGACAACGCTAAAAGTTTGTAGAAAAAAAATTTATAGTGTTAAATGTCAAAAAAATATCATTTATTAAAAGCTATTTTTTTAAACCCCAAGACACAAAACCATAAGCTTACAACTAAAAAATGACATTTTCTTTAGTAGCTGCCTAGAAATAGACGTTCTTGTAATTAAACTCATTCATAAGACTAGAAGCCATAAGCTTTACCTATAAAACACAAAATGGTTTCAATGGACCTTATTGCAACATAAATGGATCATCTTCTAAATGAACCCTGTAAGGAAAAATTCTTTCTTGCAATTGGGATTTTGAAAAATCTAAAAAAACTCAATAAAGACCGACCACAAAAACAATCCCAATCTTGTTTGCTTACAAAAAACAACAATGAGAACGAAATTAGCATTGATATTCCTGCAAGCTGTTAAAAAAGCTATTGTTCCAAATTAATGCGTTACAGTCTTTTTGGCAAACTTTAGTCTTAAAATAACAAAAATAACCTTTGCATTTCTTCTAAATATTTTTTTTAATTACCGAAAGACCGTAAAACTGTTAATTCCGGAAAGCTTTTGAAGAACAGGAGGTAAATTTAGCACACATCTCTTTAAGGGAATATTGCATCAGCAGTTTTTATGTCTGAACCACTGGCAAATTGGACAAATAGATAAATTTGTCCGCAAAAAAGGGAAAATTCCTGAATCTTCAAAAATATCTTTAATTTTTCCAAAACAGTTGGTTCAAACAATTCACCAACTCTCTTTTATCTTTAACCGTAAAACCAGTGAGACTTTTGTTAACACTCGTATCATATGTCAACAAAATTGATTAAAAATTTTAGCAAAAATTTAGGAAAATTACGAAATCAACAAAAGAGTGGAAGTTATGCTAGCGTTCGCATATCTATAAACCTCCGTAACTCCACAGAAAAAGCCAAATTAATAAACTCTATTTAATTTGAATTTCTACGCTTTTCCAATGACAAGTTTTCTAACGATAGCACTCACAATCTTGCATAATTAATATATTTATTGGCGAAAATTGAATGAACAGAAAAAACAGTTGAGCATATAGTTCCACTCTAACTAAAGTGTGGGTCGGAACAAAAACCAAACTGGAGTAAACTTTTATTTAGATCTTTTGCAGCTTTCCAATTTCTACCAATATGTTCTCCTTCTATCTTAGTCGCTTATAAAATCAGTTTATAGCCTTGGTTAGAATTACTAAACGCTTTTATTTGGTATTGTATTTCAAGTGTCTAATTTAAATATCAGTGTAATTACTAGCGTATTAATATAGAAGTGAAATGTTGTTCGAAAACTTTTAACCTTAGTTTTTTTTGACGAGGATAAATAATAAAATGCCTTTTCAACAATCGATCTTGAAGGGTATTCAAATGATGTTACTTATTTATCTATATCTTCGCAAAAGACACCAATAGGCCGAAACTAGCTGCAAACAAAAAACAGTCGGGCTAGTCTAAATAAATTCATGGGTTTGATAACAATTAATGTCGCCTCTTTGCTACCATTGGGGATTTAGAAAATAACACGAATTGGTGAAAATAAGGTCACGTAAGTTTCAGTTTAAGTAGTTTATTTGATAGATGAAAATGGTAATATATGCAAAGTGTAATTGAAAACTTCATTACTTCGAACCAAGTTGATCACCTACTTTGAACTTTTGTGCTACTTTAATAATCCTCTCCTATCGGATATCTTTGTTATTCAATGGAAAATAGCTCAATCAACGGAACTAAAAATATCATCCTAGGTATGATTATCGTTTCATATTTCTTTCTTATTTTAAGCGGTGGTTCAAATTTGAAGTTCTGTATATCTGAGGTAAGAATTAGCTTTTTCTGCAACTAAATTTCTATTTCATTGATTTTGTTCTTTTTATATCGATATTTTGGTTCTCAGACAAAGTTTTGCTAATTTTAAAGTTAATGCGTAAACATTCTTTGGAAAGTTTTTTTCATAAATTTGAATAGAACTAGAAAGTATATGTATAATGATATCAAACTTTTATGATATCAAAATCTTATTAAAAAAATAATTTAAAAAAACATTTCAAAAACGAAAATTTAATTAAATTCTTTAATCTGCTATCGAACATACATCTGAAGTCGTTCGCTGCTATTCTCTAACTTTCGCTGAATTTCATCGCTTGGTTAGAAAAGAATCTAACTTCAATGTCTTTTAATGTGTCTGGTCTAGTGCCCGAATGTCTGTTGGCGAGTTTTTGTGTGACAAAAACAGTCATCATGCGTGATTACATTTACAATACCACAGTCAAATTAACCTTTTACGTTCATTCGCTATAACTACCTTGTTAGTTCAACTTTCAGATGTTGAATAACGTGTAAACAAATTGCCGCTGAGACACAATTTTTACGGCGCTTATTTTGTTAATATTTTGTGAACAAACTTCTGCAAGGTCATTGTAATATTATCACGCGTCAATTCGATCCATCATGTCTCGACTACATAATAGCATCAAAAATACAAATTGCCCGAAAAATTAGCAAAACAAAATTGGTAATCACTTGTTATAAGTTAGTTAGCTTAACTTTGTGACCTTCAACAAAAATAAAATCGCTCAGAGCCGTGAGTAGAACAAGTTCTTATCTAACTAGATTTGTAAACAATTTTCCTGAGGATATTAGGGCGCTATTGAATATTTTGGCTATTGAAATTGTTGATATGATTTTCTGAAGCTTATTAAAAATTAAATTGCTGCAAAAGCGTGTCAACATTTGTTAAAATCAGAACATCCCAGCTGCTCTTATAGAGCGTTTTCGATCTTCAAGGCATTACAATTCCCGGTTATAGCTGTTACGTAGCGTGCTCAAAAATATGTCTGTAACTGGTCACCTATCTTTTAGGAATCTTCAATTGAGTGCTAGATTTTTGTATCGAACAGATATCATTCAAGAGATTCTAAGTTTACCTCTAATTTCACTGACGATTATTGTTTGAACAATTTTTGTGTGTCATTCTTGCAGGTAATAAGTAATTCAAAATTTCATTTATTGATCTTAATCAAACATTTTTTATACCAAGAGGCATAACTCGTTGTGACACTGATTTCAGTGAGAGTTGTCAGAACGTACAAGCGTATTGTTCAGTCCAAATCCGTAATTTTTCCAAATAACCCTTCCGAATTTATTGGGATGTTTGAACTTTATGCGAGACCACATGCTCATTATTTCATCCAATTTTTGCCATTCGCTATTTGTAAAGACATAAGAATTTTATCATTAAAAAGCTCTTGAAATTGAGATGGTTGCCCGGGTCGAGAAAAAATCGGAAAAATATGTAAGATAAGCGGCGATGTAACGGATGCTCTCCTATCAAAGTCAAGGAAAACTTTACACCGCCCAGTTCGTTTCAGCGGTTTCAATTCTGTCCGGATATTGTGTTTTTGCAGTTAGCTGTTGTAAACTGTATTATCCGCTATACTGTAGAATACCGTTGCATTACTTGTTGCTCAATTACTCCTGATAACTAATTGCTCAGCTTTGCTGTATAACAAACTTGTTTCAAACAATCATATTTTGCTTGAGTTTTGGTTCATAACTCAAATTATAATTCGAAAATGCAAAACCCCTTATGTACAGCTCTAGGTAACTGTCCTAGCGACTGGTTAGGGTAAACAATTTCTATCTCGCAATGTCTTAATGTACTGGGCGACATTTTCCCGATAATCAAAGTTAACAAATGTAACCAAATTCGCACTTTGTGCTTTTCAGCGCACTCAATTGCTCAATAACGCAATTTGTGAACTATGCCAGGCTTCGTTAAAGCCAGTAAGAGCAACAGACTATGTGCTTTGCACAAAGTCTCTCTTACTTAGGAACTTCGTTCCTCAGAATGAAGGATTTGAGAACATCAAAGTTAATTCTCTTTTCAACAAGTCAAAGTAAAGTTAAAACTGTACAATCACTAATATGATCTACAGATACAAGACACGATAACAAGTAATTTACCGCTCAAAAAAGTGTGCTTCAATACGCACTTTATGTCAGTTAATGAGACAAAACTAA
Source organism: Convolutriloba macropyga (assembly GCF_964194025.1). Lineage (NCBI taxonomy): Eukaryota > Metazoa > Xenacoelomorpha > Acoela > Convolutidae > Convolutriloba > Convolutriloba macropyga. Next base: position 21,353,304 of record NC_134471.1, on the reverse strand, counting down.
CAAGTTTCAACTTATTTTTGGTAGTTTTTCCAGCTCCTTTTATGGTGCTAGTGACGTGGATTTTTATGTCAAATTCAACTGTTGATTGCTTGCAGATAATAATGTCGACAGAATGTGAACACTTTTCCATAACGTCACTTTTTCAGTGTAAATTTGATGTCATGGGAAATTTGTTAACCATGTAGAAGTTCTGTCGAATATTCTGTATCAATAACAGGTTGATTCGCAATCCAATCGCAAAGAATCTGATGCAAGACTGTTAAGTCGTAGTATTGTTTTGCTGGTTGTTGAGGTAGTTCGAGTTTGAGTTATAGTTTGACTTCATGAATGACGATTTTGTACCAATAATAGTTGCTAAATATAAATGTTGAAGAATTTGAACAAATCCGTATGACTTCAATAGAATGAAGCATTAAATTTCACTTGTCACGCTATTCTAGCTTTAAGGCTTGAAATTACCTTGAAGCGCTATTCAATTTGATTTCTGAGTTGTTAAGCTCAGCCGCAAAATCGCAGGCCCTGTTTTCCATCGCGAAAACATCTTTTCCAGGTAGTACTGGGGCGAGCTTCACTACTGGTCTCTTGTACACTCCGTCGTTCGTTCGAACTATAGCTGATTGAATCACACCGTCAGACCCATCGATGGTCTCCGCAACTCGACCTAGATTGTAATATCCACGCTTATCGCTGTCTTCGATCAACCAAACGAGATCGCCTTTTTTAAGGGTTTCGTTCGCCGTAGATCGCCATTTTTGCCGATTATTCAGAGTTGGCAGATATTCTTTACGAAATCTGTCCCATATGAGATTTGCATAGGCTTGAGTTTGTCGAAAGAGCTTTCGATGATCAACAAATACTTCCGCGCATTGTAGGTAGGGTAAGCAAACGTTCTTGTTGCCAAGCAAGAAGTGATTGGGGGTCAATGCTTCTAAGTCACTAGCATCTGATTTGACTGGAGTCAAAGGTCTTGCGTTTAAAGTCTGCTCAACAATACACATCGTTGTTGAAAGAACGTCCTCGGTGACTGTTCTGTTCCCCAATACTGCATGCACGGCTTTCTTACAATTTCTCACCAACCGCTCCCATTTTCCTCCAAAGTGAGGTGCTGCGGGTGGGTTGAACTTCCATCTGATTCCTCGTTGAATTAGATGTTCTTCGATCCCTTCTTTGTTCCATGCCGCAACGTACTCTGCAAACTCTCTTTCAGCTCCAACAAAATTTGTCCCGTTGTCGCTGATGATCGTATTCGGTTTGCCTCTTCGAGCAATAAATCTCATTATTGCATTGAGACAACTATCAGTGTCCAACTTAGGTACCACTTCTATATGCAGCGCTCTCATAGTTAGACAAGTAAAGAGACAACACCATCGCTTTTCATTTCTTCGCCCAATCTTCACAATGAAAGGGCCAAAGTAGTCAATTCCAATATTTGTAAAGGCTGTTGAAGCATCTAACCGCTCTTCGGGTAGATCTGCCATGACTGGTGCTATCTTTTGTGCTCTGCCTTTTCTGCAGGTAACGCACATGTTCTTGATTGATCTTAAGGCGTTCCGTATGCCTAGGATCCACATCTTCTGCTGAATAATGTTTCTTACATGCTCAGTGCCTTCGTGTTGATTGTCCTTGTGCTCATTTCGCAAGAATAATTCAACAGCGTCATGTTTCCAATGTAGCAAAACTGGATGCTTTGCATTGAAGTCCAATTGACTTTTGCCTATTCTGCCTTTGGCTCGAATAAGTCCTTCTTCGACTAAGAAAGGGGAGAATTGTAGGATTTTGCTGCCTTTTGGAATTTCCTTTTTCAGCTTCGAGAGATTTCATCTCTTCAGCAAACTGTTCTCGCTGTAGTAACTTGGAGATGATTGCTTTTGCTTTTTCTCTTTCTTCAATGCTGACAACAAGTGTTGCTGGTTTGTATTTGCTCGATGCTCGCTGTACGTATGCCACTCTATTCACTAGTCTGTTAACGTTACTGAATCGTTCCCACTGAATAACAGCTTTCTTTTCTTCAGCCTGTATCATGAAGACTGATGAGGGTATATTCTCTTCATCGGATGCAAAGATTAGGTTAACTTGCTCTGGCCACTCACTTTTTGGTCGTTTCAACCAGGCCGGCCCAGTGAGCCACTCACTTCTCTTGAGTTCCTCAATGTTGATTGCTCTGGTGCCAATGTCCGCTGGGTTGTTGATACCGCTCACATGTTTCCACTGTGAAACATCAGTTGTATCTAGTATCACAGCTACTCGATTGGCTACAAACATTTGTTGTTTGCGATGGGAACTGTGTATCCACTGCAGTACTGTAGTTGAGTCTGACCAAAAACTGCAACTATTTATCTTCATTTCATGTTCCTTGACTATCTGTTCTTTCAACCTCACTGCCATGACTGCCGCTTGCAATTCCAATCGCGGTATTGAAAGATGCCTCATCGGTGCCACTCTGCATTTTCCAATGACGAATCCTCAGTCAGCTGAGTATTCTCTTGGTTGTGAATGTAGATAGGCTACTGCACATTTCGTGTCTTCAGATGCGTCAGCAAACACATGAAGTTCGTCTTTATCCCTCTCTTTGTTGAAGTACCTTCTATCGATGCTTGTTTCAGCCACTATTGGAAGTTGTTCGTTCCATCTCAGGAATTCTTCTTCTTCACTAGGCTCCACTTCGTTGTCCCAATGTTGTCCATTCTTAGTCCAGATGCCTTTCAGAAGTCGTCTCATGTGAACACTGAACGGAGCAAACAATCCGATTGGGTCGAATAATAAAGATACCAGTGACAGAACCTGCCTCTGGGTTATAGGTGCTTCAACTTCCTTGTTTGTACCTCTGCATACTTGAAGACTGTCACCAGTAACGGTCCATTGTGGTCCTAGCACTGAGGATCCCTCCATATTGGGTTCCACTTCGACTTGCTTTGTGTTGCTGATTGACTTCAAGTCTTCTGGGATTGCTTTGGTAACTGCATCGTTGTTGCTTATCCACTTCTTCAGTTCAAATCCATGTCGTGAGAGAAGAGGTTGTAGTTGATTGAAGACTTGAATTGCTTCTTCAGGGGTTTCTACCGATTTGATGAAATCGTCCATGTAGAAGTTGTTTTGTATTGCCTTTGTTGCTATTGGATACTCTTCTTCGTTCTCCAGTCCCACTCGCTTGAGAGCATAGTTTGCACAAGTTGGAGAACTCTTAGCTCCAAATACGTGACGCTGGTATTCGTATATCTGAACAGGTTCGTTTGTTCTAGGACGCCATAAGAACCTCAAGCAACTTCTGTCCTGTTCGGGAACTTGCACTTGTAGAAACATCGATTCGATGTCAGCTGTCAGGGCTATTGGTCCTTCACAGAATCTGAATATTGTTCCAATCAACCCATGTAGCAGATCAGGTCCTGCTAGTAGCTTATCATTAAGGCATACTTCTTTGTACTTCGAGGCAGCATTGCAAACACGTCTTACTTTACCAGGCTTGTTCGGGTTTAGCACTGGATCGTGTGGCAAATACCATTCTTTTCCGAAGGTGCCTTTCACTTCGGACTCGTCCAATATCTTTACGAATCCTTTTTCTACGTCAGTATCTATTGACTGTTGATACAAACTCTTCAAGTTTGGGTCCCTTTGGAATCTTCGCTCCAGTGAGTAAAGCTGACCCAGGGCTGAGCTGTAGTTATTCGGTAGGTTTGGCTCTGGTTCACTCCACAGCATTCCCACTTCCTACCGCTCGCCTTTGAACTTCGTCGTACTCCCTAGCATCTTCTGTGCCTGCAATTCCTTCTTTGACTGACTGACGACGTTGATTTTGGAAGCATAGGTTTCTATGTCCCACCAGATTTGAATATTCTCTGCCACTTTCTCATCTTCAGTGAAGGCGAAATGACAAACATTTTGTCTTCTTTTGCCCGTCATGGGTCCACTGACTAACCATCCTAGCTCTGTTAGAACGGTGAAAGGTTCACTTCGTGTTCCTATCTTATAGTCCAATGGGCTTTGTAGCTCATCAGCGTCTTGACCAAGGATGATGCCAACTTCCATCAAGTTGAAGCTTTTGTTTGGTAAAACACTCAAGTGGTTGAAGCTTTGCTTCAGCTTGTTTTAGTTGTAGTTTGTGTTTCCCATGGAGATTGACGGGTGTGCAAACGCTTCGATTGAATGCACCTTTGAATGTAGTCCCTTTATTTTGAGAGGAAGCTTTTCTGTCTTCAGATCCTTCGTTCCGTGTATGCCACCTATGTTGAGCGTCACATCGGTGCCTTGGGCCCGTAACTTCTCTTGCACACTTTGATCGATGAATGAAACCGTTGATTCACTATCGAGGATAGCATATGTGTTCAGCCGGTTGCCACCGCTCTGTTTTGAGACAGGAACTATCTGAAGAAAGCTAGTAACTTCGTGACTCTGGTTGATTGTTGCTGCGCTTACGTTGACTGCATGATTGCCCTCGTCCATTTGGTTTTCTGAGTGTAGCAATCGGTTGTGCTTCTTGATGCATTCTTGGATGCCGCACGCATTGACTTTACAATCTTTGATTGCATGTCCTTTGCCTAGACATCCGTAACATAAGCGTTGCTTCCTCACTGCTGCGTACCGATCATTCACACTCATGTTCCTGAATAGTGGACAGTTCCAAATTTTAAGAGTGCCATCAGTTAGCGGGCAGTGGTCGCTTTGCATTTGCTTCGTTTCCTTCACGTTCGAACTCGCACTGAAGTTCGATGTTTTCGAGAACCGTTTGTCTCTATTTGTGCTTCTTCGGTCTTCTTCTCTTCGCTCTCCCTTGAAAGCTGAAAACCCTTCGTGCACGAAAGCCCTCCTAGATAGCCATTTTTCAAACATAATCAGATCAGGCCAATCTTCATCTTTATCATCAACATAGAACCACCACTTCTCTTTGAGAACTTGAGGCAGTTTATCTACTGCCATACACAGTGTCGAGCTTGATTGCAGATCAATAATCTGCTTGTACTCCTTGAGCACATTTACAAAGTTCGAAACAGTAACTGAGAAACTGATCAGACCTGTTGAGTCGTGTGGTTTCACCTGACTTGCTTTGCGAAGACTCTCCAGTTGAGCATCAATGATCACATGAGGCCTTCCAAATTTCCTCTTCAGAATGCTCCATGCAGCACCATAGAACTGTCCAGAATAGCCCATTCCAGAGATTGCTGACCTTGCCTTGACTGTCAGTAGAGTCTTCAGATGGCTCATCTTCTCTGAGTCTGGTATTGGTCGTTGATCCACTGTAGCAATGAACATACTAGCCCACTCCGGCCATTCGAGAGGGTTCCCATCGAAGTTGTTCAACTTGAGTTTTGGTAGGCTACTGCTACCCGCGTACCCATTGTTGTATCGTAGCAGACCAGCTCTGGGGGAAATGTCCCGGTCTTCGGCACTTGAGGATCGGTCTCGTGAACTGCGATATCGTGAGAAGTGACTTTGCCTATTCACTTCAGGGGTTACTTCGAAGCGAGCTGTTGATCGATCTGGTGTTAGAAGGTTGTCGATCCTGCTGGCCTAGTCAGAGACATCTCTCTTCTTGGGGGTCCAGTTGAAGGGTGATTTGTCTCGAGCACTGGTTGATTGGGAACGAGCATCATCATTCTCTAATGCTGATCTTCCTCCAGTAGTTGATGCTGGGTTTCCAGTTCCTTCATTTGCATTTCCAGCTCTAGCCTCCTCCGCTCAAACCGTGCTTGTTCCAGTCGCATCTTGGTTTCAAATTCGATATCGAAATTCTTCATCCTTTCCTCGCGCCTTTGCTTTGCTGAAGATGTTCCCGAAGCATTCTCCGTCTCTTGGCCGCTTGCTGTTGCTCCATTTTGCACTGTTTGAGCAACTGGGTTGTCCGTTGTGTAGTTGCTGCTCTCGCTGTCGTTCATTGCTTGGGTTGCGTTGTTTTGCTCTGCATTCATTTCTGGTTGTGTGCCTTTGCTTATATATGCAAGCCAATGATAGTTCAAATTTGCTTTGCACTTCCTTGCTTCTTTCAGATGCTCTTCAACGAAATTAGCTTGATAGGGCACAAGATTCTTTCGACGCTGCAGTTGCTTGGGTATTTCTTCCTCTAGAAGTTGAACAGTCTGTTGGTAGAGGACCTTTAGTTTGTTGGGTCGATCTGAGTCTTCAATTATTTTGTAGCCAAGTCTTCTTTTAGTGTTAACTTCTTCCACTAACTCTTGAAGCTTCTTATCGTAGCTGTGAGCTCCTGATTGAAGCTCCTCTTTGCTGGTTGTGGTTGATTTGCCTGGTTGCTGTTCGCTTTTGCTTTGTTGGTTTCCTTTGAGCAGGGTTCGCACTTCAATTTCTTTATTGAATTGCACTTTTCAGTTCGCCTCGCTGGCCTGTTAGTGTTGATTTGTTTGATTCTCTTTGCGGGGGTGCCTTCGGCACTCTCCTCATCAGATTGGACAGCAGTTTGCCTTCCACTGTCCGGGTCGGCGGACCAAATGTAACGGCTGCTCTCCTATCAAAGTCAAGGATAACTTTACTCCGCCCAGTTCGTTTCAGCGGTTTCAATTCTGTCCGGATATTGTGTTTTTGCAGTTAACTGTTGTAAACTGTTTTATCCACTATACTGTAGAATACCGTTGCATTACTTGTTGCTCAATTGCTCCTGATAACTAATTGCTCAGCTTTGCTGTATAACAAACTTGTTTCAAACAATCATATTTTGCTTGAGTTTTGGTTCATAACTCAAATTATAATTCGAAAATTCAAAACCCCTTATGTACAGCTCTAGGTAACTGTCCTAGCGACTGGTTAGGGTAAACAATTTCTATCTCGCAATGTCTTAATGTACTGGGCGACATTTTCCCGATAATCAAAGTTAACAAATGTAACCAAATTCGCACTTTGTGCTTTTCAGCGCACTCAATTGCTCAATAACGCAATTTGTGAACTATGCCAGGCTTCGTTAAAGCCAGTAAGAGCAACAGACTATGTGCTTTGCACAAAGTCTCTCTTACTTAGGAACTTCGTTCCTCAGAATGAAGGATTTGAGAACATCAAAGTTAATTCTCTTTTCAACAAGTCAAAGTAAAGTTAAAACTGTACAATCACTAATATGATCTACAGATACAAGACACGATAACAAGTAATTTACCGCTCAAAAAAGTGTGCTTCAATACGCACTTTATGTCAGTTAATGAGACAAAATTAACAAGTTTCAACTTATTTTTGGTAGTTTTTCCAGCTCCTTTTATGGTGCTAGTGACGTGGATTTTTATGTCAAATTCAACTGTTGATTGCTTGCAGATAATAATGTCGACAGAATGTGAACACTTTTCCATAACGTCACTTTTTCAGTGTAAATTTGATGTCATGGGAAATTTGTTAACCATGTAGAAGTTTTGTCGAATATTCTGTATCAATAACAGGTTGATTCGCAATCCAATCGCAAAGAATCTGATGCAAGACTGTTAAGTCGTAGTATTGTTTTGCTGGTTGTTGAGGTAGTTCGAGTTTGAGTTATAGTTTGACTTCATGAATGACGATTTTGTACCAATAATAGTTGCTAAATATAAATGTTGAAGAATTTGAACAAATCCGTATGACTTCAATAGAATGTAGCATTAAATTTCACTTGTCACGCTATTCTAGCTTTAAGGCTTGAAATGACCTTGAAGCGCTATTCTATTTGATTTCTGAGTTGTTAAGCTCAGCCGCAATAGGCGAAAAGTTGGCTTTTTCACAGCAAATTTTTACCGCATAATTTTCCCCTAAAATGCGGTGAAATTATGTAAGTTCACCGCCACATTTGAACTCTCACTACGATTTAGCTTCCTTGCACGGTGTCGAACCTCGCACCTCCTGCATATCAGCCACTTCCACTGCGCCAATTCTCACTAATTGCAAGCATATTTGATTTGAATTTAAATCAAATTCACTGTACTTTTTGTAAAACATGCGCGTTGAGCTTTTGTAAGATTAGCGGTGAAATTACAAATTTTAGCGGTGAAATACGGTGAAATGTGGTGATTTTTTGTAAGTTCATCGCTTACTCTAGTGGTGAAATTACAAAAACTCACCACTTGAAAAAGTTTGAAAACGATGTATGATTATTTGTAGGTAAATTTTCCGTGCGTCTTTTAATTAAAGTATTTTAACATCGTTGAACAAAAGACACGTTTTCTCAGCGGTAAATTTGTGTTATTTCGCCACGAAATTAAACGGAAAATTTACGTAATTTCACCAACTTCAGTGCTGTTCTCATACAAATTTAACACTTTTTTCTAAGCGGTGAAATTATGAAACTTCACCACTAAGTTAAGCGGTGAATTTATGTAATTTCACCGCATTCACTGCTGTTCTCACACAAAATTAACACTTTTTTCTAAGCAGTGATTTTATGTAAGTTAACCAATAATTTAAGCTTTCACCGCTTATCTTACATAACCATTCACCGCTTATCATTTACCGCTTATCTTACATAATTTGGACATTTTTTCACAGCAGTGATATTAAGTAATTTCACCGCTAAATATAGTGGTGAAATTAAGTAATTTAACCGCTAATTTCAGCTGTAAAGTTATGTAATTTTACCGCTACCAGGCGATAAAAGTTTTTTTTTACCGCATTCACCGCCTGATTTATGTAATTTCACCGGATTCACTGCTTATCTTACAAAATTTTCCGCATTAACCGCTTATCTTGCATAATTTTGCGTTGAATGGCGTTGTTGACACGGTTGTTGAAATAGAAGATCCATGGTTTTCATTTTGAAGTTCTCTTATGCTGTCATGTCAATTTAATAGGTGCGACAATTCATTAACTCAAACCAATGGCAGCCCTGTTAAATATCGACAGCTAAAACAGATTAATAAGATTTTTGTTAAATCAAATAAACAAAAAATGTCATGCTTCGCCGGAGTTGAAAACAAAGACTAAGGCATGAAAAAAGCACTATTTTTCGTTTTTGTTTGAGTGTTGTAGATTTTTACGTTTCTACAGTCCAATTCATTAGAAGAGGATTTTCCGTTATTTTTTGGCAAAATGAACTCAAACAATCGATATACAAAAAGAGTTTCTGTCTGAATCGCATACTCACAGTAATAAAGGTTTGAACTAAATTTTATTAATAAAATTTTTAGCCGCAAAAATTTGCTAATAGTTGATTTTTTTTGTTGAATACAAATCATTCAGTAGCTCTGATAACCAACAGAGAATATAGTTCAAATTTTTAAGCTAAAGATGCAAAAAAAACTTTTCCTATCCTTTTGATTTCATAAAAGACGATTACAAATATAAACAAACATTTGTTTCTGAAAGAACTCATTGTTCCGACCCCACTTGTGGGGGGGTGACTATAAGCTCAAATGGGTTTTTTTTGTTCAGACAATTTTGGCCGATTTATATATATTGATCATAGAGAAATGTGAGTGGTATCATAAAAAGCTCGTCCAGCGTTGATTCTAAATTAGAAGATTTTTTTTTAATTTAGTTTTTTCGTGGAGTTACCGAGGCTAAAGTTTCATGTGAACACGAAGTTTAAAGTTCACTTTTGTTTCACTTTTGGTTCAGTTTTGTACTTTCAGTGTAATTTTTGTTCAAATTAACATTTCTTCCATAATTACCTTTCACGCTGAAAAATACATCAATTTGAGGTTCCTAGTAGACGAAAGGAGACTAATAAGACAAATTCTGATCTCACAGGGAAATTGACTATGAAACAATCGAATTCTAATTGAGAGCAGTTTTTTTGAAAAATTTTTGTATTTTTTTTTATTTTGGAGTAACTACGAGAAAAATCACCTTTCATATTGAAGATACATTAAAGAAAAACCTCATTTACATTCGAATGATGCCCAATGAACAGAAAAACAGCTTTCAAAGAATCGCTATTTTTTTTTTGGCTTCGACACTGAGTAATTGTAATTTTTTTTTAAAAATTTTGATCTTCTTTTTGAGATTTTACTGAATTTTTGAAGTCCGATTCCATAGACACGTTGACTTAAAGTGCAATAGTCTTCCTATGAGCATTAAGTGAACCTATCTAGTGCTTTGAGTGGACAGCTAATTGTTGCAATATTTTTTTGAACTTCTTTTGAGCGTTAGCCGAACTTAAACTTATTTTTGCGAACTCTAAGTCAGTCTCAGTAATGACAGAACCAAGTAATTTGCACTGCAACCAAAATTATTCTGGCTAATTGTTTTATCTTCAATTATTGGCTTCAAGGCGACGAGTTTCCATACATTTTTTTTTAAATTTTTGGTTAATTTTTTTTTGCATTTTTGTTTCCTTTTGGAATCTTTTCGCTTTATCTTAAAATGAATAGATCCCATTGTCTCACAGAAGACGTTTAAAAAATCATGAATAAAACTTTCAGAGAAAAGTTTCTGGACTAAAAGGCTTCGACACTTTCTTCTCGCACTTTTCCAATGAATTTTTGGTTTTTGCCTGTATTTGTCATTATTTTGATATTCATAAGACTTATTCCGATGTTTTATTGCTGACTGTTCAGCAACAAACAACCTTTTCTTCCCATTGAGGTGTAACGTAGCGTAGTCTTCGAAAGCAATAGTATTTAATATTGTTGATATTACGGGTTTTCCGAAAGATTTCGTGGTTTTAAAATATTTAGTCATTTCTTTTTTAATTTTCGAAGTCGTATAGTTAAGGAAAGAGGAAACCTATTGTTGTTAAAACATTCTTTCTAAATTCGAATTGTTTGTACGGAAAAAAAAACTTTTTTTAATGGCTTCGACAATTTTGTCTCATATTATTAGAATTCGCTAATTTTGCTGTTTATTTTTCTTTGGGTAGTCTTAAAGAGCTCTCTCATAAGCTTCTAATTGAGGATTGAAATAACGATGTTACTCTATGCAGTTAGTTCATAGCGAAAAAATCTAAAGGTTATGGTTTTATTCGTTTTCAATTTTTTTTTGTTTTTCGTTTTTTGTTATTTGTACTTTTTTTGCACAGTTTTTGTCGTTCTTTTCGTCAACTTGTTACTAATTATCATCATTGAGAGGTCCCATCAAACTCTTTGTACTTCCGAAATTAATTTTTTTTATTTCATGCGGTAACTGATGCTTTGTCTTTGGGAAATTATGCGTTTTCATAAATGTTTTGTGATTGATCATTATTTGTGTTTTTTTCTTTTCTTTTACCACGTTCGCGTAACAACAGACTCCAAATTTTTTCAAATGAAGCCCAAGTGAACTCATTCAATCGTTTAATATAAATTTAGCACAAATTTTATAGATAACAATTGAAATAAGAAACAATATTTAGATAACAGCTTTTTTTTTTAATGGCCTCAATGATTTGTGGTTTCGCAGATTGTTTTTAATTGCTTGAGCTTTTGTCTATCTTTAATCGGTTTCTATGGCTTAGTCCAACCAAAAACAAGTTTGATCAGTTTTGTAACGACTTTATAAGAAATTTATCGAGAATCAATTGGTTAAAAGCTAATGATTTTTAGGACGTTTGAGATTATTTGTTTTTTATTATTTATTATTTGTACTTATAAAAAAAGTTGATAGATTTTCGAATTTCGCCTCATTACTTTTTCCTTTTACTTGTTCTCTAGTCTTATTGAGGAAAATTCCCATCTGCGGTATTTTTAAGGTAATAAAAATTGTGCAGATAAACTTTTATCTGATTGCTTTTCGACGTTGTTTACTATGTGCTTTTAGATTTAGATATTGAGCCTTTGCCGTTAATTTTTTTTGTTTTGCTTGTTTTGTTTGCATTTTTCTCGTGGTCTTTTTATTGGCAGATCGTTTGAGCGCTGTAATGAGGCATGGTATTATGTAGTTCAATTGGTAGTTTGGGAGTGAAACCGTTTTTAAGACTACTATTTTTTAACACCTATTTTGTTTATCTCTTCATTTGGTTGACAATTAAATAAAAAATGTAGATCAGATCGGGTCGAAACTTATATGTGAACGCACAATAACGAACCTGCTTGTCAGTGAAACAATTTGAATTGAAATTAAATTTTGTCACTCAGGGGTGGGGTTTAAATTTATTGGATAAAACTTCTGAACTGATTATCAAATCTTCAAAACTTCAAATCTTCACTGACATTTTCTTAAATTAAATGTATTGAAAAAACTAAGAGGAACTGGATAACAACTGAAAGGATTGATTAAGATCACTCATAGCTCTTAAAAAACCCCGTTTTGTCTCTCATTATTAAGCCGATGTCATGTGGCTGCAAAAAGAATGACAAATTACAAAACAAACGAAATCAATTAAATTATACGAAAACACAAGTCATAAAAACTATGAGCCCTAATTTTGCGGCGTGTCCAACAGAAGCAATTAAATTTTCCATAACTTTGAGAAAGAGATTACTTAGCAATTGAAATATTTCAATAAACCAAAATAAATTATGCAATTTGTGTATATATTCATTTACAGTGTCCTGCAAATTTTTAATACCAGTAGACTCCTACAGGAAACGAAAGTACAATTAGCCTGTCTCCAAGGTTTCCAAGATCTTTGCGGTGGATTTTAGATCTCTATTTTGGGCATATTTAAACAGAGTGGAATCAAAAAGCGTATTTGTAGCCACTTTTGACTAAAACAATCTTATATTCGAATAATTTAACAACAATGTTAACAATAAGACTCGAATAAAACCAATTGACAAGACTATTTTATCCTCAAAAGTAAAACCAATAACTTTGTTGATAACAACTGTGGCATTTTTTTAAGCAAAATTGACAAAAATTTGTTTTAAAAATAAGGAAAATGTGAATTAAAACAACGGAATGCCGTCTAGTGTTCACAAAAGTTTAATCCTCGATAACTCCCCTTAAAAAGTGAAAAAAGAAAACTGCTTTAAAAACCATATTCTAATGATATCACTCACAACTCTCTACGATGATTTTATCGATCGGCCAAAATTGACGGAACAAAAAAGCCCATTTGAGCATATAGTTCTTCCCCCCACAAGTGGGTCGGAACAATAATTGTTGGATATATTATTCTTTAACATCTAGATACGATTTTCCCTTCTGAAGTCAACTATGTTTTTACGAAGCTTCTCTGATCCGTCGATGACCTTTGTTTTTTTTTCTGTGATTAGAGAGTTTCCAGGAAATTTTGGATCTATATTTTCAAAATGCATTTGTGTACTTATGGATTTGCATATACATATAAATGAAAAAGAAACACAACTGAAAAACGCCTTATGATTTTCAGCTCACTCTTTAACTATATTTTGGAGAGGTACTGCGGAATAAATTCAGAAGTATGCTAATTATTGCAAAGGCTACACTTCAAACAACATTTCATGTCTAACCGAATTTTCTTCACGCCAGGTGGGACCAATTTAAGTCTCCTGATTGCCTCATTCGCTGCGCGTTCAAGCTGAAAATATTTTGAGCCCCACCTTTTGTAAATATCGAATTCCTCAAATATGTGAAATACCTCAATCCGCTCATTTTTGGTGCTTACATTTTGTCAAATTTCGGTCAAATGTCAGATTAATCCGCCCAAATTCCAACTTTCCTTCTCACTTTACCCGCACCAAATTAGTTTTGCAATAAACGGTAAATTTTATTGCCTATTGGCTTGTAAACTTTCAGTTTGTATTTAGATAGAACTTCGCTCAGGTATTTTATTACTCAGCATTTTAGTGAGATATATTTTAGAAATTAGAACAAAAATTGTTGTATATATTTTTTCAATAATATCTAGTTACCCGGGTCGAGGTTTTTGGGTAAATTTTCGTAAGAAATGCGGTGAATTTTCGTAAGAAATGCGGTGATTGCGGTGAATGCGGTGAAAAAAAAATAATTCACCGCTTTTCACCGCATTTCTTACAGAAATTCACCACCAAATTCACCGCATTTCTTACGAAAATTCACCGCATAGACTATTATGGCAAATTAATGTAAGAAATGCGGTGAATGCGGTGAATGCGGTGAAAAAAAATAATTCACCGCTATTCGACCCCAGGTCTAGGTGTCAACGCTAAAAAGCGTTAAATTATGTGAGATTTTGTTGTGGGCTGAAGTATCCATATTGTTTTCAATAAAATCAGTTGGATGCAGATGAAACTGGAAAGTGTTGAAAGCAGACAAAAGTAGTGAGAATATCAAAAATTTTTATTTTTAAACCATTTTTTCTATATGATGGAGCAAACTATCGACCCCCCCCCCCCAACCTAAGTTTTTTTGAACTCTTGCTGTAATCTACTTTCAATTTATTATTGCAAATTTTCAAAAAAAAAGTTGGATGCAATTGAAATAATTTTTACCGCGTATTTCTTACATCTTTTTGCGGTGAATGCGGTGAATCGCGGTGAATTATTTTTTTTTTCACCGCGTTCTCGGTGGCGGTGAATTATTCTTTTTCACCGCTTAATGCGATGAGTTATTTTTTTTCACCGCATCTAGCGGTGAAAAAAAAAACAATTTAACGCTTGGGAGAAAGTGGTGAATTATTTTTTTTCACCGCATCTAGCGGTGAAAAAAAAATAATTCACCGCTTTCTCTCAAGCGTTGAATTATTTTTTTTCACCGCTAGATGCGGTGAAAAAAAATAATTCATCGCATTAAGCGGTGAAAAAGAATAATTCACCGACACCGAGAACGCGGTGAAAAAAATAATTCACCACGATTCACCGCATTCACCGCAAAAAGATGTAAGAAATACGCGGTGAAAATTTTTTTTTCACCGCATTTCACCGCATTTCTTACGAAAATTCACCACCAAACCTCGACCCGGGTACGTGTCGAACAGACCTCAAGGATTTACGCGATCAAAAAAAGGAGGTACAGTAATTTACTTTTTACTATATTTTCACCCTCTCATCGGCATGCTTTTGAAACAAACCGAGATTTGTAGAAACTGTTAGTAACTCGGGAAGCAGCCCTTTAATTTTGAATTTCAACAACCAGAAAGTTTTTGTCCCGACTGAATGAAAATTTAATGTTATGTAATACGGAAGCTTCGCAATGTGCGCTCGCTGCTCATTCACATTTGTGGCATTTTCTAACAAACCAAAAAAGGTTGCATAGTTAAGTTGAATAGGAAGCCAATAGGACCTGTCATAAGTGAGGCTAACTCATAACTAATCATAACACGCTAAATCAAAAATTAAACAACCAGCAAATCTGAAAGTTCAAAAAAGCACAGCGTTTAAGCCATTCAAACCCTAAGCTAATAGCTTAATGGATTTTATGTGTTCACTTCCGCCTCATGTTAAACTCAATTGGCGGTGTTTCAAAGTGACTACGGACTGTGTGAAAAACTACCACAAAATTACAAAAATTTACCAGCTTCAAAACCAAACAAAAACTCTTCATGAAAACACAGTGAGACAAAGTCACGTAACCATCAGTTATAAACAAAGTAAAAGTGATAGTTTCTCTAAAAAGAGGATGCAACCTTTCTTTGTTGAGAAAGCTACAAGTTAACAAAAATAAGATAAAATAGGCCAAAACTCAAAATATTTTTTTATTTTATTCTGTAAAGACTATTTGAAGTCTCTAAATTTATTAATTATGAATCGAAGTATTTTATGGACACCACTCAAAGATCTTTGATTCGTCAGACTGGGTTACACGACACCAAAAAGTACTACGAACAATTGCAGGCAAAAAGCAAGAGTTGAATCAAATTAAAAACTTTTCTGAAGCCATAAACCTGAGTTTTCCCTAAAAACATATTACATCTTCGGTATCGATTAGTCGCGCGTGTTGGTAGTGCTATAGCTGAAAAGACTAGATGACAAAACAAACTCAACATCAATAACAAGTGTTCAAAATTTAGAGCAAGAATATGATAAAATATCAAATGGTTTATGTCAAAAATGGTGAGGATTTTTCAATGATTTTACATTTTGCTTCTCTACAACCAAAACTTTTATTATGCCACACAAACTTTGACATTAATTTTGAATTTGAAAAAATTTGGTACTGATTATTCTTGTTTGCAACAGTGGATCTGAGATGTGACTTCGAAGTTCTACTTTTTAATTAAATTTTTGTTAAGTAAGTTGATCGATGACCGTCATATGCCATGGGGGCAGTCAGCAAGATTGGAACCCAAGAAGAGAGAATAAAATAGTTTTTAGCGCAAATTTTTTTAAATAAGGCAATTGCTTCAGCACAATTTCAAATTTTTTCTAAGAACCAAAAATTTTCCGGTTAATTTTTTTTTCAAATAAAAATACATAGACTTTTTTAATGAACAGCAAAAAAAGAGTTTGGTAGATGGTTTTTTGGTAGATAAAATAGGCTAAAATTCAAAATATTCTTTGATTTTTATTCCGTAAAGAATATATAAAGAAACTAAATTTTTTAATTATGAATCAAAAGTATTGTATGGATACCATTCAAAGATCTTTGATTCGTGAGACAGGGTTAAAAAGACTCAAAAAAGAACAACAAACAATTGCAGGCAAAACGCAAGATTTGAATCAAATTAAAAACTTTTTTGAAGCCATAAACCTGAGTTTTCCCTAAAAACATATTACATCGATTAGCTGCGCGTGTTGGTTGTGCTGTTGCTCAAAAGATTAGCTGACAATCAACATCGATGGCAGAAGTGTTCAAAAGTTAGAGCAAGAATATATTAAAATATCAAATGGTTTATGGCAAAAATGGAGACGAGAATGATTGAACAGTTTGCGCCTCTACAGCCAAAACTTTTACTATGCCACCCAAACTTTGACATTAATTTCAATTTTGAGAAAATTTGGTACTGATTATTCTTGTTTGCAACAGTGGATCTGAGATGTGACTTCGAAGTTTTTCTTTTTAATTAAATTTTTGTTAAGTAAGTTGATCGATGACCGTCATATGCCCTGGGGCAGTCAGCATAAGTGGAACCCAAGAAGAGATAATAAAATTACTTTTAGAGCAAACTTTTTTAGCTAAGGCAATTGTTTCAGCACAATTTCAAATTTTTTCTAAGAAACAAAAATTTTCAGTTCAATTTTTTTAATTCAAATAAATATACATAGACCTTTTTATTGAACAGCAAAAAAGACGTTTGGTAGATTTTTTGAGTCATTTCACTGAAAGATATGGGCGCCTTTAAAAGTCACTAGTAAGGGAAATGGTTAATTTGAAACTAGGAGCAAAAATGTCACCTGGTCCGTAGTTAGTTTTGCGTTCGCATTTAGTTTTTCATTGAACTGTGAAAAGTTTTTTTTTAAAAAAAAACAGAAATTAAATGATATAAGTAGATCTTTGTAGAATAAATTGTAAAAATGTATTTGAAAAAGCAGAAAAAGGTAATGTTTTTTCTCAAATGATCACTAAGGTGCTTTAATACTGAATACGATTTTTAAATTGCCCAAGGTGCCTATGTCGGCAAAGTTTTGAAGGTTGAGTAGAAGAAAAAGTGATAGTTATTTGGAGTTTTGAAAATTGTATTTCAACCGAGTGATTTTTTGCTGATTACCAATATGCAACCGAAAACAATTTTGAATTTTAAAAGCCAACAAGGCAGCTCGTTAATGTGCGTTCGCACATGATGTTCCGACCCGAGCTCATCTACATTTTTGACTTAATTGTCAACCAAATGAAGAGATAACAAAAAAAGATGTTAGAATTTAAAAAAATGCTACATTTTAAGTTAATTAAACACAATAAATTCTGCCTCGAAGAAATAGCAATTGTAGGTTTCATTCATGTGACATCAATGACTCATCACAATAAGTCGTATGGCAAAGAAAAATACATCAAAACCACGAAATTTTTGAGAAAACCCATAGTTCAAAGTCAAAAAATTCTACAGCTTTCAACGGAAGGCATTTAATACGCTAAATTATGCCTAGATCATGTGACGAGTAGGATATCATTAAAAATTTATCAATAAGACATTACAACAAGTCATTGACTATGAAAACAACAACAAAAACAGGCAAAATCCAAAAGTTCGGTAGAAAATGGAGAGAAGAAAGTGTCGAAGCTATTTAAACCATAAGCTTTATTCTCTGAAAACTTTTTCAACGATCCATTGAACGTCTTCACTAAGCCAATGGGAGCTATCAATATTAGGATAATGTAATACGATTTCAAAAGGAACCAAAACTACTAAAAAAAAAATCGAAAAATTAAAAAAATTATGAAAACTCGTGCACAGAAGTAAGAAAAAACCAATAGTTAGAAGACAAAACCGCTAACTAGATAAATTGTTGCTGATGTAGAAAAAAAGCGGTCCTATCATTACCGAGATTGACTTACAATCCACGAAAATAAGCTTAAGATTGATTTATATTCAAAAAAAAATAAAAAAAAATTTTTAAAGTCTTAACAGCCATTAAACTCAAAAGCTTTCCTAGGAATTCAATGAATACGCTCAGCTATGCCACGATGTGAATACAAGGATGTTTATGATGCCTAGGTAATCAATAACACATCACAATATGTCTTATGACTATGAAAAAAACAACAAATACAGGCAAAAACCAAAATTTCTTTAGAAAAATGGGAGAAGAAAGTGTTGAAGTCATTTAAACCATATTTTTTTCTCAAAAGAAAGTTTTATCTATGACCCTTTGGACGTCTTCACTAAAAGAAGATGTAGCCATCAATATTAGAATGACGTGATAAGATTTCAAAATGAACCAATAAAACGAAATGTCCAAAAAATTTTTTAAAAAAATTTGAATTCTTGTGGCATTGAAGACGTATAACCAATAGTTATTTGCTAAAGCCGCCAATGAGATTAACTTATGTTGCAGTGGTATGAAAGAGTTCAATTCTGTTTTTACTGAGACGAAATTACAGTTCACAAAAATATGTTTATGATTTACTAATTTTAAAAAACTTTCGAAAATTTATTTTCAAAGTCTTAACAGCTATTAGCTGTCCACTCACAGCACTAGATAGGTTCACTCAATGTTCATTAGCAACTCTATTGCACCTTTAGTCAACAAGTTTATGCCATAGGATTATAAAACTTTAATAAAACCTCAAAAAATAAATCAAAGTTTCATTTGAAATTACGAAATTTGAGATACGAGTCCAAAAAAAACATGAGCGATCCCTTCGAAACAAATTTTTTGTTCATTGGGCTTCATTTGATCGTAAAAGAGGTTTGTCATTAACGGAACTTTGATATTAAAAGTGTCTAGTATTCTCTAGGTGACTTGAAAAAACAAAAAAATTGCAAAATTTTCTAAAAGAAGAGCTCCCAAACCTAATTCGAATTTTTCTTATATATTAAACTTCCCTCTAAGACTAGAACTAGTCTTTTTTATCTCCTTTCATCTATTAAAAACCTAAAATTGATTTACTTTTTGGCGTGAAATCTAGTTTTGAATTAAATTTTTCGTAGAAAAAAAACGTTAATTCGAACGAAAATTACGGTAAAAGTGAACAAAAGTGAACCAAATATCCAGTGTTCACATGAAACTTTAAACCTCGATAACTCCTCGAAAAAAACGAAACTCAAAAAAATCTTTTTAAATTCGAATTCTACGCTGGACGAGCTTTTTAATGATACCACGCACATTTCTCTACGATGAATATATCTGTCGGCCAAAATTCACGGAACAAAAAAAAAACCCATTTGAGTATATAGATCCTCCCCCCACAAGTGGGGTCGGAACAATTAGGTCGGAGAAAGAATTCTTGATTCAAGCAGCTGGTTCTATTTTGAAAAATTGGTATTTTGGTTTATTCTTGTCAATTTTGAGAATTAAAATTTGAATTAATGTTTGGAAATATAGTGGAAAAATAGCAAAACACAGCTAAGAGAAAAAGGAAAACTCGAATTTAATCTGATCAACACTGATCTCCGGAACCCGAATTTGTTCACAAAAACTATACTTTGCTCATTTATTCCACTAGGGGTGGCAATGAGGAGTCTATGTTTGACATGATGAAAGTTTTCATACCGAAAAAAATACCCTCAAAATTGACAAAGAGCCAAAAATCAAACTTATTTTTGTGAAAACCTCTAACAATGAAGTCAGAAAATTATCAGTAACATTTTAAAATTGCTAAAAAGAGTTTTATTGACAAAGGGTTGCGAATTTGTTTACCTGACTATGCTGCAAAGAAACGAAAATAAGACAAAATATATCAAAGTACAAACATTTCTATGATTCTTTTCCCTTATACAAATGCATTCAAAGTCAGAAAAGCCATTATTTATTTTATATATTAACAAAAAAACTAAAAATAATTTCATTGAGCGTCAAGTAAGCCAGTTCAAGCTCTGATTAAAGCGACTAAATTATTTGATATAAATTTACAAAAAGATAAAACTGATAAACAAACACAAAATTTACAACTCTTGGTTTTTGTGTCGAAGCATAACGTATGTGTTTTGGTCTTTTTTGCACGCAGATGGTAACAGTCCTTAATTAGAACCTAAAAGAAGTTATTTCTAATTTGTAAGTAAAACGAAAAAACAAAAAATTTTAAAATTTTTAGGAAACATTCAAAAAGTTAAATTTTCATCGATGAATTCTATGTTGAAAGCAATACTAGTTAGCCCTGCTAATGATTTATACCCTGTATAATAAGTAAGAAATTTTAAAAAAGTCAAAATAAAGGACTTTTTTTTAAAAAAAAAAGAGAACTTCGTTATATCAAAATAAATGATGCATTTTAGATAATCATAAAAAAAAATTAGCCAAAACCGCTAAAATTTTAATTACAAGACACTCTCCAACAAAAAAATATAGCCTTTTATGGAGTCTCTGAAGATTGTATAACGAGTTTTCAGTTCCACACATCTACTTAAAATAATGTTTGCTAAAAAAATATATTTGGTGCTGTTTTGAAGAAAAAAAGTCTGATTTTAAAAAAAAATTAAACCAAATTTTAGGGGTAAAAGGTTGGATCAAACGGTTTAGTAATTACTCTCTTTCTTCAAAGATAATTTTAATATCTCTGTCGCTAACAATTTTAACATACATTTGCAGACCTGAGAGAAATTAGTTCACAAGGGAAGTCAGTCTAATTTTCACAAAATCTTGAATTTCGATTGCCGTATGAAAAAACGCATATCGAAGAAATCGTTTTGTATACTCTACGCTGGACGGACTTTTTAGTTGCCCAACTCTCTTCAATCTTCAATGAACAAATCGATCGAACAAAATTGACTGAACAAAAAAAACTGTTGCACAATTATTTCCTCTCCCCTCCACTAAAATGGGGTCGGAACAACCAGCTTTGAATGCGTGTGAAGCAACAGCTTAACTTTGCAGGTTTTTTCTTTGAATGAGCGTTTTTTAGCGTTGATCATTCAAAAATTCAGCACACATTACTTAGCGTAGAGCAAACATTGAAGATAAAGATCAGGGGTGAAAAAGGTAGAAGAGGTGAAACTCATGCAAGTGTTTTAGCTTTGAATCTAACGGAGACCTCTGTATGGCTCCTACTTTTTTCCTTAATCTATGTCTTGAAAGGATTAAGATTGGGCTGAAGTTATAATAGCGCTACAATGTAGAATTTCTTTTGTTTAAATTGAATCAATTCTTTTAATGTAAAAACATTTTAAGGATATGTGCTTCGAATCTTGTGTCTTGTACTATATTGAGCGTTTCTTCATCAAGACATCGGGTCTCAGAAATTTCATTAGCAGTTGCGTTTATTTTGTCCTTCTGAAAACCAACAAATTTGATTCGAAAAACATATTAGAATAAAAACCAAGAAACAAATTACGTTGAAGTAAAATACAACCATACCAAATCGAAAAGCATTGAAGGCGATATTATAAAAAGGTCAGGAGAGGTTTTCAAAAACTGTTGGTTTGTTTCAGTGAACCAACTCGGACAAAAACTTCTTAATCATTGTGGTTCTAAAATTGCTGTTTATTGAAACTGGCAATTTGGCTCGATCAAATGAATAAGCCCAGTTAATTTTTCATGTGCCATTTTGTTATGGAGCCATGCTGGGTCTTGTTACCCTAAGAAGTTCATCTTTTATTTTAAGCAAACTTTCATTTGTCATTTTATAATTGACTATGCTGCAAATAGACAAAAATATGACAAATCATGGCAAAATTCAAACGTTTATATGATTTTTTCCTTTTACAAAAACCTTCAAAATCTGAAAAACTGTTAAGTATTAAATAACAATTTAATAATGTTTCGTTGAACATCAAGCAAGCCAATTGGATCTCTGATTAATATGACTAAATAATTCGATTAAAAAATTACAAAAAGATAAAACTGATAAACACATACAAAAAAAAGAACTCTTGGTTTTTCTTTCAAAATAAAAGTTATGCTCATTGATCTTTTTAGCAAGCAGATGGAAGGTATCAGCCTTTATTTAGGTCCTAATAAAAAGTAATTCTAAATTGTAACTAACACAAAAAGAACAAATAGATTCAGTTTCTTAGGAGACATAATCAAAAATGAAATTTTAATTGAAGAATTCAACGTTGAAAGCAAATTTAGTTAACTTTGCTAATGCTTTTTTGCCGTGTAAAACAAGCTATGCCTTTAATATGCGAAATAAATGACTTTGCAAAATAGATAGCTTCGTTATATCAAAAACCAATGATGCATTTTGGATAATCATCAAATTAAATTATCCAAACGAATAATTCGAAGACACTCTCTCTGAAAACAGTAGTAATAATATCCCTCAGTGGAATCTGTGAAAATTGGGTAACGAATTTTTAGTTCTGCGCTTCCAGCAAAACTAATGTTCGATAAAATAGCATATTTGGTGCCACTTTGAAGACAAAATGCTGAACACTGTCGTTTACAATTTTAACAGACCTGAGATAATTTTGAGCAAACGTGAAGTCAGTCAAATGTTCACAAATTTTTGATTGTCTCTATGAAGAAACGCAGAACCAACAATTTTTTTGTATATTCTACGCTGAACGGATTTTTAATGGCCTGACTCAGAGCTCCTTGCAATGAACATATCGATCGAACAAAATTGACTGAACAAAAAAAAACAGTTAGGCAATTAGTTCCTCTACCCCCACAGTTGGGGGCAGAACAATCAGCTTTGAATGAGTTTAAAACAATTGCTTATCTTTGTAATTTTTTTCCAGTATGAATTAACGTTTTTTATTGCTGATCACCGAAAAACTTAGCACATATTACTTAGCGAAGTGCATATGTTGAAAAAAATGATCAGAATGAGGAGATCAACATGCAATTCGTTTAGCTTTGAATCTAATGAAGACCTCTGTAATGCTCCTAAATTTCTTCAATAATTGATGTCTTGAAAGGACTAAAAGTGTATGGAAATTATGACAAGGCTAAATTGTAGACTTCCTACTGTGTAAATCGAACAAACTCAATCCTTTTAATATAAAACTATTTTAAGGATATGTACTTCGAACCTTGTGTTTAAGCTTAAGTTATTCGTCCGTGCACTAATTTGAGCGTTTTTTCATCTAGACATCGTGTCTCAGAAAACAGGTGAAAATGGTCTCTCTAAATCAACAAATCTGATTCAAAATACATTTTAGAAAAAAAATTGGGAAACCAAAGAGTTTGAAGTAACATACGGTCATGCTAAAACGAAAACCATTGAAGGCGATATTATAAAAACGTTAGGAGAGGTTCCAAAAACTGTCGGCATATTTCAATGAACATAATCGGACAAAAGCTCTTAGCTAATTGTAGTTCTAAAATTGCTGTTTTGATGAAACTGGTATTTTGATTCGATTAAATGTATAAGCCCAGTTAAATATCAAACAACAAAACGTAGAATGTTATTTTTGTTTCATAAAATCACGCCTGGTTAAAAATTAAACCGTTATAGCATTAAACCGAAAGAGAAAAACTGTCACTTTTTAAATTCTTTTTGTTCCGAATTGTTGACCACTCATCGCTTTTATTACTAATCCTCACATGGATCCAAAATATGTCATCAGCGTGCATTATAACTAAAATAATTGGATTATTAAAAAAAACCAATAAGAGTGGAAAACTAGGAGAGAGCACAGCCAGATCAGAAAAAAAAAGAAAATTATACTAAAAACAATGAGCAATTTCAATTTATTAAAATATTTTTTGGGTCTTGGTAACCTACGAGTTTCATATTTTTGTAAAAAAAAATTTGCCAATTTATAATGGAGCGAAAACTGACCAAGTAACTATGAGGTAAGAGTTTAGCAAAATGAATTAAATTCGCTCACCAGTAAGCAAATACAACCAAATAAGCATGAATTTATACAAAAAAGAATTATTGTGGATTGGTCAAAGTTTCAACAAATTAGGCCTAGCAAAATCTCAATTGACTTCTCATGGTCACGGCAGTTCGTTTTATACCTAGAGAACCGATGCAGTAAAAAGCCAATATTCGACGCTTTATGAGAACGCAAAATCAATTTTGAAAAAATCAGTTTTTTAAATGAATGTGAACATGCATTTCATTTCTTCTGCATTGAGAATAGATATTCGAAAGACAATAGTGTTTCCAATTACTCCTTTTGAGTTTCTCTCCATTAAGTGAAAAGTTTTGCCCTCGAAGTTATTTTTATGAAGCATAAATACTGAGTGGTTTTGCGGTAGAAAAAAAATTTTTTCAAGAATTAGCGAAACAACTAACTGGACTTGTTAATTTAGTTTTTAGATATGATTTTTTCTTTGGTATTTCTTGTTAAGAGATTTCTAATAATTTGGTTTTGAGACGATTGATTCTTCTACAGATTTTTTTGACTTCTCATTATTTTTTGGCTGAAAAAAAATTATGAGCAAATTTTCGGTTGCCGAGACGTCAACAGCACACTAATTTTTTGCTGATTTCATTTGTCTATATATAAAGTCCTGCAGAACCTACTGAAGCTGAAGAAAATAAAATGGGTTGAAATTTGAGAACGCAAATAAAGATTTTTTTTTTGTGAAACCAAAAATGAATTTGAATGCAAATGTTTTTTCGTCAAGGTAAATCTCCAAAACTGTAGAGGCAAAATTTCCCTTATGGATTGATATTATTCTTTTTAATAATATGTCTTCCAGCATTAATCAAAATTAGATATTTTATTACAAGGGTCAGAAAAGTGTCATTATAGTTCGCAAAATTTATAATAGCGTGGTTTGTTTTCTTTTTGTATTTCAATTTTCAAACAGACGATTTCCAAAACGCTATATAAAAAGATGTTGTAAGGGGTATATTTGAAGAAATTTTGTTACATTGACGTCTTCTGGTCCAGACCGAAATGGTTTGTATGTAGCCTTTTTCTTTAGAGTTGTTACTACATGTATTTTATTAAGTAGTCTATTACTAACAATTTGCTAAAACACAAATTATTGAAGCCATCAAAATCTTTCGCTGCTATAAAAATTTTATTGTTGAAATTATACTGAACGATTAAACTGGTTAACTTGGGCCTCGTTTGACAATCGCAGGAATCTGTCATTACCCAATTGTGCTTAAAGAAGAGAAAAAGAACACAAAGATTGACCACTTGCAAAACTTGTATTAAAACGCATATAATCCAACAAACCAATCATCAGTTACGACGTAATAGCAACAGACAAGCTATTATTTGAATTACAAGGAAGTACTTGGGGCCTCTCGATGATGACAATTAGATACAAGATGACATATATGACAACAAAAACTAAAAAGTTTGAAAAAATGTTTGAAAAAAATATAACATAAAGTTTAAGGCTACTCGCAATAAACCTACTGCATTGAAAAACTTCATTTATTCGACCCTCAGTTAGAATCTTATCAGATCTCTTAACATTTTACGACTACATAAAGAATTAAAAAAAACAGCATTGAAAACTATGTGCCGAAGCCGTAAAAAACATGATGACTTCAAAAAACCAACAAATATGAACAAACACATTAAAAACACGCAATCATTGAGAAAATCCGTAATATCAAAGCCATACAGTTCCACTGCTTTCAACGCAATTGAATTTATAATACTTTTTGCATCGAGGGGGAGGCAATAATTTGTGTCATTCTTAAACCATCAACTAGTCATCACAATAAGTCGCATGACTATGAGAACGACAACTAACGTAGGCAAAACGCGAAAAATCAGTAGGAAAGTGCGTGAAAAGAGTGTCGAAGCCATTAAACCCATACATTTTTCTTCCAAAAATTTATCTACGACCAATTGAATTTCTTCTCTAAGCCAATGGAAACTGTCAATAATAGGATAATGTGATAGGCTTTCAAAGGGAACCAAAATTGTGAAAATTAACCAAAGAAAAACATAATGGAAAATTGTAACATCGAAGTAAAAAAGACAATAGTTAGAAGATAAAACAACTAACCAGGTTAATTTGGTTGCAGTATAAAGAAAGTGGGTCTTGTCAATTGTGAGAGCAACTTATAGTTTACCCAAACAAGCTTAACGTCTGTTAATATTCAGTAAATTTTTTTTGAAAAAATTAATTTTAAACACTTAACAGCCATTAGCTGTCCACTCAAATGAATACATATTTTCACTTACGGCTCCTTAGGACTTGCGATGTCAGTCAAAAAGTCTTTGCCGTTGAACTACAAATTTTCACTTAAGTCTCAAAAAATCAAAAATTTCAAAAAACAAATTACGAAAACACATAGTCGAAGCCATAAAAAACATTGGCAACTCCTTGAAATCGAATTGCTTGTTCATTGAGAATCAATTGAGTTTAAATGAGGTTTGTCAAAATATTAAATGGTTTTTAAAATAACAGGTCTCAAATAGAAATCAAATTTATTGATACTCAAGTTCCCTATGAGAAGAAAACTAGTTTTTTTGTAGCATTACGTCGGTTAGAAACACAAAATGGTTTCATTTGTGGCACAAATTGTGACTTTGAAAAGTTCACAGGAAACGTTAAACCTCGATAATTCCTCGAAAAAAAACGAAATTCAAAAAAATCTCCTTAGCTCCGAAATCTACGCTGGACTAGCTATTAAGTGATACCACTTACATTTCTCTACAATGAATATATCGATCGGCCAAAATTGACTCAACAAAAAACTCATTTGAGTATTTAGCTCCTCCCTCCAAAAAAAGTGGGGTCGGGACAATTATTGAAATTATGTTGAAAATTAGGCTACTATTCGCAAAAGATGAAGAATTAGGCTCCTCAAGTAATATTTCAGCACGTTGTGATCATCTGATCTATTACTATTTTATACTAGTACTCCTCATATTTTTCTGATACAAGAATTATTGAGTTTATGTATGCGCACTCCACTACGATATGGTCACAATTACTGTTAAGAATGATGTTAACATCATTTGATGTATGTGACCGTTATTGGAGCCTTCTAGCTAGATCAACTGAACTTATTTGAATAAAAATGGCTTCTTTTGCTATTTTTAAAATTGGAAACCGTTTGCACCGGTTTTGCTTAAAGTGGTAATTTGACTCTAATATGTCTGCCACGGATATGAACCCACTAGCTCTCTGTATCATATTTGAAAGGAACCGAAAAGATGCAGAGAGCTAATTCGGGTGTATGCGTCGTGAAGGCACATTAAGCCAACTAACGAACATAGAGCTGCAGAACTGAACAGTATGAAACAAATCTTACACAAATACAGTCATGAAAGAAATCGAATCGTCAGTTGTAAATTATGAAGAATTTCAAAATTTTGGCTCAACTGATGATTTTTGGTTTAGAAACATGTTTTAAAGGAGTTCTGTAAAAAAAACAAAATGTCGTTCAGCCCCAAATCTCATGACATAGAGGATAGGAATATTATGACAGCAGTTGTTTTTTGTTGCGACCCACTAGTGGGGGGGGGGAGGAACTATATACTCAAATGGGTTTTTTTGTTCAGTCAATTTTGGCCGATCGATATAATCATCGTAGAGAAATGTGAGTGGTATCATTAAAAAGCTGTTCCAGCTATTGGCTGTTAAGACTTTAAGAATAATTATTCGAAATTTTTTTTTGAACATTAACCAATCATAAACTTATTTTCGTGAACTGTAAGTCAGTCTCAGTGATGACAGGAACCTTTTCCTTCCTACTACAACCAATTTTATCTGGTTAGCGGTTTTATCTACTTCCTTTCATCTACTTCCTACTGCAACCATTTTTATCTGGTTAGCGGTTTTATCTACTAACTATTGGATATATGACTTCAATGACACAAGATCTCAATTTTTTCAATATTTGTGGTTATTTTCGTATTATTGGTTAGTTTTGATCTCATATCACGTTATCCAAATATTAATAGCTCCCATTGGCTTAAAAAAGGCGTTCAGTGGATCACAGATGAAGTTTTCAGAGAAAAGCTTATGTTTTAAATGGCTCCGACACTTTCTTCTCGCATTTTGCTACTGAGTTTTTGGTTTTTGTCTGCTTTGTTGTTGTTTTCATAGTCATAAGACTTATTGTGATGTCTTATTGACGACTTATGAATGACAATTATCATTTTCCTTACATCGGGTAATAATTGGGCGTATTTATTGACTTCCGTGGAAAGGTATTGAATTTAATGGCTATTAAGTCCTAAAAAATAATTTTTCGAAAACTTTTTCAAACATTAACAAATCTTAAATTTTTTCGTGAACTGTTTGTCAGTATCAGAAGTGAAAGGACCCCCTTCTTTTCTACTGCAACCATGATTAACCTGATTAGCGGTTTTATCTTTTAACTATTGGTTCTATGACTTCAATGCAAAGATTTCAAAAATTTTTTTTAGATTTTGGATATTTTTGTATTATTGATTACTCTTGAACTCTTATGACAATATCCAAATATTTACAGCTTCCAGTGGCTTCAAAAAAACTTGCAGTGGATCACAGATGAAGTTTTCAGTGAAAAGCGTATGTTTTAAATGGCTCCGGCACTTTCTTCTCGCATTTTCCTACTGAGTTTTTGGCTTTTGCCTGTTTTTGTTGTTGTTTTCATAGTCAATGAAGTGTTGACATGGTTTATTGATGAAATATTAATGGCAAGCAACCTTTTTGTTTGATCAATATAGCGTATTTACTGGCTTCCGTTGAAAGGTATTGAATTTTATGGCGTTGATACTGCGAGTTTTCTCACAAATTTCGTGGTTCTAATGTATTTGGTCATATTTGGTGATTTTTTGTAGTTATACTGTTGAAAAAAATCAAATTGCTGTTAAAAAAAAATTGAAACTATAAAAGTTTTTATTGAAAACATTACTTTTTAATGCCTTAGACACTTTTCTCGCTCAATTTTTTCAGTGAATTTGCTGTTTTTTCCCGTTTTTTTGTTCATTAGTTAGCCGTAAACTGGTTACCGGTCGCATAAGCTTGTAACTGAAGATTGAATGAATGATGTTACCCGAAGAACTCAGTTTATAGCGAATAGTCTTAAATTTTATGATAAACAATCCCATTTATTTCAAACTTTTCAGTTTTTGTTTCGTCTTTTCGTCAAATTGTAAATTATTTTACAATATGCGTACAATATCTTGGACAATATGCGTTTTTACAAACGTTTTTTGAGTGGTCAGTTTTGTTTTTCTTTTCTTTTTCTCTTCTTTCAACACAAGGGTAATAACAGATCCCAATGATTTTCAAATGTGGCCCAAGTAAACTTAGTTATTTCTCAGTATAAATCCTTCAGCTGAAATAGTAGAAACAACAATTGAATCAAAAGTACATAATAATATTCAGATAGTAGCTAATGGCTTAAATTGAATCACTAATTTGTGTTTTCGCAAATCGTTTGTAATTTTTTGAGTTTTTCTGCACCTTTAGTCCGTTTATGTGGCTTAGTCTAACCAAAGACAGGTCCTTTTGGTTTCGTAATAAATTTTAGTAATTTATCAAGGTTTATTTTGTTAAAAGCTAATGCTTTTTAAGGCTTTTTGAAATTTCTTTGTTTAAAAATTTTGAATAATTTTTGAATTTCGCCTCATCACTCGTTCTCTTTGTCGACTTGTTACCTAGTCTCATTAAGAAAAATTTCCATCTGCTGTATAGTTAGGAAAAAATAAATTTGTGTATTTATGGTTTTATCTGACTATATTTTGACGTTGTTACTAGGTGCTTTTAAATTTTGATATTGCTTTTGCCGTGAAATTTTTGTTTTTGCTAATTTTGTTGTTTTTTTTTCTCGTAGTCGCTTTAACGGCAGATCTCGTTGGCGCTATAATGAGGGATGGCATTATGTAATTCAATTAGCGGTTATATTGTGTAACGATTGTTATAACCTCAAATATGTACTTTTGTTATATCGACGTTTGGTTAACAATTAACTAAAGAATGTTGATAAGCTCGGGTCGGAACATCATGTGCAAACGCACATTAACGAGCCTCCTTGTTACCCTTTAATAAACATTGTGATTTAAGTTTTAACGAGCCTCCTTGTTATGCTTTGAGTATCAAGTAATTGACATCCTATAGCAGTGCAACACAACATTGAGTGAAAGGCGATTTATAAATACAACTTTTGAAAAAACAATGAACAGAACAAAAGATTTTCCACGGTTAATATTTTTTATCAACTATTGGTTCATGGACTGAGCTGAGTTGTAGAAACTAGGCTAAAAACCGTCCAAGATTGTTTCAATGAACGATAATATGTTTTGGCCACGAACCGACTGGCATAAGATTTCTTTCTTTTTTGTAATAATGAAATTTTACCTGAAAAAAAAGATAGGCCGTTCATTTCTTTGCAAAAAAAGTTAACCTCTCAAAAGTAGCCAAAACTGAGAAAATCAAAACCTGTGTGATTCTTAAGAGTCAATGTCAAGAATATAATGTAGAAATGAAGGAACGTTCAAACAAAAAATATTAAACTTTTTAAATTGGAACCAAAAATAAATAAAAATATTTCGAGAATTATGCTAGTATTGATAATAAACATAAAAAATTCACATATATTGATATTGAATGCAAAAATTGATTTTAATTGATATTCTATTCAAACGTTTAAAACATAGAGCTTCACCAAAAGTATTCAATTATTCAATAATTGATTTAACTTTTGTCCCAAGTACACTTCCAAACATTATACCAATTATATTAACCAACCTCCGTTTCTTTTAAGCGACGAAACTGTATGTACAACACTGTTAGAGACAATTTACTGGAACAGAGCCAAATACTTCCACAAATTTATTTGGAAAGCAATTCATAAAGAATCAGACGTCACGGTCAGTTTAAAGAAATAGTTTTCCTTTGTTTTCTCAATATATGTTGGGTTCACAGAAATTAAAGAAATATGTATTAAATAAAGTGAATAGAAAACAAAATCCAATAAGGAAACATAACGGTGTATCAATCACCAGTCATTTGATCGTTCCTTATTAAAATCTATATGCAATCATTGAAATAACATTAAAAACATGGATTAATATTAACAATTCCAAAAACCAGCAAACAACTTCAATTTTGAAATGAGTTATCGGATCACTTTATCTACGCTCAGAAGAAGTTTAGCACTGGATTTTTCCGCGTGAGAGCTCTATTTCAATTCTAAACAGAAAAAGAACTTAGTGACAAAAATGTTTCATTAAAAATAAATACTCTCTACTACAAAGAGAAGCCCAATTTTTAAAAAATGAAGCTTTTTTCCCCTAAAAATATAAGTATTAGGACTGATACAACTTAACACAAGCAAACGAAACAAAAAGCAATTTAATTGAAACAAAAACCTACAATTTGTTCAATCCAAATTATTGCATATTCGAAGTAAAATGCAGAAAAGATTAAAAATCTGAATGTATAAAAAAACAGTACCAAAAAGGTCGTACTTAAAATTATAAAACAATTTGTTGTTGAAAAATCTAACACTCGGACGAAAAAAAATATAAATGACATTAAAATTCTCATTTTCCTTGACATTTGTAAGTATTTCAATTAGGAAGCGAAAAAAGTATTTGGGCATGACTTAGTAAAAAACATTGTCCGCGATTCCAGCGGATAAAAAATCATTGTGCTGGACTTCAAAAAAAAATGTCAAAATCCATTGTGTTGTATATAATATAGTTACTGATTTGCTTTTTACAATTCAAAGAATTTGAATTGTATTGGGGCGTTGTCTTTTTTTTAAGATCTGTTCACACATTTTCATGATTTTCGAAGTCATATTGGAGTAGTGATTTTGGTCACGCCGAAACAGGAAATGGAGCGAAAAAGCGAGTGGTTTTGTGGCGTGATTTTTTTCTCTCTCTAATTTTAAAGTAGAGTGAGAAAACGGTGTTTGAACAAAAATTCGGTTTCTCGGTAGTGGTTTTTTGTTCACATGCGGCAATTTCACTCTATTTTCACTGTTTTTTTCAATTTTTGGATCGGAGTTTTTTTCTAAATGGTTTTCCCAATCCATTCAAAGCTCATTCTAGGCTTAGTTTTTTGTTTGAATTAAATTTTTATTTCTCGTTAGTGGTTTTTTTGTTCACATGCGGAATTTTGACATTGATCTTCTGTTTTTTTTTCTTATTTTTTTTCTGATTTTTTGTAAAATGGTTTTCTCAATTCACTCATAGTCCATTCTAGGTCTAGTTTTTCTGTTTAGTCAATGAAAATTCTTTGAGTTGTACGTCAGGACTAGTCCTGCTATGTTTTCTTATTTTTGTTTGTGCAGGAGCGATAGGCCAATTAAAAATTCTAAAAACTATTGCACCTTTGAAATCATTACATGTAAAGCGGAAAGTTACCAAAAATTTTACAATAGATTGTAGAACAATCGTAATACTGCTTGAGCTGATTTAACATGGCCAACGAAATTTGCTGAATTAGGCTCCTGTTAAAAAATTTATTTCCATTGTTTTTGTAAACTTTTGAAAAAAATGTGTTTTGTCCATTTCCCGTCTGCTTCAGTCTATAATTAGAAATAGTCTCGACTATGGCCTGATATCCGAGAAGTAGTAAGATCTCAAGAATTTATCTATCATCGCTGACAGTTTGTTTCTTTGAAAAAAAATGAATTGACAATTTAAAAACGAAATGCTGACAAATTGTATATAATTGCTCTTTTTTCAACAAAGTTAGAAAAAAAAATTGAATTACAATGATTATCAGTTATTAGCATACTCATATCATTTGCTTAGTACACTCCCGTAGACATTCAAGCCTTTCAATAAAATCCTCAATTAGCGCTTTGAAAGCTTTTAAATTAAAACCTTTCTTCTGCAAAATTTTTGGCGTGCTGTTTGGTGTTTTGATGACGAAGAATGAAAAGTCGTTACTGGTTGCGAACAAGTGAGTGTTCATTGTGATCGGTGACGATATTGTTTTTAATGCAAAAGAATTTTCAGTGTCATGCTGGATTATTTTTTTCTTAAAGAATTGTTTGTGGATAATTAAATTCCAAGTGTGCGCGTTTTTTTCTGAAATTGTTTCAGTAGCCGTTTATATAAAGCGTTTATTGAAAAAAAATAGATTCACATTTTCGATGTTTTTTGTGTTATTTTGTAGAATTTCGAATTTATCAAGAAAACAAAATACTTTTTCTTAGTTGACCAAAACCATCAAGTTTTGAAGACTGGATTTTCCTCATAACAAAAAAACGGATGCGGAAAATCTTTTATAGAAGCAACTTCTAACTGTGTTTTGAGATATCAAAGCATTTGAAAAACTTACGGTTAAACTGGAAAACTGTAGAAAAAAAGCTAAGGAATATCATAATGAAAGTAGATGAAGCGCAGATTGTCAAAGAACCCATCTCTATTTTGAATTGAATAGGAGAGTTGCAGTTGATCTGAGTTGACTCTTAAATGAACGAGACAGTTGGCTACTGTTTTCGCGTTTCGAATTCTGACTTAATCATAGCTAAGCATCTGCTCTGCAAATACGCAATTGAATTTTTTTTCCTGGATCACAATCGAAACACTTAAATTAGTATGAAAAAAAAAGAAAACTAAAACGCAAATCTAAATTTTGGACTTTTCGTGCAGACGTAAAATAAAGAGAACGAATATTGAGGGTAAAAAAAGGTAAACAAGATGAAGAAATAACTTTTATATAAACGAACAAATGGTAATTTGAAAAGCAAGTTGGCTATAAATACAATCTAAAATGATTTACTGCAAACAAATACTGAAGTCTAAATAGACTCTAAACAGATAAAAAAATTGATTCACAAATTTTTTTAAACAATATTAAATACTCTTTATTATAAACAGAAACCCAATTTTGCATTATGAAGCTTTTTTTCTCTAAAAATTGGACCGATACAACTTAACAGGAGCAAAACGAAACAAATAGCAATTTAATCGAAACAAAAAGAGATACCTTTGATCAATCCAAATTATTGCATACTCAAAGTAAAACGTACCAATGATAACAAATCTGAATATATAAAAAATACAATACCAGAAAAGTTTTAATTAAGTTTAAAAAGCACAGCTTGTTGTTACAAAATCTATCTGCCGGCCAAAAACAATTATAAATGGCATTAAAATCGCAGTTTTTGTTGACATTGGGAAAGCATTTCAATTAGGTACCGCAAAAATTATTTGAGCTTGGCTTAGTGTAAAATATTGTCCACAATTCAACCCTATAAAAATCAATGTCCTGGACTTCATAGGAAAAATATTTCAAAATCCATTGTGTTGTATATAAAATGATTACTGATTTGCTAATTTCTTACCTTTGTTTTTGCAGGTAAGATTTGCCAAAAAAACTTAAGAAAATATATCACATGTAAAACGGAAAAAGACCCAAAACTTTAAAGTAGAGTGTAGGACAATCAAAACATTGCATGTGCTGGTTTTATTTGGCCAACAAAAGTTGTTAAATAGTCCACCGAATTAGGTGTCTGATAAAAAATACCTTTTCCTCTGTTTTCATAAACTTTTTTAAAAAAATTTTGGTATGTCCATTTCCTGTGTCTTTCAGTCTATGATTAGAAATAGTCTCGACTATAGCGTGATATCTAAAAAATAAGATGCCAAGAAGTTGACTATCGTCGTCGACAAATTAAGGCTTTGGAAAAAAGCATTGGATTGTTAACTTTAAATTGAAACTCTGATTAAAAGTTTCCAAAAATAAGCGTTTATTCTGCAAAATTTTTGGTGTGCTGTTTGGTGTTTTAATGCCAAGCAATGAAGTTTACTAGTTGTCAACATTAGATTCTTTATTGTGATCGGTGCTGATATTGTTCTCAATGCAAAACACTTTTCAGAGTCCTGTTGGATTAAATTTCCTTTAAAAAATGTCTGTTGATAATTATATTCCTAGTTTGAGCGATTTTTTTCTGAAAATATTGTTTTAGGAGCCGTTGAAATAAGGCATTTGTTGAAAAACAACAGATTCGCAACAGTGATTTTTTTGTGCTTTTGATTGGTTTTAAGTTTTTCAAGAAAACAAAACACTTTCCAAATTGAACACAACCGGCAATTTTGAAGACTGGACATTCTTCTTAACAAAAAGTGATGCGGAAAATTTTTTATAAAAAGCAAATTTTTTGTATCATCTCAACTGTGTTTTGAGATATCATAACATTTGCAAAACTTAGGGATAGGCAAGGAAACTGTTGGAAAAAAGCTAAGGAGTATCATGATAATACTAGATGAAGTGCATATTGACAAAGATCCCATCTGTACTTGTGAATTGAATGGAAGAGTTTGAATTGATCTGAGTTGACAATGAAGGGAGGGAGAAAGTCCGATATTGTATTTGGGTTGTGAATACTGACTTAATCATAACAAAAAGAGTTTGCTTTGCAGATCCCCATTCCAAATATTATACCTGAATTGCATTCAAACACTTAATTTACTATCAAAAAAAAATGAATTACAAGACTAAATTTGACGGCTTATCGTGAAGAAGTAAAATGAAGAGAATGAATAGTGATGATGATTCATATTTGAACAAGATGAATAAATAACTTTTAAATAATTGAGCAAATGTTAACTTGAACAAAAGTTTACTTTCGGAACAAATACAATCTGAACTGATTAACTGCAAGAGCGGAGGCATGCAAATATTGAAAAGTAAGAGTTATCCGCGTTCCAAAGACTCCCTCAGTCTCTATTTTCACTTGTCTCATATGAAAATCAATCAGACATGTTTTGAAAATATAATCTATTAAAAGACGAAAAAATATCCTGCCCACCCAACGGCTACATTACATTATTGGGACGTCTCGTTGATGAGAATAATTTGTAGTTTGACAAAAGAAGAAAAAAGTCAATAAAACCATAAGCTGACGACCTTGAAAAAGTTTATTTACATTTCAACAGGAAGCTAATGAGCATTATTCTGAATATTTTTACGACTACAAAAACCAACAAAAACAGGCAATAACCAGAAGTTCAAGTAAATTATGCGAAAGAAAGCGCCAAGCCATTTGTAAAAAACTAGTCATTGAAAATTTATGTATATGCTCAAAATAACATCTTTGAACACTATTGGTATCTGTAAATATGTGGACAATATGACAGCAGAAAAGATTAATAAGATTGATCAAATGTACAATAATCACAGTAAATCTAAAAAAAACTTTTTGTTTCGAAGCTTTAGTACTATTGACTTTCAATGGAATGCACTTAAAACTTTCAGTTATACCTCTATGGGAGGAGGCTAAGACCTCAGTGCAACTTTTCATTAATCAAAGTAAAAATTACGGCTACAAAAAGGACAGCAATACAGGCAAAATCCAAAAGTTCAAACGAAAAGTGCGAGAAGAAAGTGTTGAAGCCATTAAAACCATCAACATTTCGCTAAAAATTTCATAATGTTTCAATTTAGCGTCTTTTCAACGCTAATAGGCTAATAGGAACTGTCAGTACTTTAATGATGTAACATCACTTCAAAAAAAAACAAAATTACAAATAGAAATTCAAAATCACAAAATTTTTATGAAAACCCCTATTATCCAAGTTAACAAAAACCAATAGCTAAACAATAAAACCTCCAAACAGATTTCTTTTTGGTTCATTTGAAAAAAATTGCGATTTTCCATTAGTGGAACTGGCCTACAAGTCCTCAGAAACAAGTTTAGAAAAACGACAAGGCTCAACAAAGTTCGAAAATATTAGCTTAGAAACTGATAACAACTACTAAGAATCAACTCAAATCATTATGTACGCCCTTTTAATCATCGATAGAAGCCCAAATTCACGACTAATTATTGAGACTCAGTCACAGGACAACAAAAAAATGCAACGGATACAGTTTAAACTCAAAAGTTTATTCAAAGTTTACAATAAATTGTTCATTGTGCCTCATTTGAACATCATTAGCATTTGGTGGACGCTAAAAATATCAATCGGCGGAAACTGGCTGAACAAAAAATTCAGTTGAGCATATAGTTCTTCCCCTCTCTCACTAAGAGGGGCCGAGACAACATGGGAAAACAATCGCTAAATTATGCTTATTATCAAAATCAACAGCCAGAAGTAACTTAACAGCAGACCCATTTACTTAATTCATTATTTAGCGTTAAAATTTTAGACTCAAAATGTAACCCAAAATGAGGTCCCGGGCCCAAGACAGGCATGTCAAAGAAGGATTTAGGTTACCGGACTCTGGACCAGACAGAGCAGACCCTAAGACAGGCCCGTGGCTACACCAAAGTTGTCATTGGACAGCCCTTGAAAAATTAAATAAAAATTGTTGATGAGACTTCTTTAAATTTTCATGGAAATATTGAGGTTTTAAATTACAAAACTATATCACTTTTTTGCCTTTCCACGCTCAAATTTGCTCAAGTAATTTAAAAATGTATCATAAAATCTTGAAAACAGTTACTCAAATCCCTAATTGTTGCAAAAATTTAAGGTTGGGTTCAGATTAAATGACACAGATTTCAAGAATTAATAACAGATCGGTATAAGCATCCAAACAACGAAGTTTAATTTATCTTCTGATCACTCCCAATTGTCTTGTTTTTTTTTCTTGTGTTGTTTCTTGTAGTTCATGCCGTACAGTTAATGGATTTTCTATTTAAAAAAAATTTTTCTATTAAATATTTCTATTACATATATATATATATATATATATATATATATATATATATATATATATATATGTATTAGGTTGTAATAACAACAATGTGGCCGATCTAAAGTTAATTTCTTCAATTCGAAGACTCCGTGAAAGGGTGGATAGGAAATTTAAGCGATCATGGATGCTTTGTTTCTGTAAATTCGCGGACAAAAAGGAATGCGGCACCATCTTCGAACACCTAAAGGAGTCGTATTGTTTAAAAAAATTCAAACCCTTGATTGAAAGTTCAGACCAAAACGTTACGCAGTTTTTCACTCATCTTGATAATTTAAGCTTACCGTTTGATTATTTTGATTTTCCTCCCAAAAGTTTTAAGCTTCAACTTTCGATGATGGACTGCAAAAAAGGATAGAACAAACCATTTTACCAAAAAAATTAAAACTGAAAATTGATATATCTAAAGACGTTACTGCTGATGGATCTTAGCTCTTACTTTGTTCTATAAAAAATCAATCCTTCAGAGATCAGTACTTATTATTGGCTATCCTGACATTTTTATGAAAAATATGAAAACGAAACAATTAGAAACAGCTTCTATAGTCATAAAAGTTCATCATATTAAACTATTTTAATCTCACGGTGTTTTATAACTCTTCTCAGCTGAATTTCAAATAAGAAAGTGTCCTAAAAAATGGTTCACATTGAACACAGATATTTAAAGGCAACTATTTAAACTTAAAGGCAACTATATATATATATATATATATATATATATATATATATATATATGTATGTGTATATATATATATATATATATATATTTATATATATATATATATATATATATATATATATATATATATATATATAATATATTTGCGTTCTTTCTGCAAGCTACTCCTTTTGCTTGCAAAAAAACGCAAAAATTGTTCTGACCCATGACTGTTACGTTTTCCACTTCGCAAATGCTTAATTCTGTTCAATACACAAATAATGTGGCGCTGATTTGATATTCAAAAAGTTTTTTATTCAATTCTTTTCTTGCTGGTTTAGAGAATTATGCGTAAACAAACATTGCCTATCCTACTTATTTGTTTTGTGGTTGAGAACCTGTTGCAAAATTGAATTAGTTCTTTAAGTTTACAATTGTCCAATACTTTGAGGAACATTCAACGATAAAACTATCCGACATTTTTAAGTTATCACTTTATTCAAACTGTCTCGATTTGAACAGAAACTTTTTCTGTCAATTGGTTTCAAAAATTTAAAGTAACATTTTTTAAGTTTGGATTTAGCTGCGACAAATTTTTAATTTTGTCATTTTTTAAGGCCTACTTTTATTATCTGGATTTCAAGAGACTATTGCATAAATTGCGCTCGTAAGTTTGGTTTTACAAGAATTGTATTATTTGGTTTTATCCATTTTGCTATGATAAAAAAGAATTCTCTGTCAAGCAATTTGAAAACATTTGCAATATGAGCCCATAGAAATTCTTTTCACCTTATCTTAGCTTCGCAGGTTTTCAAAAAAATTATTTACTTGTACTTCCTTTAAATTGGACTGCCATTAATGTATCAGCCTGATGAAAAAGAGTTGTAAAAATATGTATCGACAATTTTTCATTTTTATAGTTTTGTGTTAGGAGGAGAAGTTTTTGCCCGAGTGTCAGTTCTTGCTTTCTCTTAGAGCAACAAAATTAGTAACGATTTTGTTTTAACATTTCGTAAAGTTCTGCGACTAAGAATCAATGTTCAAATTTTATGGCTGGAAAACGGTGACGAGGGGAAAATTTTGCCATATTTTTTAAAAATAGTTCTTAAATTTCTAATTTTCTAGTTTTTGCGTGAAAAAAAGAACGAAATAATTCTACTGACATACGATGGTCAACATTTTCTAAATGCTAGTGTATAATTATGTCAATGCATAAACGACGATGCCTTTCTTTGTTTGATACGCATATTTTGTTTTTCCTTATGAGGGATTTCATGTAAAAAAGCTTTCATGATGGTCCCTGTTTGTCTTCTTTAATCTTGTGATTTTGTATGTTAGCAAACGCTACGAAAGAGCTGTTGCCTTTATACAGTAGATAATCTCCTTTGAAATTCTCTGTTTAAGAATCACCTCTAAGAATAAATAACTACTCAAATATCTTGTACAAACTATTTGTCATTTTTTTTCTGTTTTCTTGTCTTAGAAAAATATTTCTTAGCTCTTTGTCCATGGACTTCTTTTTCAATTTTGCAGCTCATTCACCGCAAAAACTCATTGCGTTTCTTTGGTTTGTAGCTCATTTTTTAATTTTCAATTTATGATATTTTTGGAATTTTTAAGCTTTTAATTGCCCATTAACTTCTTTGAATTTTCATAGATAATTCAGCTTAAGTCATGCAGCGTTCACTCCAAATTCGTCTAATTCTCTTTTGTTTTTAATGTGCTCTAAGTTCTTTGTGATCAACGTACTAACAAGTCAAATTGTCACCAGATTAAGTTTCTGTGACAGACAGTATCAATTTCAACGCCTTATATTCGCTCCATACTAATTTGTCGCAGTCATTTAATTCTTTTTCCATATGTGTCAAAATACACAAAATTCGTATTCTTTTAACCATAGTCTATTTTTGCTTATAAAGGAAGCGTTTTGTAACTTACAACTGTATTTTCTGTTGGTGAAAATTGCTTGGTGGAAACAGGTATTTCCCTGGACATAACTACATATTTTTTCTTATTTAAACACTCTTTTTTCCATTCTAAAACCCGATTGGCTGTTATGTTAAAAGATCCCTTTTTGCTACAAATCACATTTTTTCAGGTATGAGGTAAAAAGAAATTCAACTCGGTTCACCAATCAATTGTTTCTACTGGGATAATATTCTCTTTTTTCTGTTTCAGAAGAGCCTCTCTATAATTTTAAATTATTCTTTTGCTCAGAATTCTTCAACCTGTTGCAAAAATATCTGTTGAAACCTGACAGCCTGATAAATACAAAACTATTCACTTTTCCCGCATTCTTGATTCTTCCCTAATTTGTCATCAATTATTGCGTGGGTTTATGCCTTTGGTTATAACCGATTATTATCATGGTACTAGAAAAACGAATTCAATCTTAATTGTCTTATATTGTTTTGAAAACTTACTTGTTTTTATATTAGAATCTTCAAAAAGATTTCCGAAAACGATTTTAAATAAACAGATTTTTATTGTTTGAGATTTTCTTATTTCTCAAAAGGAAATAATAATTACTTTTGTCAAATATTCGGCAATTCTTTTAGAAAAGAAAACCTAATTTTTTGAACTCAAAATTCAGTTATTCGTAAACTTTCTTCGCAAACCCTATCAATTCTTCATAATTTGCAACTTTATTTAGATTCCGTAATTTAAACCTGCTTTACATAAATGCGGTTTTCAAGCTTTCACCTGTAATCAAATTTTGTTTATCTTCATTTAAATTTGTGATTATTGAAGCAAGAATGGCCCAGGTTGAAGTTATTCTTGACTTAGCGGAAAGTGAGGCCAACGATTCAAACTTATCGTCATCGCCCGAAAAATTTTCAGAAATTCCATATTTTGGACCCCTATTCCAGATTTCCTCTTACGGTTTTGTCATCATTGGTTTCATAGCAGCAGTTATGAATTTTACAATCTTTTCAATTCTGGTTCAAAAAAGGAAGAAAATGGCCAGCGAGCTACTAGTTGTAGTTAACCTGGTTATTGATGGATGCTATGGATTATTACTAGTGTTAGTTGGGTTATTAAATATTACTAAATGCAATCTCGCGAAACTTTTGAGAATCCGATGTTTGAATTGCATAATTGCAAAAGTTCCTCCAACATTTTTGACATTCGCGTCTTTGCTGTTGGTTTTGATAATTGCTTTGAACAGATTTATGGCTGTCAAATATCCCTCAACTTATAAAGACGTTTTTAAACCAAAACTTGTTCGGTCGTATCTAGCTGTTCTTTTTATTATCAGCGGAACGTTAGCAAGCATTGATCTCGGAATGTGCATCGCAGACCCTTTAAGTTCAAGTTCATATTCCAAACATTACTCAATTTTTTGGGTATACGTCAAATTTGTTCTCGTTATGATTGCCGCGGTTGCCATGTTTCTGGTTTACAAACTTATTGCGAAACAGTTTTCGAGAACATTTTGGAGTCCGATTGCTCTGCCATTTACTGCATGTTGCTCCAGATCTAAAAATGTAACCGCAGCACCGGAAGCTATCGCCCGGTACCAGCCTAAAACCAGCTATGTCTCTGTCGAAATTCGTCAGAAAAAGGCGATTTCGTTCTCGGATCGCGAGGAAGATCACAAATCGTCACGTGCACCGAGCAACAACTATGAGCCAATGGCAACGCAAAATGTCCCGAAACGAAAAATGACTGATATGACGATCCTTGCAGACGTTCATGGGATTCCTCCAATGACGGACCATCAAGTCATGCACAATGGCAACATTGCGAGACCTATGATTCGAATGACGACTGACGCAAAACGTGTGCAAAGACGAGCAAGAAAGTCGCTGACGCTGCAACAGCAAAAACACTACGTCACGACAATTTTCTTCTTCGTGTGCTTTCTGTTTCTAGCCGTCTCGTTACCAAGTTCTATCTCTCACTTGATAAATCTCGTGTTCAGTGATACAATTCCGATCACGTTTTTGTTCAACATGTATCTGCTAACCGAAACGCTCTACGGTATAAATTTTGTGCTGAATCCCTACTTGTTTTCGTTCAACAATTCATATCTGAAAGAACGCATGGCAGAAATGGCCATATTTCGAAAACTGCAATTTTTTATCAACAAAAGTGAAGCTAGAAATTAGAAGACAATAATTTGTTAGCAACAGACAACACAACAGTAAAGCAAAACAACATTAAAACTCATACTAAACTGATAGAATTGAATCAATTTTCATGTTGATGGGTCAACAGTCACTGCGTTTTCAGCGCTTAAGAGATGAATGAAATTATGCGCATGCGCTGGAAAGATCAATAAGAGCAGAATTATTTGAAACTCTGCGTCCGCTAGGACAATTTCATTCCATGTTTCCAGTAGCGTTCTCTCGGCCCGCGTAGTGACTATAAAAGGATTTTAATTTGTGTGAACTAGTTTTCTTATCAATTTTTTTATAACGAAAGGAACTTGCCGTCATGTGAAAGTAGTCACGAGCTGCGTTCTGAGCAGATTTCTTCATAATTCTGAGTTCGGAGCAAGATATTCAGATATCATTCAGTGAATTAAACTGTTGAAATTCATCTTTACAGTGCAGTGAAACATATATTTGGATCTTCGTTTATATCTGAGTTGATCATAAAACAAACCATTTGCCCCCTTCTGCTGTAATTCCTAAGTTCATTATAATTTATGTTCACTATACAAAAGTACTTCGAAATGTTTTTTTAAAATTTCTATTATTATTAAAGTTTCATTATTTAAAAAAACTTAGTTTCGAAACCAGCTTCGAAATCTCTCCTCTTGCGCTGTAAAATATAATTCCTAGCAACCGTATTTGGAATATTTTCCTTGCATTTTACCCAAAATAGACTTTTCAAAGCACGCCTCCCAAATTGCTGCAGGATATGGTGCAAAATTGTACACCCCGCCTAGTCAATTTTACCCTGTTTTCAATAAACAAAAGTTAACAAAAATTAATTAAGGTTCAACAGTGAAATGTTGCTAAGGCTGCTAAGCAAAAAAAAATTGTCCTCAAAACCCTCTTCTGTTAATACAGTATTGAAAAATAAAATACCTTCGAGCTTAAAAACGGGGTGGGACTTTTTTTATCATATCTACAATAGAGGAATAATACTTGTTAGTTGTTATTGTGGATTACATTTTATATACCATTTGGTGCTACTGAAAATATCTTTTCAATTTCAACGATGCTTCTAAAGAAAGCTGAATAAATTTGGTTGGTGAAAATTGAATTAATCGTAAACAAACACCAACCCACTTATAAATTCATTTTAACCAAAGATGTTTCCCGAGTTTAATTATCAATTCCCAGACGATGCAATATAAACTGAACTGTACGTGAAGAGTAAATGAGAAGAAAAATTGTATTCTTGGTGTAAAATTTGATTTTATGTTAGTGTTCTGCGTAAATTTAATAAATTTTTTAATTTAGTTTTCTGGTCATTGAAAGAAAGGTTTTCGACTAGCTGTGTGAGGTTATTTATATCTTGTTTCCTCACAGGTTGATCTTCAAATGCAACTTTCAGAATCATTTAAATGCAACTTTCAGAATCATTCATTGATGAATCGAAATGTTTTTCCTAAATAAGTA
This sequence comes from Convolutriloba macropyga, assembly GCF_964194025.1. Taxonomy (NCBI): domain Eukaryota; kingdom Metazoa; phylum Xenacoelomorpha; order Acoela; family Convolutidae; genus Convolutriloba; species Convolutriloba macropyga. Next base: position 21,309,352 of record NC_134471.1, on the reverse strand, counting down.
CTGATTCAGAGTCACCTGTTGATTTTCTTTTTTGTCTCTGTTATGTCCTGATTCAGACTCTGAACAGACTCCATTTTTTCTGATCAGACTCGGATTTATACTCTGTTCATAGTGTCAATCAGGCTCTGATATACATCAACCATCTGCAAAATCATCTGGTTAACTGTCTACAAGAACCAAATTGATCCTATAACAGCCATGCCAAATTTCCTACATGATCTTGCATAATGGCCATACGTTCAAAGATTCTATAGTGATTGCCAAAAAATACACGAATATTACAATATTTATAACCTCATAGTAGAAAGAATGCGATAGAACTTATAGTTTGACATCTCGGGCGGCTTTTTGGCGCTGTCGTCGTCGATCATATACTTTTTTTGTTGTAACAAATTCCAAAAATATCTGGATCACAAACGGGAATTTTCTTTAATGCAACTTGGCAACAAGACGACTAGAAATGAGTAAAAGGGGCAAAGTTTAATAAAACATTGATTTTTTAAAAAAAAAGAACTAAATTCGAACTGATTAGAAACATTACGCATCAAATGAAATCATTGAGAGAGTCTTTTACACCTCAATAGAGGACGACTGGGGCCTTTCATTATCCAGGATATGTCATACGACTACTAAAAGAACAACAAATACAGGCAAAAACTAAAATTTTGCACGAAAAATATGCACGAAAACGATGTCCCCCCCCCCCCCCCCCCCCCCCCCCCCAATCAATTAAATATTAATCTGGTCACTAATAACAAAAAATCTTCGTTTGCATTTTTTGAAGATAACAAAATTTGTGAATCAAATGACGCCCATTATTGCGATACTGCGAAAAGAGAACAAAAATCTACAAAAAAGGGGCAGAGATGCAAAAATCACGAAAATTGGTTTTATGAAAACTGGTTGTTCCAAGAAGAAAGACCATTTGAGGAAAATAAAACCGTTATAAAGAGCAAATTGTATTTCATTAGATAATAGATGTGAATTGTATATAGAGATGCTTATCTACAATTTAACACAAATAAAATTGGCAGATCTCAAAAATCTATCTCCCTTTTTTTTATTAAAAAAAAATATTTTCAAAATTCATAGCAAACAAAAGCTTTCAATTAAAAGAGTAGACAGTTTGTCTTGCAACTACTCGGAAAAAAAATTGTGACTGTTATTAATGAGACTAAATCATAAGACTATAAAATAGCATTTAAAAAAAGCTGAACTAATTAGTTTCACAAACAACTTTACAAAACCACAGTTTTGAAGCCATTAAATTTATATGATATCAACCGCGAGAATATAACATCTTCATTTGCGTCTCTTTTGACCATCAAACGTCTTTTTGTAAAACGGCTATCACAAAATGACAACAAAAAGAACAACAAAAACTGAAAAGTATCTAAACTTCACAAAATTCCTCTGAAACGAATTGTCTAACGCAAAAACGCAAACCAGAACAAAAAGGGATAAGTTGAAGAATACTAATACAATTTTTTTTAGAAATTTAATTCGAAAGTCAAAACAACCATTAGCTATTTACCGATATCAATTATTATATTCATTTGCTTATATACAGTTGGCGACTGAGACCTTTAATTACACAATATTTGACATATGACGACAAAAATTAACAACAAATAATTGGCAAAAATAAAAAACGCTACCAATTGCTGCAAGAGAACGGTGTCTCAGCTCTTCAAACCATATGTCATGAAAAAAAATTGTTGAGTTTCAAATGTTGTTAAGTTTTTTTCAGTTAGATTGTTAAATAACGTTACAATTTACAGAAAAAAAAACAAGAACAACAGAAAAATTGAAAATTTTGCACAAATATCAGATAATTTTGTATGAAAACTCGTGGTACCAAAAGCAAGAAAACCTTCTGTTATTAAATTCGGCCACAAGATTAGTTTTTATTCTATCAGGAGGAAAGATTGACCTGTAGTTACTGAGAATAATCAAAATGTTGACTAAAATAATATAAAAAATTGACAAGTTCAAAAAATAATAGAAATTTCCCTAAAAGAAATACATTCAATAACATAAGAGACATTAGGTAACAACCGAATGAAAAAAAAGGTCACTTGCACCTCTTGGAGAAAAAATTTAGATCTTTGAGTGGTTAAACTTAAAAATAAGACTGCCAAAAAAATAGGACAAAAGACAAGAACTCAGTTACATTTTACTAAAACATTTCCTCAAAGCCATAAAAACCCTTTGATCTCTAAAAACAAACGTTGGGCCTCAAAGTAAAAAAAAATGGAGGGAGTTGTCATCAACGGAGCCGTGAATAAAAATATTTTCTGTAATCAACATTAAAAAAACAAAAGCAAAATATTTTGAAAAAAGGCAGCATCAAAATAAAAACCAAAAAGTTTCTGATTCTAAGAATTCATGATATTTTCGAAACTCTCCCTGATTTTTGTCGCGCGCCCAGTAAATTGACTAAGTGTTCCGAGTGTTTGCAAATTAGACCAATTGTTGCGTGGAATTCTTCAAATATTAAAAAAAAGAACGATGGATTTTGTATAATTATCGAGTTAAATCTGCAAAAAACGGCAAAAATTTAATTCCAGAAGACTTTCATACGGCTCCTAATTGCAACTGGTGCTCTTTTTGAGATTTGAGAGTCTGTTTTAATGTTTCTATGTCGCTAAGTCTGGCAAACGTTAACAAAGTGGACCAAAAAATCATAATTTGTGCCATTTTTGATGAAAAAAGTTTGAATTTTTAAAATTTTATCAAAGCTCTTAGCCAAAAAAAACTTCAATTCAGCAACGTTCTTCTATCTCTAAAGGTAACAAAAACACTCTGCCCCTAAAAATTTTCACTTATTTTTGTACTATATTAGCAAAATTGTGCCAAATTTTAGCAAAAATTGCTGAAAATGTGAACAAAAACAGTCGAATGTTCACAAAACTTTTAACCTCGATATTTCCCTGTAAAAAACGAAAATCGAAAAAAATTACTTTAATTTCGTATTCTACGCTGGACGGGCTTTTCAATGATACCACTCACAATTCTCTACGATGAATATATCGATCGGCCAAACTTGACAGAGCAAAAAAAAACCCAGTTGAGTATATAGTTCCTCCTCCACACTAAAGTGGGAGTCGGAACATAAACGATCTGAAATTGTACCCCTGTGCACCTTTAAATCACCTTTGATTGATTCCCATGGAAAAAAAATAGGCCGATTTATTATTCAGAAAGTTTACCACTTTTCAAAAAAGGCGACTCCAAATATCTACGCATGGTTGTTTACATAATGAGAAGTATCAAACAAAATAGAGATTACTGTCCCATTACTTAAGAACAGCAGAAATAAAAACTAAAGAAATTCAACATGTGTCAGTATGTGGCCAATGTACGAAAGCCGAAAAGGCAAACTTCAAAAAGTCTTGGCGTTTTCTGGAATCGAGCGTCCAAGGACTGTACTTTATTGTCTTTATGCTAATTGTTTCGAGAAGGAAATTTCTCAAATTATTCACCAATCAGGTTTTAATTCGTTTAGATATTTAGATAGTGTAACCGTAAGAAAGGCTGATGTGAAAATGATCTAATTATAAAGTGGAAACTAGTGATTTATGGCGTGCAAACGATTGATGAATTGTTGTCCCGGGTTTAAAGAAAAAAACGCTTTGTGAAAAATGGGGGCTCATATAACCATGACCAATTTTGAAAGAAGCTAAGATAAAATTAGCTTAACATCAGGGTTTTCCACAAATGCTTATAAGCCTAATGTTGATTCCAGGGTTGTAAGGAATTCGTGAGGCATTTTGTATATTTATCGAGTTATATCTGCAAAAAACGGCCAACTTTTAATTCCAGGAGCTTTTCATACAATGCCTAAATGCAACTAGCGCTCTTTTTGAGATTAGGGAGTCTATTTTAAGGTTTCTAGGTCACTAAGTCTGGCAAACGTTAACAAAGTGGACCAAAAAAGCATATTTTGTGCCATTTTTGTTGAAAAAAGTTTGAATTTTGAAAATTTTATCAAAACTTTTAGCCAAAAATTACTTCAATCAAACAATTCAGCAACGCTCTTCTATGTCTAAAGGTAACAAAAACACTCTGCAGTTAAAAATTTTAACCTATTTTAAACTATATTTGCGAAATTGTACCACATTTCGGCAAAAATTACTGAAAATGTGAACAAAAACAGTCGATTGTTCACAAAACTTTAAACCTCGATAACTCCCTTGTAAAAAACGAATATCGAAAAAAAATTTTTTAATTCCGTATTCTACGCTGGACGGGCTTTTCAATGATACCACGCACAATTCTCTACGATGAACAAATCGATCGGCCAAAATTGACTGAACAAAAAAATTAAACCCAGTTGAGTTTATAGTTCCTCCTCCCCACTAAATGGGGGTCGGAACAAGAAATGCTCTGAAATTTTACATCTGTGCACCTTTAAATCATCTTTGATTGATTCCCGTGGAAAAAAATAAGCTGATTTATTATTCAGAAAGTTTACCACTTTTCAAAAAAGGCGACTCCATATATCTACGCATGGTTGGTTACATAATGAGAAGTATCAAACAATATAGAGATTAGTGTCAAAAATACTTGAGAGAAGCAGAATTTAAAACTAATGAAATTCAACATGTATCAGTATGTGGCCAATGCCGAAAAGGAAAACTTCAAAAAGTCTTGGCGTTTTCTGGAATCGAGCGTCCAAGACCTGTCCATTATTGTCTTTATGATAATTTTTTTGCTTCGAGAAAAAAATTTCTGAAATTATTCACCAATCAGGTTTTAATTCGTTTGGGTAATTAGATAGTGTAACCGTAAGAATGGTTGACGTGAAAACGATCTAACTATAAAGTGAAAACTAGTAATTTATGGCGTGAAAACGAATTGTTGTCCCAGGTTTTAACAAAAACGCTTTGTGAAAAATGGGGGCTCATATAACCAAAACCATTTTTGAAAGAAGCTTAAGTAAAATTAGATTAACGTCAGGGTTTTCCACAAACGCTTATAAGCCTAATGTTGATCCATGGGTCGTTACGGACTCCGACAAGACCGATCGTTTTTTCATGGCCACTTTATAATCAATATTTAAGACTTCATAAATTTTTGGTCCTAGTTTTTGCTCTTATTAGAGCCACATGGACTTACATTAAACTACTAAACCTGCTAGTTCTACCAATATTGTTCGAAATTACTACGTAAAACACTGTAAGTGAAGAGAACCTTAAATTTTACTTTGTAAAATAAGGTTGTATGTTTTTATAAAGCTTAGTATCAGTGAAACCCCCCGCAACCTAATATTCAAAAATAAATTACTGAAAAGTTGAATTAGGCTATCGACTTTGGAGCATATAACTTTTCAATTTAATGGCAACTTTGTGGCGAATGGTACTTGGACTGGCTGGATTTTATTTAGATCAAAAAGACAATACATTATTTACATAAGTTACGACTGAGTACTTAAAAGTAAAAATATAGGTACTTGGGATTTCGAATTGATAAAAAAATACAAGCGGTACTTTTGTTGTGCTTTCTATTTTTGAGATTTGCTTTCACTATATAGCTGATAACAGCAAAAAAAAACTGCTGCATAAATAAATCCTTATTTCTTCTAATGGTTAGCTCTTACATGGAACCGAGTTAAACACTAAATGCATTCAATAAAAAAATTTTTTCTACTAAAGAATTACTGTCCATCTCTAAAGTAGACCAATTTTAATTCATTTCAATCAGTGCGCTCTACGCAGTAGTAACAATGATAAGCAGAAACTTTATTGAACTAAATTAATTTTTATAAATCCCAAGTATTACTGTTTTCAAAAACTTTTATGAATTATCAGACGCAGTAAAAAATTGAGTGAATCTGTCGTTCCTAAAAAATCACTAATCTATAGATGACATTTTTTGATGTATTTAGTGCTCCATTTTCTTTTTCTTTTCTTTGTTAATTATTCGATCAATTTTATCTAAGGTTCCAGATATGTGTCATAAAAAGATTAACACTAATTTTCCTTAGGATAAATTGTTGTTCATAAATAGTTTTTTTGCAAAAAAAAATCGTTTTTAAACGTAAGAAGGTCGTCTGTTTGTTCGGTTTTCGTTATACGAGAGCTGAGAAAACTAATGTTACGTTTTCTTTTTAATTTCGTCGGTTTGTTCCGTAAGTTGTAAGTTTGGTTTCAAGCGTAGCAAATTGTTGTTTTTGTTCTGTTGAAGACCACAAAAAATGAGAAAGTGTATTTGGAACCTGTGTTCTTATGGTCGTATCTAAAACTAATATCCATCAACTTTTAACGAGTCCGTTTCTTTTCTAAAATAAGCAAAAAATTTGCTCAATTGATTTTATCAACCAAGAGTTTTCGAATTGAAGTAGCGCATTCTTTCAAAAACTTTGCCCAAAAGTGCGTTAAGAAGCGAACACTCAAGAAAAATACTGGCGGTTTTTCTGCACGTCAAGCCAAACATACTGAGAATTATCACCGTATGGAACCGAACGTACTTAAGTTTTTCTTTAATTAAAACCAAATATTCCGACGATTTTTTACATTGACCAAACATATGGATCACATCTTACGTTTTTTAGCCGAACAAACCCAAATACTTTTTTCTTTTAATAACCGAGCATGCTAAGTCTTGTTGAACCAAAAAATATCAATGCTTTCTTATGTTCCAGACCAAATATATCTTTGATTTCCAACGTATAAACCCTAATATACAGAACAAACCGACGATTTCTTAAATGCCTTAAATATTATATTATATGTATTTTTATTAACAAAGCATAGTGTCGATTTCTCAAGCATTTTTCTTAAGTAGGATTGGTTTCCTGAATTATGATTTTATATCAGAATTGTATTTGAGTTCTTTCCAAAATGTAGCTTTAAGATTTTTGCACAAAACAAATGTTTTATGTGAAAATATTTGATAATCTTGCTTTTCCAGACGGTAGAAAAAAACCTCATTCACATTTTAGGCTGATTTTTAGCAGCCGGCCTGAAGCAAAAAATTTTTCAAAGTTAAACCTTGATCTGTTTATGCTTCAATTTAATTTTGCATGAGCCAACTTTCCATATTCCGTTTAAAATACGCATCTCATTCACTTAAACCGATGTTCGTATTAGAGGCCCGATAAAGTCTACGCGCCGAAAAAACTCAGAATATCATGGTTTAATGCTAGTTGAGTTGTCCAGGATTAGAACACGAATGACAAGTTTATAACGTATGAAAACTTTTATCGCAGACGAAAAGAACAACTGTTCACAACATATGTTGTTTTGTGTTTCTATCGAAGACTCGAAATGAATTATTTTAACGGGTTTTTTAGAACGGAATTAACGCGTATATCTCTAAAAACTCCATCACACTTTTGCTTTCGTTCACGCTTCGCAATTTTATATTAGTTTTTGGACAGTAGATACATTTCAATTTCCTAATTAAATTATTACCTTATTATCTTAAGTAACTGTATAACTTACAGATTTGCATAAAACTCAACGAGGAAAAGGAATAATCCGAAAAACTGACGGTGTCTTGGTAGTTCTAGTAGTCAAATTAAATCTAAATTTGTCAGCTTAAATTATTCTAGTAACATTTGTATGAACCATTGCAACACTTGCAAGATTTAATTCATTGTTTCTTTTTATTGAGAAAATGAAGCCTTTTGTTAGACTGCTCAACATCTGAGGAAATTGAATATATAACTAAGAAAGTTATAACCTTAAACTTGCACATAATGTGACAACGCAGCTAGTGTTTACGATGGCAGTTGAAAGGTCAAATGAACAAAAATTGGACTTGTCTCAGCAAGTGTCTTGAACAGACTACACTGGCTGGATTATTTATAAACTTGGATGACTAAATATGAAAATCCCCCCCCCCCACCACCTGTGTATCCAAGCAGATTTTTGGGCTTATTTGAAATTATGGAATACAGTGGCAAATTTCACAGCTACTGGTAGTGAAGATTTTTTCCAGGAAAATGTATTAAAAACTTGATTACTAATGATAGTTCAAATTAAATTTCTGTGTTTTAATGTATACAAAAATACCAATTAATTTGAAAACGTGACTACAGACTTCACATGTATGAAGTGAGATAACTCCTCACTAATCAAGAGAATAAATTACTATCGCCAGGGAATGATGCGGTACATTTAAATGTTACACAGACTACAAGAAATTCGTCTTCAAGAAAAGGTATTTTCTCATGTTTAACTTGCAATAAGCTCCAGGGAAAGGTAAAACAAGGTAAGCTAACAAATTGCAAGGCCAAATATCAAAAATTTCCCCCGAGCATATAGTTCCTCCCGCTAAAGTGGTGGGACAATTCAGTTCAAAAATGAGTGTAAGTAAATATTTATTCTGTGTTCCATACGACATGCTGTGCCAAAAATGAAAGAAAAAGTGTGAAATAGCACTTAAAAACAACTCTAAGCAGATCTTTCAAAAAATGGGTGCTGATTGTGATGAATTTGAAAATTATTACTCAGCATTGTTACAGAATTTGCTGTCGAAATTTTTCTAGAAGCTAGCCAATTTATAGTGAAATGTCATATGGGTGTAGCTATGCCTCCGCTAACAGAATAAATGTATGGAATAACTTAGTATGACTCTGTTTTATGCATACGCTGGTGGACTTTGAACTTCCAGAAAAAGCTAATTGCTTAAGTTGAGAAAACAAAACCAGAGAGATCTGAATTTGTTGTGATCTGAAGTTGGACTTTCTTGAGAGAGGAAAGATTGGACATGATTATCGACACGCACGAACGTGAGATTTGTGGGGCGGAATTGCATATTGCTTATAGACAACTTTACTTGGTTGATTCTCTTTGATCCTTTTGATAATATCCAAATTGGTTGTTTTTTTAAATTAAATTGTAGGGCTTAAAATCTTGTTGATTCAATCTTGGTATTACATTTTTCTTCAAGTGAGTGACGTCAAAAAAATTGAGTCGCGGATTTGATTCATATCCGGAAGCAAGACAGAACTGGGGACACCGTGAGTAATTTTGAAGGTAATTGTTCCCTTAATTAACAAACAATTCGTATAGAAGTTCGATTGGCAGTGTTTCCCCAACTACTCATATTAGGTAAATGTTAAATTATACAGAAAAATATTAGTCAAGAGCACTTCAAAGAGCATAAAATTTTTTAAAAAATGGTAGAGAATAGAGCTCAGAAGATCTTTCCTATAGGCCAATGTTTGATCAGGCATGCATTTCTAACACAAAGAAAGTCATGTTAAAAAGTTGAAAACGTTGTAAACGTCGTTGCTGCACAATTTTTTTATAAATATTTTTCTTCACAAAGCGCTTTTCAAATTTTAACCTCTCAAGAATGTTTTTCTTCATTTCAGGTAAATTCGGCAGTAATTTGTGATTTTTAGGGGTCCTCTGAAAAAAATGGTAAATGATCGTTAGAAGGTTAATCAGGTTGCAATTCTTTATATTAGAGAACAGCGACGGCATTCGTAAAAAACAAAATTTTATCTAAGGAATTTGAACTAGGGTGATAAAAATCTTGGCAGTGCTGCCGTCACTTGTACTGGCCACTCATCACGGATAATTCCAAACCTAATTTTTCAGAATTGACTAGTGAAATATTTTTAAAGCCAGCAAGTAATCGATCTTTCGAGTACAATACTTTAAATCAAAATTAGATGTTCCGCTTTCTGTTGGGAATTAATTCTGGCGTAGCTAATGACTCTATTGAATTATGCAAGATTAAATAACTCGAGCAGATTCTGTTCTCACATTTATACGATCTTCCAGATTTTGATTTCAGGTGAAAAATTAATTAATATCATTCTGCATTTTTGTTTGAGGGAAGGCTTGCTGGTTTTTCTAAATGATAAGCTCTTTTCTTCTGCAATTCTTTCAAATCCCCGGAAGAAAACTATCAGTTGGAGATTTTTTAGGAAAAACATCACTTCTCAGCTTTGGAACACTCATCAGAGTCATTAGAAGTTGTGTTGATAAAAATCGATATCAACAAGAGATCTATTGATGTTCCAATTTCTTTGACTTCTAGCATAATCTGATTTAAGATTTTATGAAATTAGAAGAAAAATGGATTGAATGTCACTGTACTAAAAAACTAAATATAGTTACTAGTGCCTCAAGAAGTATTTGATGACATATAATGTATTTTACTTTATGAACCTGTCAACTTTTCACAAAACACTATTAAGTTGAATTTGACAGCAGCTTTTATTTGAGTCAAACTCCAAGATAATTGCAACTTCGACCATTTTTGCATGCCACAAATTTCAAGAAATTTTGAGTCGTAGGAAATGAGAACTAGCACCTTTAAAGAACATTGTAACTATATTTATCAATGTTTCAGGCACTTGAAGTCTTTTGTGTGTTCCTTGATTTTACTTGGTGTCCTAATTAGGTTTTCCGGGTTTTCCATATGGAATAAAGATGAGAGTTTCGCAATACAATACATCTTCTAAAGCCATTATTACGAACTTTTTAAACATAAATTAAAAATTCCCCAGATTCTTTTACGTTTTTTATGTTTTGTACTGCTTGTGTTCATATCTTGAAGACGTATTGAATCTAGTGACGTTGCCGAGAACAGGAATCAAAAAGGATTATTTTTCTGTTTTTGAAGTTTTTGCAGCTAGTTTTTGCTGCATATAAACAGTTGCAAGTGATAAAATCTTTGCGCCTTTAAATCTTTTTCTCCACCAGAGATTCTTCTGCAGAGAAATTTTTTTAATACTGTTTGGCATTTTTTCAACATAGTTGTTGGATAAAATTTCAGAGGAGTCAATGGAAATTTCGAAAATTAAGGATGATCAAGCTGGAGATCTGATCTATAAAGAAATGTTTTCAAATAGAATTTTTAAAGACGCCACAGAAAAGCAAATTTTCGCAGAAAAGTCTTTGAAAAATTACTTTAAAACAAATCTAAAATGACCGTACCAATAAAAGCTTCAGAAAAAAATGAAAAAATGGCACTGGGAAGGAAAATTTCAGTTTTCATTAATTATTTTGACCATTAAAATGCAGATCCAACAACTGAAATTTTTTTCTCCTGACAGCCAGATAACAGGCGTAATAAAATTTGTAAAATTAACAACAAATGTAATGCTTTGAATATGATGACTTCTGTTGTAGGAAACAGATCAATAAAACTTTCCAATGTTACTGTGGTGTATCAATTTTATAAAGTTCACCAAAAATTGTAATGAGATGGTTCAATAACCTAACCACACAGTAAACATAAGATGACTAGTCAAAAAGTAAATAATTTATGGCCAAGGTTTTAACCAATTTGATCAAAACCTTTTTAAAACAATTTGAATTTTGAAAGGTATACTTATATCCCTATTTGACAGTAAGAGGACCAATGTAAAGCGAATAGAACCTTTCAAGTTCCATTAGTTTTAGATGGAAAAACAAAACGGATCTGAATCACTATATGAATGAAAGTTGCACTAAATTCCGCAAACGGTAAAGAAAGAGTTCAAAAGTTCCCACAATTATTTTTGCACTAGTCTCATAAACAAAATTCATTATTTCACTTGTTTTCATAAGCAAAACTTTTGCAATTACGGTTTAGATTATTTCCCGTTTTCTTTTCCTTGACTAGGGTTGAAGATACTAAGTCACGATCACTCGCATGAGCCGTCTTGTTATTTTCATGTGATCGAATATAGTCCCCTTTTATAAATAGAATGTAGTCACACTCTTATTTTTTTAGAAATCTAACAAAACGTTTGCAAATGGTCGCTCAATAATTAAAACTTTAGGTTATCAATAAAATGAAATATTGAGCATGTCAGAAAAGACAGTCTCATTATGGTAACTGTTTTTGAGGTCTTTCGGGCCCGATACTTTTTATGAAGAGAAGTATCTTGTTTTAGTAAATTTTCTGTCAAAAATATGAAGTTCTGTTTCACTAAGTGAACAGCTTCTGGTTTTTCCGATTTATACCAGCAATACATGTCTAAATTGGAAAAACCTCTCATCCATGCAAATATCAGATAAAAAGCCAAACAGAGTGCACTGCTTTATCTCGAATACTTTCAATACTTTTTCTCTCCAGAAGGAAAGGTTTGCAGTTTGAGATCTGAGTTGAATTACAAGAACCAATTATTGATCAGACAATTGTGAGATCCAAAAATGTTATGCGACCATTTGCTGCGAATCAATTTTCTTTTGCTCGAATTATTTTCTAGATTCCTCTGTTAAACTATGTTACAGTCTTTGCTTTTGTGTCACCATTTGCTTTGGAACGCTACCACTTGTGAGCAACCCAAGACATTATGACCAGAAATCTCTTTGATTTTGAACCTCAGCCAGAACCACTGGGTTCTGGCATATAATCTGGAAATTAATTTTGGACCACCAACTTGACACTTCTTCGTATAATACTTGAGACAATGACCATATATGACGTCATAGCCGTCATACTTTATATCTATTTGTCCGATCATTGAATGGTTGCTTGGGAATCATCACTGATTCTGATGGAAGTCATAAATGGCACTGGTACCATAACCAGGATACAAAAAACGGGGAAGATAATACCCGTAGTTTTTACACTATTTTATGACTAGGGAACATTAACTGACCAGGTACTTATAGTCAATATTGACCCCTTCACAGCTTATAAATCTTTTCATGTATGTGTAAGATTAAGTTATTAAAACTACGTTGCTAAAATTTCCATTTTGCGGCTGCCCATTTTTCCAATTGTTAAGTCAAACTTGACTGAAACTGAATCCTACTATAACGCATTATGGATCTGAATCCTTTTATTCCTGGTCAGTGAAACACCTGCTGAAGAGCTCTATAGAACTGCTTCTATTATAGACTGCAATACAGTATTGAAAAGAGGGAATTGTATGACTCATCGCGCTGGATTGTAGGAACACATTTCAGTCCCATTTTGAAACCAAAGGAAAAAAAGAAGACAAATAAGTATCATCCATAATTAATTAGTTCACTATCGCTGTATAGTTTTTATTATTGAGCGCATTATGATAAATTTTGCGTAAGATCGGATAAATTGCAAATCTGAAACTAAAAAGAAAACTATTATTATTATTAATTAGCTTTAGATGTGAGTCGACATTTATTAAAAGAGGAATTGATTTAAATCCTTGGCTTACCATTTTCGATTAAAAAGAAAACGGCAAATTTTCCCAGACCGTTTTGAGTGTTGGAAAATTTTTGGATCTCAACGCTTTGAAGTTTTCGAATTCACGTCGCGCAGCATGTTTTGCATGTTATCAAATTGGCATAACTAACGCGTTTAACTTTATTTTTATTTATTTTGTTTCTGGACTCAATTCAAAAATTTAAAACTTGTCAAATAATTCAATCTGCTAATGTTTTACCTTTTAGTTAGCACACTTTGTTTTTGTCTTTTAAAACCACTTTATGCTATTTCTGTTTGATTTTAAAAAGTAACGCACGTTTTTAAATATAAGCTATGTTTTAGTGCGTTTAACGTATTTTATGTGATGGTATATTTGGTAGTACAGAAAATACTTTAATATAACAATACTAATACGTATGGCTGTGTACCATTATCAATAGTGTACCTTTTTTCATCTGTTTTAAACGACGTTTTACGTCTTTCATAGTCTCACACTTATCAAACTGAGCTCAATTTTTTTTCATACTTCGAAACTAAAGCCAAAAACTCTTTTGCTTTCGCCGGTGAAAAAAACGATTGAAAATGAATCTTATCGTGGTTGTATTTGCTAAACTTCTGGAGCATTAATTGTTCTTAACTATTTTCTACGTGAATCATTAGATGTAAAGCTTTACTTTTGTCATTTTTATTATACCGTTTTTTACAACGAAGCTTGCGAGACAAACTTTTACTATATTAACTGATTTGCTAACGTTTTTCACGCAAAAAATTGTACATAATTAAATAAATAATTACCTTTCTTCGGTGATTTGGGTTTACGCGTAATTGACCTTTTACGACATTGATTAATTACAGTGCATTAGATAAATTCCGCTACTTTTACTCTTGCTATTAAGAATTTCTACCCATTGTGTCTTTTCCCGTCATTCCATTAAGTAACCCCCTCTCTTATTTTAAACCCTTTCCGGTTTGCGTCAAAGCTTAGCTGCAGGGGACCATTCAAATCTAAACCCCCGTCAATCGAAGGAACGTGAAACACAATGGCGGCTGAACTTAAATACAGATCCAAAAAGGCAAGCTCTAATTTGACTGAATCTATTTGGTGCAACTGATTCTATTTAGTGACTATAACCCCCCCCCCCCCACTCCCCCCCCCCCCCCCCCCCCGGTTCCGCTCGAACTATTTCAAATCTGGGTTTCTTTAAATTTGTTTGACAACGCCAATTAGTTAGGCACGGATAGTTTGAACACGTTTGTTCATAAGGGTATCATTTTCCCTTTTCTGTCACGCCACGGCGTGAAAATTTACTTAGCGATTTCTAAACAGGAAATGATCTACATAGAAGATGGATTTATGGGTTTGAAGAGAAATACGACTGGATGTGAATGAATTATTCATGTGCGCTAAAACTTGATTTCTTTTATTTTCACAGGCGTGAAAAATTGAATTTGACAAAAAACAAAAGATTCGAGATGTTTTCAGCTTTTAAAATCGAATATTTTCTTTTGTTCCTTAAAAGCCTTTTATGCATAAAAAATAAAGAATGTTAGCGAAGAAGAATTGTTTTGACGCTTCAAAGATAGTTTATACAATTTTTGAGAAGCCGTTGAATTGATTGTCTGTTTTAAGAGGAGTCTTTTGTTTTGCATTTCATCATAACTTGTCACAAATGTAAGAAACCTTCCCGCCTAAATCAAAAGAAAATATATTGGAAAAAATGGTGTAAATATTTTGACTAAATAAGTTCGTTCGTAATGATTCATGAAACTCCTCGAAGGTTTCCAGTCTTTCCCAAAGTTATTTTTTTACTGGTTTCGAACCAACTTTTTCCTCAACTTATTTAGTTCACATGTCAACGCTCGCAATTTAGTCAAAATGTCATATTTTAGTTCATTCTAAAGCAACTGCTAGTTTTGTTCGCAAGAATGAAAGAGGAAAAATCATTATCTTCAGTTTTCTTTAGAGATTTTTAAAGGCCAATTTCTGAATTCCAAGCACTGAGTGGTCTTATAATTTTAGTCAAAACCTCGAGTAGGAAAAATCGTTTTCCTATCTTAAGTTTTACTAAAATTTGTGAACAGTGTGTACACTTTAGGTGAACAGTTAATAAAGCAGTACAGGGGAATTTAACTTGCGCTTTATTGGTATGAATAGTCTTCCTGGTTTTGCCTGCATGACATATGATCGTATTTTATCCATGCATACTTTCACTCCAATTTTCTCATCATAACTCTGAGTTTCTGGTTAAGACAACCCTTCCATTACGAAAACTATCAATTCCAATTATAACAAAACCGAGTGTTAAAATATTTACGCATATGGTCATGAAAAAAAATTACAAAGCAATTATGAAAATTGGCAGAATTCCTGTACATTAAAATCAACTGAAAACAATTTTCTCTGAAATTTTTTTGTTGGGTAGCTCCCTATTGAGTTTGTAGTGCTCGAAAATTAACTTTTCCAACATTGACGTAAAATTTCTGAAAAGTAGGTTTTATGTAAAAGCAATTAAAAAAAAACAAATACTCAGCATCTTCCATTTTTGTAACTCAGTTCTGCAGTTAAGAGATTTTTCAGGATAAAGCTGTTATTATGCATAACAACAACAGCCTCTAGCGCAAGTAAACAATTTGATATATTTTAATATGTCTCAAAATGTTTAATGGATCTCAAATTAAATTATAACTAATCAAATTCTTTGAATTGCAATAGGAAACCAAGCTTGCTTATTTTTCATGTTGGATCAAAATTTTATTTCAGCATGATCTACCTAAAAGATGATAATGTCGCTGCTAAATTTTTACAGCATTGAAGGATACCGTGTACTAATATCTTCAATCTCGAATTAAATGATGAAAACCTGTAAAATATCAGTTATTCAACACTTATGCAGGGCAAGGTTTCAGTAAAGTTTTATGAAACCATTATTTAGAAAAATTTTAGTCTTCTTTTTAGAAGTTTCTGAACTCTTTTCTACATTGATTCTTCCCCTTTCAAATTGTTTCTGTTTGCTAAAAAATTTTGATTATGAGTTGCGTTTTTCTATTTGTGTCACCAGCTATCCTACAAGATCACACCAATACCTGTATTGTGAGAAATTTTGAATCACTTAATTTTTTGGCAGGAAACAATTCAAACAAAATTGGCTCATAAAATAGTTATTTTGCAGGTCAAATTGAAAATCAATTCATTTTTGATTTTCTTGAAATCACAAAAAAAATATAGTTTTTTCACTTTAAATTGTTTTCTGGAACCTGGATTATGCAACAAATTTCTCACATTTTAATTTGATAGCGAGCCGAATTATCCATCAATCTAAAAATCCAAAACAAATGTCAACCGGTATCGAAAGAAGTCTACGTTCAACGAAAGTGGCTGCGATATTTGCCAACCAACCCGGACTTGAGTCTCAGAGCTCTTCAGCGCTGAGCCAACAAATTTAAAGAGTAAAAACCTAATTCAGTTCTGATACATTGCATCTCCAGAATAAATTAAATTTCTTTATATGTAAATTTCTTTCGTTATGACTATATTGAGGTCATATAGTTCGCCCCAGGTTAAAACTTATCTTGGATGATCTGAAAATTACTCATACCCCAAAATGATGTCTCAGCAGAATCACTTTTTTTAGCTTATAACTGGGAATTACAATAGTACTATACACACTCTTTATATTTAAGCAAGTTTGTAGGCAATTGACATAAAGCCATTTAGCTGAAAGGTTGCGAGTTGGTACGCCAAATTAATTGTTACAAGTACCCGCGCGGAACTTCGAATTGCATACAAAGCAAACCTAGTTGGCGGGAGTTCAGCTGAAGATATTATTTTTCATAGAGTAAATTTTACTCAAAAAATCAGACTGGCCATTGTAAAAATGTGACATGAACAGAGTACTCCATCCTGAAAAAACAGAATGTCGCCAGAATGATTTGGCGCTGATTTGATCTGCCACCAAACCCCCGGGATTTAAACGGATTCAATATAATTAAGTATAGCCGGCTTTTCCGATGTATTTGGATGCAAAAGCAGCAACCAGCTAAGAGTTAGTAAGTTTTACTCAAAGATTGGGTACTGGTTAGCAACTTTAATGTCATATTTGTCTTGATGCTCCTTAATATAGCTTATCGTCTGCTAAACAAAATCATAATTGACTATTTTGACTCAAAATTTTGATATGATTTTTTTACTTTTAAATTGTGTGAGGGGGGGGGGACTCTCAGTGCCTCCTCAAATTGTCTATTTTTCATAGGCAGTTTTTGATTAGTTGGCAGTTTTTGATTAGTTTTTGATTAGTCCTTTTACGTACTAAATTTTCTTCAGAATAGAGACGCAATTAAAAGAGTTCAATTGTTTAATTTTCACAATTTCGAATTTGAAGGTCGTTGGAATATTTTTTGTTCAACAGTTCAATCGGACTTCAGTTCCCTACAGCCGAAAAATTAATGATCGTTATTTTTTCGCTGTCACAAATTGGTCCTGACTTCCCACCTTGAGGGCAATTCTGGGGCGAATTGTGACGCTTTCCCCCTCCCTTCTTAAGGAAACAATAGTGCAGGAAATCTGTAAACCATGGCAAGCGGACTGAACAGAAAAGGAGAGACTTCCTCAGAAGTGTGTTAATTATTTCAGAAAAATACGGGTGGGAAAGACAACTAAAAATGTGACCTCTTCTTTGCCAATTTAAAAGTCCGATTCGTTTTATTTTTTCTATGATTAAAAGGTCGATTCGTCAAATTCTCGATTTGATCCCAATTAAAAGTATCTTCTCAACAGTCATACTAGATGTAGCTCAATTAGTGTTTGCTCTGCTTTATCAGAGTCAATATCATATGAATCAATTCAATTTGTCCTTGACAAGTTTTTGACAATCAATTTTTTTTTATTTCAGAAAATCTGCTAGCCTTCATGAGATAAAGTTTTTCTGAGCCACAGGAATTGATTGAGCCACAGGAATTGATTTATACCATTTTGAGCACGTAAAAACTTTAATATATATCTTAGTATGTCTACAGAAATTTATTTTTTTTGTTTTTGGACTCCTGTAGAAAAAAAATCGGCATTGAGTATTATCATGTTCTGCCTATATTTCATCTATTTTACATGATTTGTGAGAATTTTTAAAATTTCTTTGTACAGTTGCTAAGAATAGTCCCCAAAACCATATATAAGTTAGCATGATCACTAGAAATCATATGACTTTGTAGGGTTGTTAAAATCATCCGGGATTATTTCACCATTATTAGGTTGAAGAATTGACAAAACAAACCTCAATGATGTGTCTTTAATTTATATCGCTGCCAAGCAATTTCAGGATACAATTGAAGAAAGAACGCAATTAATAGACCGGAGTTCTTAAGTAATTTTTTTTCAGGCAGTAAATAGAAAACTTTTCATAATTGGGTATGGAATTAGTATGATTCTCATTCCCGGGTTATCGGTTTTTCAAGGATTCCTTTCGATTAATGAACTGCTTTGGTTAATAATGTAGATCAAGCAGTTGTTAACAAGATCAAAAATCTCGATACCATTTTCGTTTTCCCTACTTCATTTATATAAAAATGTGCCTGTTAACTTTATCTTAACAATTTTAACAGAAAACGTCACGATATACAGATGCAGATCAACATATGTCATTTATAATCTAGCCTAGCCTCTCTGTGAGAATGAATAACGCAATCCTACAGCCGCAAAAATAATTAAATGCGGTGATGCAGAAAATTTTACTGCAAAAAGGGGACGCATTTTAGCTGATTTTTTAAAGTCAAAAGGTTGATTTAATGAATAATTAATGCAGATTCTGGGTCGTGATTCTTTATAACGGTATATATAATTGTCAATTGTGAATCTATTGACTAAGAGAAAATTCGTCATCTTTTGAATGAGCTGAATCTTTTTGACCTGATTTATGTCTCGTTAAGAGAGTGAATTAGTCAAAAGTTGTGCCAAATCCTCATGGAAAATTATGTCCGCTGAACGACTGATTCTTTCCTTAAAGTTGTTTCTATTATTATCATTAACCAGCCAGCTTGGTGACTTCATATGATTCTCCTCCCTCCTGCATAATGAGACAATCCTTTGGAACTCAATTTCCCATTAAAAATATGCAAGACAAAAGGTGAATGCAGAAAACTTTGTAAGATAAACGGTGAATGCGGTGAAATTACATAAATCAGGCGGTGAATGCAATGAAAAAAAATCGCCTTGTTGCAATGAAATTCCCGAAAATCACCGCTTAAAAAAAGTGTCGAAATTATGTGAGATAAGCGGTGAATTAGGTGAAATTAGATTAATTCACCGCTTAACTTAGTGGTGAAATTACATAAATTCACCGCTTAGAAAAACTGTCAAAATAAGTAAGATAAGCAGCGAATGCGATGAAATTACTTTTTTCGTCTCTCGTGCGTCTGTCGCGTTCTCTCACTTTGTCGCCTTCGTTTTGATTCTATTTATGTGTTTGATCTGATGTAATATGTTACAGCATGCAATTAATACGGTGAAAAAAATAGTTCACCTCATTTCACCGCAATTCTTACAAAAATTCACCGCGAAATTCTCCGCATTTGTATTCCAACGTTCAATTAATCTGCTTTAAATTCACAATAAATATCAAACAACTAAGTGACAGATGGCGCAGTGGAATAAGAAGTTGTACACAGCCAATAGGCGAGAGGTTCGAATATTTGTCCTGAAAATTGTTTTTTGGAAGAATTTTGTTGAATGCGGTGGAAATAAATAATTCAACGCATTCACTACATTTCGCCGCAAAAATATGCACAAAATTTGAGGTAAAAAAAAACTTTTCACAGCTCTTCTTACATTTTTTTTCCAAATTTTTACTCAATCCGGATTAGAATCCAAATATCCAAATGCTGAAATCGATTGCTAAGCAAAAAAAATTAGAGATCTATAGTCGCGCTA
>NC_134471.1:21220832-21289144 GCF_964194025.1 Convolutriloba macropyga | reverse complement strand
AATTGGGTATCATTTGGTCTCTCTCAATTTCAGCGTCATCACAAATTCTCTGTTTTCAGAACGATTTGTGCGCTTTGAAAGGCATATGATCAAAAACCAGAATACGAAACGTAAGCAAAAACACAGCTTCCCTAGTATGCATTTGTTTTTTTAATGTTATGAAGAAAAGCCGAGTCGAACTGTTTAAAGAATATATATAAACGAATCGAGGGACTTGCAGACGTAGTTTTATTTGTTGGAAAATCCTTATCCACATGAACCCAAAATTGTTATAGAAGTTTCATACCTCATTTGTCAGTTTTTTCCGCTTCAATTCCCCTTAACTCAAACGCTTCCGCAGAGTTCCTAACTTTGTGCACGTAGAGGATTGATTATTTGTGTTGTCTTATCGGTAGAAAATTGTCTTGTTTTTCATATCTTATGATCGTAAGATCTTACAATAATGTTTCTCATGTCACTAATTATAGGCAACGAATTGAATGACAAAACTTCATATGCCACAACAAAATGAATAACTTGATTGCAAAATTTGTTTTGATTCCTCTATCGCACTAAACATTCAAATTAAGTTGAGTATTGATATAAAAATACACCGTTCACGTTCCGCAACTATTTCTGTTTTCTTTGACAGATAAATTTATCGCTCCGACTTCTGATATCCATAAAAACTTTAAAAATCCAGTATCCCACAATCAATTGACCTACTTCTTGTAGCATTAACTCCAATTCTTGAAAGTCAAAAACAACTTGGATGCGAAATTCTCTTTTGCATATTATTTTCTCTTTAAATCTTAAAGTATATCTATTTTCAGCAAAAATCACACGAATCAATACTATTCATTTGCTCATATCTTCATTTCCTTTCTTTAGTAAGAATTTAGAACATGGAATTTTGAAAAAGGTTTTACGTAGTTTTGTGGTCATTTTGTGTTCATCCAGTGAATAAATTTGAAATGCGTGTCGGTATTTTCTGGAGATTGCTTCAATTTTGCATTTTTTGCTTGAAAATGTCCGGTTATTTTCACACCATGACCATACAATGAGTTAGGGATGTCCGCTGAATTAAAAATCATTAAGTGATTTTTTCCCTATTTTGCTCCAACTTAATTTGGTATCAGGAAAACAGAAAAACAAATGTCTCAACGAAAAGTCCCAGCAAAGGCCCGAAAAGGACAAAAAAGTTATATTTATAAACAAGACCACTGATTGTGTTCTACGAAATCGATCAAAAAATGAACAATCGTTTTGTTATATAACATCACTTAGCAGTCGTCAATCTGCACAATTAGCCAATCAAGCTGCGTAAGCCAATCAAGCATGTTACTCTTGGTGCTAAATTGAAAATGTGAATTGGTTCAAAATACTTTCGTTTCTACAGGACGCCCACTACGAGTCAGTAATTCGCGTGCTGGAAGAGGAAAAAGACTTTTACAAGCAAGAGTATGAAAAGATTAAACTGGGAGGAGATGGAATCAGAAGCAGAAGTAGAAGTAGGTCAAACAGTCCTGTCAAAAACAGCAACGCCAATTCTACAGCATCTACATATAAATTAACTGTAAGTTACGGCCGGGTCATTACTGTCCGTTGCTATGTAGTTATTGGCACATTTAAGAGGTAAGCAAAAGTACTCGAATTTATAAGTGAATTCCATTTTATAATCTTAATACATGGGCGAGAGCGTTTCAAAACTGATTTTGCTTATGCTTATATCTTTGCCACCTTTAAGCATTTATTAACATAAGGAAAATGTGATTGCTGCTCGTATTTTGCGTGAAAGGAAAATACGAGCGAGATGGGATTGAGAAATTTAAGACATAATTAAGAGCCATTTTTTTATTAAGTCGAAATCTTTTGTTAAGCCGATATCTCTTAATTAGCAAATATGCGCATAGCAATGGGCTGTATTTTGAAACCGTTTAAGTAACCATTAAATGAAAACAAAATTTGGTTTTGAACAGTAGCTTAATGGTCAGGTTTTTTGTCTAGAACGACCAAATAAGATTTATACTCATTAAAGTACGAGATTTAGCCCTGGTACGTTGGCAAGCGAAGCGGGGATGGGATATTTGGCGAAAGTGAGACTGAGCTACGCTAATTTAAACCCATTATCCAAAAAAATGAATTAACTTTTGTGGAATTTCGACAAGTTTTTAGCTTGCCATTGCTCTGAACTATTGAGATGTTGCAAGAATTTTGCAAGACGTCGATCATGTCTATTCTTGCACGTCAATGTTTAACTTGCAAAGTTAATTCTGATCGAGCTCTCCTCGTTGGTTTTCATTGACGCATCATGTTTTCCTTTTACGCAAAAACTGATTGAGTTACAACCGCTTGCATTGAAAACCGTACAACAGAAAAGTATTTAAAATCAGTTAGATAAGGATAAAATGTTAGTGTTTCATTCAACAAAAATATCTCTAAAGAAGAACCATTTAGGATTTTATTCTTGTTCTTCTGCTTCTTTAGGCATTGAAGCAATTGCAATTTTTGAAAATTTTTATTTAAAAATAATTTAACTATTTGATAGCACAATTTACGTCTCTTAAATTAATAATTAAATGATAATAATAAAAAATTCTTTCGAGTGAAATCCATACATCACATACGATAATTAGGCTATAAGCCTGTTTTCAGACGCCGTACAAGATTTTCAAAAAGGGGCGCTCAATTACAAGATTCTTTTTTCCCCTTCCTTAATTTCTTTTTTTTTAAAAAATCTAAAGAAAAACGATAAATGTCAGTTTTAAAAAAATCGTTTCATTAAAAGCGCTAACCAAAACAATTTGGTGAAACACTGTGAGTGTGCTATATACAGATGTCTGAAATGGTGAACAAAATTGTTCAATTTGCTGTTTTCAACACTTAAAAAATCTCTCAAAATCATTCGGTCCAATATAACTTTTGAGTTGAACAATATCCGTTTCAGTGTTCCGGTCCTTTCTTTGTTAGCCGTTGTCATTTTAAATTTATTAGTTAGTGATATGGGTATTCGACCATAAAGGCATCTTTTAACTTCAGAGGTAGACATCAAACTGTTAACCAAATATCTCTGATGCTCTCTGCTAACTATTTTCCAAAGTAGTTAGTTTAAACAATTCGTATAGATAAAACTGAAAAATCGAGAAATTGGAATATTTTTTGATAGGTTCTCAATTTATCGGTTCGTTTCAGCCAAGAAATATTCGTATGAGATAGTTTTGTTGTCTTTGGAGAGCCCCTAGGTGACTTCTTGAGGCTGTGCCACAATGAAGACATCTGTATTTATAGTTGGATTGACTTATTTATTGATATATTGATTTAGTTTTTCAAGATGTTTATCATCATGCTGGTTGATAAATACATTTTTGTTTTTATTTAACCAAACGCAGAGCAATTTTCAATATCCAGGTTGCTCTAGATTGACTTCAAATCACTTCAATTCAGAAGATTTTTTCAACCCAATTGTGATAATATTAGTTTTGCTCTGATTAATTGTAAACTTGTTGTGAGGCATTCAAAACTCCACTGCTGTCAGATCATCATAAAATTTAATTGCATAAGTTCACCAACAATTGTAGTCTCATCAGCATAAAGTACAAGATCACCATGATTCTGGAAATTTGCCAAAATGTCGTTATAAAGAGGGAATAAAATGGGGCGAAAAGAGGGTACTCCGCATGTAACCCCTAGATTGCTTGATGTTTCGCTATTAAAGTTTTCATAATGTTCATAGTTACTCAAGATCGATGTTAGGTTATTCGATGCTTTGCCTCCTAGTCCGTAGATTCAACAATTTTCAGATTATCAGCTTTTGATCTACATTACCAATTGCTTTTGATAGATCCAGTAAAGGGCAGTGAGCAACTTGGATTTTAGATCTCATGTCGCAAAGCGTTTGACTACCTCAACTTAAGCATCTTTTTTGATCGTTTACTTATGAAGCCGAGTTTTTTTGATAGTAAATCGTTTTTCACTAGGAAAGGCATCAGTCTTGAATACAAGAGTTGTACAAAAATTTTCCAAATATTGGTCTGAATGATATTGGCCGGTAATTAGTCGACTGGCATAGAGGACCTTTCTTGTGTATAGGAACAACTCTAACAATTTTTAGACTTTCTGGATTGACTCCATTAACTATTTTTTTAAAAAAACTGATCTCAATGACAAGGAGAAATCGTGGCGCAAAAATTGTCGGAATATTGTGTGAATAACCATTGGGTTTCACTTTCTGTAATTGGTTCCAGAATTATTATTGTTGCCTACTTCTCTCACGTGGTTTAAGTTTTCATGACAGACCTTTTTCGAGGAGAGTGTTGGCTCAATTCCAGGAAGAAGGAGTTCATCTGAGTAGCAGTTGATAGATTGGATTTATCAGCGGTTGTGGCTTTCGGTTCCGATTTAATTTTTTTACAAACTTGTAAAGGAGTCTTTTCTTGGTATCGTTGTCTTTGAAGAAAAATTTTTCAGAAAAATTGTTTTAGGTTTTCTAGACTAATTTCTTTGTAATGATTCTTTGTTTTATATAATTACTTCTGTCTTTATCTTTGTTCGATTTGAGATAGGCTTGAAATCATTTTTTTCCTTCACAGGAGAACTCTTCGCCCCGTTGTTTACCCAGAATCTCTAGATTGGTTCAGTTGAGAGTTGTTTAGGAGGTATCACTTCGTCTAGAGCAGAGAACGCTTATTTTTCAATTTTACGGAAAGCTTCTTGTGTTGAGGATTGTTTCAACGACTGGTTTTCCTCTCTCAGGTTAGATGTCAGACAGCAATTCAAAAGAGCTTGCATTTTGTTCTGCTTTAGTTTTGCGCAATTGCTTCCCGAACAATTTTTTCTTTTCTAGTTTTTATCATTTTTGAGATTTATGTTTGTTCAAACCATGATACTACATTGATCTGTTATGGTAGTTTCAATTAGATTTGTTTCGCAAATTAAATCTGCAAAAACTACGCCATTATTGGCTTCCAATAATGTTGTATTTCTCGTTTTTCACTTGGTGTTGAGTCTATATTGCAGCCCTGGTCTGAGAATGTTTCGATAAGCTCTTTTGTTATTGCAGACTTTTTAATGAAATCTTGATTGAAATCCCCTCAAACTACCTGGTTTGCGTTGAATGGTGTCCAGTTTCAATTAGGTCGGTCATCAGTTCATTCTGAAATTTTGCATCTCTCAAATTTGGAGCCTTATATAAGGCTGCTATGAACATGGCTTGACCGGAAAAGTAACTTTTTACAGTTACAGTTTGTAGTTCAGGTAGATTGGTCTCTTTAAACGTGTGAAATTTAGTTTTCTTACGACACATAATTGCGACACTTCCACCTTTGCCTCTCTGTCGGCTACATGTTAAAAAAATTTAGGTATCTTGACAAAAAGTTGATAGATCAGAAATTGGTTTCAACCAAGTCTCCGTCAGAGCAATGAATGGAATTTTGCCGCAGATGTTTTTGACATTTATCATAGGTTCTTCGTAGTTAGCACCTATCGAATTTTTTGAAGCATTAAAAAGTCTTTCATTTTATGTGACAAGTTTCCCTGCTGCTTGCTGTATTTTACACTTTCTTATGGCTTCTGGCGTTATCATAAATTGAATTTCATCTTTTTCTTACAAAATTTCTGGTCAGTGCGCACTAAAAACTTGCAAACAACAATGTTAAACACTATTGACTCAGGATGAAGAAGTGAAGTTTACTATCCCCAGACAATCGCAACCGGTAAACAAGGTATATTTTTCAATTTTGTTAGATTTTCACCTGTTAAACTTACCTGATAATTTATTTCGGTTCACTATTTTTTTTATATTCATTTTGGATAATCGGATATTATTTATAAAAAGTGATGAAAAACCCTTCCTTTCATATGCTATCAATCGTCTTTTTTCTGCCATTCAGCAAATGCCATTTTTGTCTGGTTTTGAAGTTTTTCAAATCTAATCATCTGAAAATAATTGAAATTTTTTGCAAGACGAATGTGAATTTTGTTACATCTTGCAAGATTTTCTCGCAAGATTATGCATAATCCTACAAGACTGTTGTAACACCGAAATCCGAACACGATTTGAGTTGGAGTACTAAATAACGTATTATCTTAAGTAAACCACTTTACAAGCTTCTTTTTCGCTCATCTTCAATTTTTAATAATTGTAAGGGACAATTGTGTGCTTCAGTGTCAAAAGGATTTTGAAGTCCAGCCTAATTTTGACAAGAAATTTAGCGTAATATTTTTAATTGATGGCTGCAGAACAAATTTCTGAATCCCGATTGGATTTTGAAGCACATCATAGCTCGATCATAACAATTTTACTCGATCATTTTTACCTAATTGCAGAGGTTTTTTTTGGTTCTTTACTCTTTTTACTTTGATTTTAGGGGAAAAACGGATAATATTTTTGAAAATTGATGAAAAAACCCTTCTGTAACCACTGTTCATGCTTCTTCTTCGCTCACCTTCATGTAATAATAATTTTTAGGAAGCAATTTTGCGCTTCAGCGCCGAGTGCATTTTGGAGCACTGCATGAATTTGGCAAAACAAAATCGTAAAATTTCGCTACAAAAATTGGCGTTTCGTAATCGAGTAAAAAATTTTTATCTTCTATCTTACGGCCCGTGAAAGCCGTGCTGACATTGCAGTGAGACTAAATGAAGAATCGTCCCTGTTATCACTAATCTTACAGAACAGATTTGGCATAATAATGTTTGAATTTATCTTGCTTTTTAGAAATGCTTATCTCTCAGAAAAATTTTTTAGAAATTTTTCTATTTTGAATATTTACTTTTTGATGCCATTTTGGGGAAAAATGTTAAAGAAAATAACTGAGCGATTTCACCACCGCTGGAAAAAGCTGTACACGTTTCAATAAAACAAAACGTTGCACGTTAAGTTTTCACAGCCTGTCTTCAACCTATATTAGGTGCCAAAAACTTTTATTAAGGATTTAAGACAGCTGTCTTAAATCCTTAATAAAATTTTTGGCACCTAATATATTTATACAACCATTGAAAATAGTCCGAGTATTTATTTTGAAGACACTGAAATATATGTTCGATAGCGCTGTAATTAATGTTGTTATCCAACTGTCATAGTAGTTCAGTATACCCACTCAGATGATTTTCAGAGAGTGATAAATATTAATTTTGACTCAAAGTCTGTCCATTTATAATTCCCTCTGAAATGAACTGAATCAAGAAAAGGTTTAGTGTATTTATTATTCTTAGATTTTTCAGGCTCTATTAATTATATGATTTATAGGTGCTATGAAAACTGTAGCTGCTATCATAAAATAATTTCAATTATTGACGTTAGATAGCTTTTCAGCTTATTGCGTCATAGAAATGAGAAACACATCAGCCAATTTTTCAACGCTCCATATATCGGAAAAATTTCGGCTAGGCAATTTTCTGTTTGAAAATAAATTTCATGATTGTTGAAAATCAAAAGAGAATAATAACGACAAAAAAATTGTTTCCAAGATTTTATTTTTTTCTCTTCATGCTCGGATTGAAGGTTTATTTTTTGAAAAAAAACTTCTTAGAAGTATGAGATCACTCACACCGCACAAATTCGCAATATAAGGATCCTCTGTTAAAGCAAAACAAATGGTAAATTTTTCGATTCAGCCAATGAATTCTTAAGTATAGTTTTACCACATCTTCTAGATATCCTTATTTGATTTGACTGGAACTGAACACAACTGACCAAATATACTACAATTGATATACAAAAACATGGTTCATGGTTCTAGCAAAACTCGAGCCTCTGAGACCCGGCCATGACCGGCGAGGCATGGTTGCATGATTATAGAATCAAGGTTAAAAGTACAAATTACATATAGAATTAAAATTGGGGTGAATTGATAAGTGATTAAGCAAATCGAGGGTGAAAAACACTTAATACATAAATCAAAACCTCATATTATAGTGTACCGAATAAAAATTAACTTTGCGACAAACAAGTCAATTTTATAGATAAAACTATGCAACTTGATATTTTTATGCAGTTAAATTTGCAATTCAATTTGAGTTCCCTAAATTGCAAGGAAGAGACGGCGCCAACTTAAATAAGTGAATTAATTTCACTGTAATATGATTCCAACATCCCGTTCTTGAGCTTGGAATCAGTTTTATGTTCTTAAATTTGCGATTGTCTGACCTGAAGTCCTCTAAGTAATATCAGTTCACCGTTTAATTCAATCAAAATGTTCAAGATCAAGTTTAGGTAGAACTTATAAATTAAGCAATCATATATTTTGTGGGGGCGTTCTAGGGAGGGAAGGATTGTGAGTAAAAGCAAAGGAATTGTCATTTTTATAGTACCAATTTCATTCACATGAATCGTAATTGCTTTCCTAAATGCATACTTTTGCAAACTCTACAGCGGTCAAATGAACAAATTCAGGTAAAAAATAGGATAATCAAACAAATACATTGTGAAACCAAGATGGCAGTTATGCAAGAATCTTTCAAACAACAATTGTCATATTTTGTGGAGGATTCTCTCCTACAATTAAACCTCTCTTTTTTTTAAAAAAAATCTCTTTGGAAGAAAATTTTTCAATGAAAACTCTGTTAATTATATTTCTATTGAGAGAGAGAGAGCTATTGTTGTTGTCAATAGTTTCAAAAAAAAATCAACCCATTTGATTTTTGTCAAAAATCAGGTAATGAAAAATTTGCATTATAAACAATACTGTTAGTTCAAACAAATACGAACATTCTTTTATTTGAAAGTTTTCACATGTTGCACGTATCTTCGAGATGAGATCATCTAAAAATAACAAACTTCTGGGCAAATTTGTTGCAGAGAAATCTACTCAGACTGAATTCTTACAAATTTTGATCCATGAATTGGATGCCAAAAACATTTACCAAGCAACAGTTTTCCTTAATTTGTCTAATAACTTAGCAGAACAACTCATATGGGCTCCAAAACTTTTAAACAAAGAAGTATCTACAAAAAACAGATTTTTGAAAACACACTAGTTGAATTTTCCATACGTCTTGTAGAGCGTATGAAATGTCTTTTAGATCTAACTATCTTGCAAGAGATTTGCTATAAGACCAATCTTTCAACATATTTTTGAAGTTTCAAAAAATTGCTGTTGCTCTTGCAATATGTACGTACCACTATTGCTACATTTTGCAAGACTTTTGCATGAGAGTTGTTTTATCTGGTTTTGTTTTGCATAAATTATTGATTATCACACTAAAAACCATTTGAAAAATTGTTGAATTTGAACGCGCAAACTCTCAAGAGTTTAAGAACAATCTACCTACTGCTATTAACTTGTATTCTTCTTGCTCTGTCTTTTCGACTGTTAATTGTTTTGAGGGCACGGATAAATTGGAAATAAAATTAACTGGAATGTATTTGTCTCTCTTATATGGTACCAAGTAATTGAAAAATTAACAAATATCTTTTACTTTTTTACTGAATGAATTTTTTGTTTTGAAGTGATCTTCGTGGAGAACTTGATGGGATTCAGAAACATTTCATAGGCCGTTTTTGGAAAAAAAATTGGAAAGATTTGGCGGTTCCTGATCAAAAATAACCTCTCCAAGCTTGAAAGGTGTGCCAAATTTCTTGAAATTGACATATAGGAGCGAGCTTTTTGATAGGTGATATTTTATCCATCGCCTCTTGCATTGATTACCGCTTAACTCAATTCTTACTTCTAAGTAGTTCACAAACATAAGGAGGAATAACAATGGCTCTCTTTTACAAAAAAAACTCATTAGGAGTCATTTGACACTAAACTTATTTCGCAAGTTTGTGTTCATCCCTAAGTGAATCTCACAATCAATCTTAGTACATTAATTCATAAGGAACGCTTGTGAACAACGCTCTCCTTATGTTTTTTTGCCCGATGTTGATACATATGAGCAGGAAAACCTAAGCAGAAATTTATCATTATTTTTCATGTTCTCATCGAGAGTACATTAAGAAGATTTGAAGTAATTACTTTCTCCCACTTTGTTATTAAAAATACTTTTAAAGTGAATAAAGCTGCCCCTTAAACATAATTGTTCCCACCCCAGTTGTGGGTTGTGGGGGAGAGGAACTATACACTTAAATGGATTTTTTTGTTCAGACAATTTTGGCCGATCGATATTTTCATCGCGGAGGAATATGAGTGGTATCATTAAATAACTCGTCCAGCATAGAATTCAAAACTAGAATTTTTTTTGAATTTGTTTTTTTCATGGAGTTATCGAAGATTGAAGTTTTGTGTGAACATGCGATACTTGGCATGATTTTGTTAACTTTTAGTGTAATTTTTCTCCAAATCAAGATTTTTTCTATAAAATCAATTTAATTGAATTTACCCGCAGCAGTCAGTTTGGAGCGAATAGTCTTAAAGTTTACAATATATAACAATTTCAATGATTTTTCAAACTTTTCAGTTTTTGTTTTTCATTTCTTCAACTTATTCTCATCAATCAGAAGTCTCATCCAATTAACTGTGTTTCTTAAAATTAACGTGTCTACTGATAATAAGTCGTTTGTGATGTTTTTCATAGAAGTTTTGTGAGAGGTGTGTTTGTTTTTCTTTTTCTCTTCTTTTAGCACATTCGCGTAATAGGAGATCCCAATAATTTCTAAATGTGGCCCAAAAGAACTTAATTATTCTTTGAATATAATTTTAGCTTAATAAGTATTAAAAAACTGAAACAAAATTTCAATTGTCAAAAATCAGCTAATGATTTTAATGGCTCCGATATTTTGGGTTTTTGCAAATTGTTTGTATTTTTTCATTATTTTTTGCATCTTTATTCGATTCCTTTGGCTTAGTTTAACCAAAGACAGCTTCAATTGGTTTCATTATTATTTTTAAGTAAATTTATCTAGAACTATTTTGTAAAGCTAATGATTTTTAAGACTTTTAAAGTTATTTGGTTTTAAAAAAGTTGGTTGATTTTTGAATTTCGCCTTCTATTTCTTATTTTTGTCGACTTGTTACCTAGTCTCATTAAAGAACATTTTCATCTGCTCTACAGTCAAGAAAAAGTAAATTTGTGTAGTTAAGGTTTTGTCTGATTGCATTTTGACGTTGTCACCAATTTAGATAGAGTTTTTGCCGTCAAGTTTATGTTTTTGCTTATTTTGTTGTTTGTTTTATTTCTTGTAGTCTTTGCGATGGCAGATTTCGTGAGCACTGTAAAGAGGCATGGCTTATGTAATTCAATTAATAGTTTGGTTGTCGAACGTTTTTTAAAACTCAGACATCTATTTTTGTTATCTCTTTATTTGGTTGACAATTAAGATAAAAATGTAGATAAACTCGGGTTGGAACACCATGTGCAAACGCACATTAACGAGCGACCTTGTTGAAATTAAGGCTTAGTGCATTTAAAATCCGGCCTTTGATATTTACAGCTTTCGTGGAACCTGATTTATTCTAATTCAGGTAATTAAATTTCACTCTTTTTTTGCGCAAACACCCCTCAGCGTAATTGTAATTTTTGATTATAGAAAAGAATTAAAAATACTTTCAAAGCTACGTTTTGAATTGGCCGGCTAAAATGGTAATTAGTTTTCGAGTGTGTTCTATTTACGATAGCAACCAGATTTAACAAATTTGTAAGCGTTGTCCACGTCCACCCGTAGAGAAACAAAAGTCGCTTATGGTTAAGAGACTCTTAATGCCATGTAATATTTTAAAAACGAGTTTAAAAAGAAACGTAGAAAAGGAGGAGAGGGGGAATGGAATAGTAATGAAAACTTTTTTAAGATTATTTTATAGATTAATTTTTACTTTTCACTGAAAAAAATGCATACGGAAAACGAGCCAATTCTTTTTATTTTTTAGTTAGATGGTAACTTTTTAAATTTTTTTCGTGATTTATACCTTTGCATTCATCATTAAATACAGCAGTTTGTGGAGATATTGATTGGTAAAAAGCTGTTAGTTTATCAAAGAAACGAAAAACATTTGGTAAAGCGACAGACAAATTTGGAATCTACGTTATGGTGCGATATTTAATTTTATTTCTGATGGTCTTTTGTATCGTGATATCAGCCATCATAACAACCCTCTTAAAATGCACGTTTTTAGTGAAATTAAATTTATAGTCCCCTGGGGCAAACTGCTCTCCATAAATTAATGACTGATTTATGGCAGAGAGCTGAAATTTTTAATTTTTGTTCATAATGCTGCTTGGGTACAAACGTTAATAAAGTTCAGTACTCGTAAATCAATTGCGTCACGGTAGTTCATAAGAACTGTTGTAAAATACAATTAGGCCGCTTTTAAGAGCTCCTTTTTGATACAAAGATATAAATGTTAGTAGCTCTCAGAGTAGTAATTAAAACTGCGTATTTTAAATTGAACCAGAAAAAATATTTAATGAGCTCACGAAAATTACAGATATCCGTCAGACTAGTTTTAAGCACCTGAGCAAATTGCGCCTTTGCTTTTGAGAGAGTCTCGTTATAATCTCCAATTATGAAATATTTCGCCCTAACCGAATTTGATGAACGGACCAACCGTTACGTTCCAAGTGCTTGTCGCATTTTGTTTCCGTTCATCAGTGATATAACAGTTCGACAGTATTCTTTCTACAATGCTCTTGATAACGCGAAATTTATATCATAGTAACTTAAGATCTTACTGGAGTATCGTTTGCTGCTAAGAATTGTGCGTTTTTAATTACCATAACCATAATACTGATTAGTTTCTGAAAAATATTCTGATTCAGTACTGAATTGATTTCGAAGTAAGGCACCATTCCCCTAATTAGAGAGCAAAATAAGTAAGAATTAGAATTCATCCAGAAAGCCATTTCAGCAGCATGATGAAATTATTGCTGCAGTAAAAAAAGCGAAGAGAAATTAAGCTGAGGAGGGACTGAAAACGCATGTGCTAATATCACATATAAATTAAATGGTACGATTTTAAAACAAGGAGGCTCGGTAATGTGCGATCGCACATAATGTTCCGACCCCACTCAACCATATTTTTGTTCTAATTGTCCACCAAATGAGGAAGAGATAGAAAACCTTCAAAAAAACCCTCATTCCTTTATTGTTCGAAAACAATTGGTGCGTGCAATTTAAAAATCATTTTAAGCTCTAACCACCATACAAATGAAACAATAAAAAACATGATACCTGCCTTTTATGATGCCTTAGAGGGCCCATGATATGAACCTAAAGAAAAAAATCAAAATAACATCAGATAAAATTTAAGCTAAACTGAATGACTTCCATTCGACCTGAAAAGATATGGGACCTGTCTTTATTGAGAAAAATTACCCAGTAAACAGTAAACAAAAAGAACAAAAATTGGAAAATATGTTTTTACTTTTTGAAAACAATAAAACTCAAAGTCAAGAAAGCGGTTAGCAATCAATTGAAAACATTCATTGGCTTCGTGTATATCTTCAAAAACCACTGAGACCTGTCATTACGCAAAATTTCATAACACTGCAACAAGAACCAATACGAGCAAAAATCAAAGGTCAATTAAACTATGCGAGCAAACAATGTCGAAGCCTATAAGATCAAATTCAAATCACTAAAAATGTTGAATAGAATCAATTGCGCCTTATTTCAGCTCCTTGGATGTGATTTTCGGCTTTTCATCAATGTGCCATTATTGTGATGATCTAACCAAACAGCTAAAAAGAACATCAACAATTGGAAAAAGTCTAAAAGCAATTAAAAGAAATTATGAAAACTCGTAGTATAAACGATAATCAAAAAGTATTCAATAAAAAAAAACAGCAAAGAGAAATAATTTAATTCAGAAATTCACTTGAAAAGCAATGCGACCTCCTTTTTGTCTGACACTACGCCGAATAGTGGAAGAAATAAGATGGATTTTGGCAAATCCCAAGTTACCATTAACGTTTTCTGAAAATTTTTCAAAAGCGTATGGCAAGAGAACCCTATGTTTTCAACTAAAATGTTTTATATTTTACTGTTTAGGAAAACACTGTTTGCTTGTGATTAGTGCGACTCAGTCAAAAGACTACAGATTGACAATGCATATCGGCAAAAATTAAAATTTCACGAACAGTTTTAAGGAATTGTATTGAGGCCAAAAAAACATACACCTTGTTCTGAATGATTATGTTAATGATTATGTTTGTTCAATGAACTATTTTGCGCCTAATAATGACTCATCAATAATTGTGATTTTGATTTGAAGTTCTTCTGGTCTGTTGCTAACATAAAAATTTAAAAGGGCGAGTATTTCAAAAATGGGGCATCATAACATACCGATGAAATTTTGATTTATAAAATTCCACAGCTAGAAGAACTGGTTCCGCTCTCACTATTTCTCCATTACAACTAAAATAATCCCAAATGTTACCAAAGTAGCTAACTTGACCAAAATTAATCATACAAAAAATAAGTGATAAACTTTGGATACTTACTGAGTGTTATTATCAAAAAACCAGTACCTATCTACTGAAAGCATTCGGTAAATTTTTTAAAAAGCTCCCTCAATACCAAATTATACGATTCATTTATTAGATTCAGTCATAAAATTACAAAAAGAACATCATCAGATGCCAGCAGAACTCAAGAATTAAATAAAAATTACTGAAAACAACTTATCGGCGCCATAAAAACCATGAGTTTTACTCATAAAATACAATTTGTTTCACTGGACCTCACTCGAAAATAATGAAACCTTTCATCAATTTAAGTTTTAAATAAGTCAAAATTTTTTGTCGGGATAAAAAAATGCTAAAACTTTATCAAAAATGGCAGATCCAAAAAGCAATCAGAGCCCATTTTCATTGCAAAAATCAACAATTAGACCAAAACAGTCCTTGCTATTGCTGCATGGCTGTTAAATACTCATTTTTTCTGCAAAATGCCTAATAATTTTTTTGGCAAACGCAATTCATAATATATTCTAAAACAATCATGCATATTTTTTAAATATTTGTTTTAAATTTGCTAAAGAACGCAAAATGTTCTTTCGAGAAGACCTTCTTAGGAGCTGGAGTTACAGTACACCTCTTTGAGTTAATCAGCTGATTTTTTTGTCTGTATCACCAGTCAAACCGGACAAAAGTGGAACAAATATTAATATTTGATGCCATTTTTCATGAAAAGAAAAAAAGGAAAAATATACTGAATTTTCAAAAATCGGGCATAATAGTGAAAAAGTTCCTTAAATTCAGATTTTTTATGTTTTCTGATCAAATTAGAAATTGGACTTTAAATGGAACTACCACAGACAAAGCGGCTGCTGACACACTTGATTATTTTGTTCACCAAGATAACGAGTTTCTACAGTTTTTTTCGCAAAGGCAAAGATGTTGCAAAATTCTGTCACAAAATGGTTTTCTTGCAAAATGCAGCGAGATTTTGGAAGATTTTCTGAAGTGGATAATCATGCTCAGTAGACTGGGTCTTTGTCTTTCCTTATCATATATTTAGAGCTGTATGAAGGATTTTGGTGAAATTACAGCATTTATTCAAACAAAAGTTCTACAAATTCAAAAATTTAAGGAACAATCCTCGATATTAGGACCGGGGTGGTTTGAGGTTATTGACGAAGCTGAATTTCGGAACCATTTTTATAAACTTTACCTGATTTCACAGTAAAAAAAGATAAATTTTCAAAGTAGATATAGATTTAATTGTGATTCGAACAATATAAGAAAAAAATTATAATTGTAATATGGAAGTTTATCTTGTGCACAGGTCTACGAGGAAGAGATAGCGAAGCTGAAGAAGGAGAGAGGAGAACTGCAGGGAATGCTGGACAGATTCGAGAGACATATGAGGGAGATCCAGGCATCTGTGAAGCTACTCACAAACGAGAGAGACAAAACTCAACAGCTTTACGAACAAGTGAGTTATAAATAGGTTGCTGGAAACTTTCTCAAGAGCTAACGTATAGTACACAAGTTTTTGACTCACCTTTGAATTTTTATTGTGATGATCAAAAAATTATAAGGTTAACACATTGAGAAACGTCATTATTTCGCTGGAGAAGGTCGCAAAGAGCACTGGCTGAAAAATTTTGGGGAATTGTTTTTACCACAGCTAATAACAAACTTAACGCATTCACTATTTTTTGTAAAAGAGAAACGGACATAACTTGATTATTTTTAATTAATGCCTTTACGAAAAATGGTGTATTTTTATCAAAATTTTCTTTATTTCCTTGCCTGGGTCAATTTTTTATTGAGTGAAAAACCCATGTATAGAAGTAGTTTTTTTACACAGTGAGCAATCCAGGTAGAAAAACCAGCCAAGATACCATGAAAATATTTGAGAGTCAACTTTTGTCAAGCTTATTTACCCGAGCTTTGAAGAGTATTCTCATTTTTAGGCGAACGAGGAACTGTTGCGTCTGCGAGGGGAGTTGGCGAAGGGAAGCAAAGCGAGCAGGCAGACTGTGGCAGCTCAGTCTATACTGAGGAGGGTGGAGGCAGAGAGAGACGAGGCCATCAACGACCTCAGACGGACAAACAATGAACGAGACACTCTCAGGGAGAAACTCAAAGTCGCCGCAAATGTTAGTTCCCTAAATGATAAAACGAGCCGAGCTGTAAAAACACTGAATACGCTCGTGTGTTTCGAATTTCTACAATAGTTTCAAGCCTAATGTTTTTGCTTACGTCCGCCATCTAAAAAAAGGAACACTGTATTTCTCCTAATATCTGTAAATGTTTCAGTCATAGTAAAATTTACAGACATAGGCAGTGTAGAATATTGATAATTACAAACAGAGCAAACTAATAATATGTAATATTTAAAATAACTAAAATAGCTAAGATATCGACCGAAGAGTAATTTATAATAACTAAAATATCGACTATTGTATAAATAAAAGTACAATTGTATAAATTCTTGAGGAAGGCAGCTCTCTGAAGCCTTTTTGCACTCATTATTTAGAAAAACTAGATCATATTCTTAATACTAATTTCTGCAATTTAAGAGCGCAAATGAAAATTATTGCAAACTCTTGTTTCACGACAAAAAATGGACAATTATTTTCGTATTAGTTAAAGAGCATCGAATCAGATTGAGTCGATTAAAGCACCAACACAGACCCACAATGACCAATTTTACCTTTGGACCGAACCAAACCCTTGTCGGACCTTCGTGCAACCCAATTTAATTGCATAGGCAGATCGATCATTTAATAATATTAATAAATTTTTTGTAATGAAAACAGTTGAGAAAAATAATATTCAAAAGTACACTTAACTTTTATAACTTTAGTTAACATTACAAGGACTATGTTGAACCAACTGATTTCTTTCCGAGCGTCTACTGTTTTCTCGCATTTCTATTTAACCCAGGCCAATGTTTCAGAACTTCACAGACAAAAAAAACATATTTTCCAAATTTAAGACCCCCCTCAAAAGTAACCATTGTGCGTCCACATTTTGACTTTTGTGTGTTCAAAATCATTTTGTGATCTCTGTGTGTGTTCAAAACTGTGTTATAGTGCATACCTTCGTGCATTTATATAGAGACCTTCATGCGTTCATCAAATATCCGGTGGGTTACCAGATTTTCGTGCGCTAAGAAAAATGGTTTTGCATTTTTCATAAGCTCAAAAGTGTATTTGTCCACAGCTATCTCCACACATATACAAATAGGTTCTACACAAAATTTTTTATATTCATTTCATATATAGATATCTCGGGGTGATGTTTTAGACTTATGGCATGGTAGTTGGTACATATAAAAAAGTTTTTAAAAAATTAGTTTGAAAAGGTTGCTATGTATCCATTTAGTAAAACGTGATTTTTAAGCAAATGCAGCAACTTTCTTTAATCGCGGCGTAAAATTGTCCAAAACAAGGCAAAATATTTGATGCAACTTTCTTGCGTTTGAAGGTTTGCCATTTTTGAACTAAATTGAGTTGAGGTTTTCTATATAGAAAGCTTTCACTTGCAAGAGCTCTCCAGTAAAAGAAATGAATCAAGAATTATCCCAGTTCTTTTTTTGCATGTTTGTTTTCCTCAATTACAGAAAACTTTCAGATCTTGCCAAACAAGTTATTGCATCCACACCTCCAATAGTCGGTCAGACGGACCTTTTGGAGTCTTATCTGTGACAGGGCTTGCTTGCTCTTACTTAAGTTTCAAGTGTCTCGTGGATGCAATTCAAATTCAAATTTTTTAGTATCTGTTTGTTACGATATCATCTTCACGTATGCATCCTAAGAAAAGAAAAGGATTCAGCAGCTAGAAATGGCCGAAAAGAATTGAAATGAATCACTGCAATTAAAAATATACCAACATTTTTGTTTCAATTTAATCCTTTGCTATTAAAACAAATTAGGTCTCAAAAATTGAGAGAGTTAATCCCAAACTTGAATTTTTATCTGGAGTTAGCGGGCTGAAGTTGATAATAACTACTTCTGAATGCATTCTGAATACCTTAAATCTTGTCATTCAACGGTTTAAGAATTATTAGAACTTCTTATTGTGCTTCAGGACCGCAATTGACAACTCTGATAACAATTCATTTTAATTGATTGTTGTCTTTCCGAAACAATTTATGCAAATCTTGACAACATCTCTGAAGTATTGGAAAGTCTCCATTTCATATTCAGTAGAGCCTGATAGACAATGTGACAACTTAGTAAGGCAGATATCTTCTCGCCTTAAGAAAACAAATTTTTAGACCAAAGCTGATCACACTAAACCGGACAAATACATGAAGTCCATATTGCTATTTTAGTGCACTGAATGAAAATAGTTTCTGTTCAGTTCGATCCTGCTCGCTTAAATCTTCAGATTGATTTAAACTTTTTTTCTTATATCAAACTTTGCATAAACAAATTGCACAATATTAAATAAGAATGTCACGCGTCATTGCTGACTTGTTTGTCTATACTTGTCTTTTTGCCAATGCCGAAATACCCAACGTCATAAAACCCAATTGATTCGTTTTAATCTTTCGGATCAATAATCCGATTATTCAACAAGCAGTTGCTGCTACTGCGAACGTTGTGTCTTTTTTCAATTATTGTTTGGATGCCACATTGTGGGGGACTACAGTGCTGAACCAGCACAATTCAAGTGTAAAAACTAAATTCAGTTCTGAAACATTGCATCTCCAGAATATTTTAAGTTTCTTTATGTGCAGTTCTTCGTCATTATGATTATATTGAGGTCATGGAGTCAGCCCAGGCTAAAATATCCTGCACAGTCTAAAAATTAATCACACCCCAGAATCTGGGCTGAGTAATGCCATACTTTTGTAGCTTATAATTGTTAATTACTATAGTAGTATACACACTATATATATATAAGCTAGTTTGTAGGCAATTACCACAAAGCCCATATAGCTTAGTGGTTACGACTTGCTACACAAATTATATGTTGAAAGTACCCACGCGGAAGTTCGAATAACATATAAACCAAACTTGGTTGGCGGGAATTAGGCTGAGCATATTATTTTTCATGCAGTCAAATTTACTCAAAAATCAAGAATGGCCCGTGTAGATTGAGACCTGTACAGAGTACAGGCCATATTAAATAGCAGAATGTCTCTATACTGATTCAGCGCTGATTTACTCTGCCACCAAACTCCGCGTATATAGTCAACTAGGTTTTTCGGCCGAACGATATATTTATCGTAAAGAGTTGTGAATGGTATCATTATCGTGCACATCAAGCGTAGAATTGCTCAATCGAATGGATATGTGCTCAATCCTGTAATTTCATTTCTTTTTTCAGTTTGACAGTGAGTTGTTGGAGCTTTTGGTTTAACTACTTTTGCGAAATGTTGAATAAATTTCTAATAAATTACACTTTTTTCCTTCAAAATAGCATTAAATCGATTAAATAAGCTGAAACTCATGACACTTTGCAAGAATGCGTCCCTGAGACTTGATTAAACGATCCTCATAAAATAAATCAACGGCTGGTTGAGCCTTAGCTACCCTGTAGCAAAACTATTTGGAACTGCTTCTCTGCTGGTTGATTACAAATTTAAAGATAAATTTTAGCGAAAAACTTCGTTATGTCATAGTGTCAATCTAGAACAAATTAAGATACTATTGCGCAGATATGCCAACAATTGGGTTTATTAAGAGTTTAAATAAGTGTGAAAAGATTGTGAGGATATTATTGGTCTCGTTTTGACTTGATAGAAATCAAATAATTTGAATTGGTTTTTTCGTTTGTTCAATTTCGTTACATTTTCTTGTCCCAAATGGAAGCCAGAATGAAGTAGTGATTTTCTATATTAAGAGAAAAAAAAAACGGATGGTTGTTTTGTTTTGCAGGATATTTTTTTTATCAAGCATCTCTTAAAAATTAAGTGAGGTATTTTTCTTTTAATAAAAGTTTGGTTCAATGGAGTTTTTTCTCATGAATGACATTTTATTCTCTTTTTTGCTATCTTGATTGCCACAACGTTTCTTTTGATTTATTGTTAAGTTCATAATTGTGTGTCCAC
This sequence comes from Convolutriloba macropyga, assembly GCF_964194025.1. Classification (NCBI taxonomy): domain Eukaryota; kingdom Metazoa; phylum Xenacoelomorpha; order Acoela; family Convolutidae; genus Convolutriloba; species Convolutriloba macropyga. Next base: position 21,268,776 of record NC_134471.1, on the reverse strand, counting down.
TTGTTCCCATATGCTTTTTTATTTGATTAATGCGCTGCTAATCATACCTTTTCAGAAAAATTTTCTTTTTTTGGTTTCTGCACGAAATGTGTTTATAGTTTTAACATCTAGTAGCGTTGATTATAATTTTTTTTCACTAACAAATGAAACGTTTGAAAAGAAATTTTACGTTTTCAATTAAAGATTTTGCGTCATTTATAAAAAACTATTGTCAATTTTTCGGTTTTTCTTTCAATCTTTGCCTTTTGGATTTGTCACTTAGTCAGATTGCTAACAACAAGCCAAACTGCCGCGACAAAAATTATGAGGTAAAAATTTTTGCCAGCTAACGGTTTATGACTTTGATGACTTTGACGCTAGAAGTTTTTGTGAAAAAATGTCTGAACTTTTGATATCTGTACAAATTAAAAGTTGTTTTGGTTTTGGTTTTGATTATTATTAAAAACAAATCCCATTGAAACTTTTTGAGGCCCAAGATAAACTATATAATGTTTCCATCTATGAGTTCTATGGCTTCGATGACAAATTTTTTCTTAAAATCTTCATAACTTTAGGAAAAATTGCAGTATCCTTTTCTTTTTTTATTTTCTTCACTACATTAGTGACAAACTTGAATGGCATCCAAATGGTGGGTTTATAAATTTATATAATGATTCAATTGATAGTTTCAGTTTATGACTAAGAGTTTAGAGTTTGAATTAGATAGTTTTTTGAATTAGATAGAGTTAGTTTGAATTAAGACTTTAAGAGTTTGAATTTGGTTGTTTTAAAATAGATTTTGCAATTTCTTTTATTTGATCCCCTTTTTGTCGACTTGTATCATAGCCCTTCTATTGACAGTCCCATCAGCCTTCAAACAAAACAAAAAAGAACTGGTACACTAATGGTTTCAATTCTAAACTAATGGTTTCTTGAGTTTTGGTTCGGGTTGTTTTCTAGCAAAAATAGAGAGGTTTTGCGTGTAAATGTCTATTTTTTGTTTTGCATACTGCTCTGAAGAATACCGAGCCCTCACATGACCCATCTTCTAATTGACCATGATAACTTTGGCTTTTTTTTGAATAAAAAAGGTTTCCATAAGACTAATTTTTTCTGTGCTTTTGTTTCGTGTCATATCGACTTCTGCTTTGTTTTATTAACAAAGGTTTTTGCTACCGTGAATTTGTTGATAGTGAATTCACTAGTATCTTTTTTGTTTGGATTTTTCTTTGGCTCCTATGCTGTACTGGTTTTTGAAAATTTTCGTTTTCCTCTATTCATCTGATACCGCGCTATCCAAGAGTAACATTTTTAGTTACATCTGCTGACAGTAGCTGAATTTTTGAGCGTGAGGCTATTTGTTACCGCATTACATACTCGTTTTCAAGTCAATTGTGTGATCTGTTTTTCACAAAGCAAAGCTTACATCACTCAGTGAAATGACTTCTGCCTCTACTGATTAAATCTAAATTTTGAATGCAAAGTATATGTGAAATTGAAAAGAGTTAACCCAAGCTAAATATCTATGAGGCAGTCACTCGCCCAGTTGTTTTTTTGCCACTCCTGTGAAATAAAAAAACCCTCACAAGTATTAAACTCACTGGTATACACCTCTATCCAACTTGAGAATCCATCAAGTTCTAAATCTAAAAGCCTAAGTTGTTCTGCATTATTTTGAAAATTTCAAATCTTTGCTCCATTTGTTAGACAAAATAGTCAAGATTATTGATGAGCGGAGTCGAAACGTTATGTGCAAATGCACATTACCGAGCCTTCTTGTGAACAACTATTGACAATTCTTTTCATAACTGATTTCAGGCACATCTGACTGACAAAGCTTACTTGGAACAGGCCATTGAAGACCTCAGACACGAGTTGGATCCAGTGTCAAAAGAGAGAGATGACTTGTTGCAAAGGGTGGCCGAGAGCAGAAGTATGATCCATGATTTGGAACACCAGGTGTCTGCATGGGCTGAGAAGATGAAGGTCGCTGATTCTGACATTGAGGATTATCAGTATCAGGTCAACCAGCTCAGGTTTGGAATCTTTCTCAATTATTCTCAGGATCTAGTCTGATTCTAAGCGCGCTCGGACCTTTAGTGCCGTAGAGCCGTTTGCGACCCGGGCATCACCCAGCTTCAAGTTCAACAGGGGCAAGATAATAGATCCGGTTCACCATTAGATATCTCGATTGCTCTAGGCTTATTCTCAAGGCGAGTATTTTCTTAGAGTTAATTAGGTAAAGGTAGTTTTCAAAAATTTTTCTCAAAATATTTAGTTCATAATTGATAATAAGTGAATTCTATCAGATCTTCAAGAAATTCATGAAACAATCTCATGTAGATTATGTAATCTTCGGCCAACAAATTTCATTCAGTTTTTTCAATGTCTAGAGTATACTCAATTATTATGCAATTCTGTATTGAACATGGCTAGACTGCGTTTAATTGTCAGTTTCAGGACCATTGCCAAATTTTTGCATATATAGTGTCAGGCAACTATTTTTAATACAATTACAGTAATACAATTACAGTTAAACAATTATTAAAACAGTTTTTCTTCATTTTAAATCGTTTCTTATGTTCACGCTAATACCTTGGCTAAAATGTACATTTTAAGCGTATTTCTAGCAAAAACGTCAGAAATTATGAAAACCCAGTTATTTATTGCTTCAGAACTCTTCTCGAACAAACAGAAAAGAACCTTTCGGAAACAAACGAGAATCTGTCAAAGCGAAGCTCAGAATCGAACACCTTCCAGGAGAAATGCAACGATCAAGACCGACAAATTCAAACCTTAATTCTCGCCATGAACAAAGAGAAAGACTTCAATGACAAACTCAGAGGTCAAAATGACACTTTGATGGCTGAAAAAGAGCAACTCAAGGACGAAATTGAAGTCAGGCTGAACAAAATTAGGAATCTCAACGCCGAGATTGAGTCCAAGGTAGGTTACCTCGAAAATCAAACTCCAGTTGAAATCTTCACAAATGTTCTCTATGCCAATTTGTTCTATATAATGAAGTCATTGTGATGAGATTTACCAAGGATATTTTTTAGCCAGTCTCTCATTACATCTTGACTGCAGTAAATTTCCTCAAGTTTTAAAAATTTTCTTCTCATTTTTCGTGACATGTTAAATAACAAACACGCAGTACAAAGTTTTAGCCAGAAATTGGAGGGATCAATATATAAAAACGAATTTGTTACGGGAGGTTGGTGGCAGTGTAAATCAGCGCTGAAGCTGAATCAGTATAGAGACATTCTTTTTAGGATGGCCAGTACTCTGTTCATTTCCCGATTTACACGGAAAATGAGTAAAATTTCCGTTTTTGAGTATAAGTTGCTGCATGAAAAATAATATGCTCAGCTTAACTCCGCCAACAAGGTTTGATTTATATGCCATTCAACCTTCCACATGGGTACTTGTAACATGTAATATTTAATTTGCGTAGCAAGTCGTAACCACTAAGCTAAATGGGCTTGGTGGTAATTGCATACAAACCAGCTTAAGTATAAATAGTTTGTATACTACTATAGTAGTTATCAGTTATAAGCTACACAAGTACGACATTACTCTACTCAGACTTAATTTTCGGGTATGAGTAATTTTCAGACAGTACAGGATAAGTTTAGACTGGGCTAACACCGTGACCTCACTATAATCATGATGAAGAACAACTGCACATAGAGAAATTTAAAATGCAATGTTTCAGAACTAAATTAGATTTTTTTACTTGAAATGTGCAGGTTCAGCGCTGAAATGATCTCAGACTCACATCCGGGTATAACAACCCGGTATTTTACTTTGAAAATTGACTCAAAAGATTCGAATGCGGGATTCCTGGTTTGGGTTGTTTTAGATAAATTAATTAAGTTTTATATTCAAAAGATCTTACCTTATTACTGACCACAAATTTTCTTGTTTGAATTCAAAGTAATTTTGAATAAAAATTAATTTATGTTTTATAAGTTTATTACAAATAAATTGTTGAGGAAGAGCTCAACTAACAGGATTGGAAGCAGAAAAGTATTATGTATCAAAAGGCGAAGGAAAAGTGCCAATGAAACAAAATCTCAATAAGTTCTGAAACACGCAAAAGCTAAATAAATTGCGTGCCAAGTTTTGCTATAGAAAATAAATATACTATGCACAAGGGGCGCAAAAGCAAAAAAAAGTTCAGGCGGAAAGGAGTCTAAAGAATAACGGATTAACAATTTGAAATTTAACAATGCCTAAGGAAGAATAGGGTAGGGCTGTTACATCACTCCGCTTAGGAAGAACATGTCCTCATGTCCCTTTTTTCGGTTTATGAATTCGAGGAGGACCATGAGCTCGAAGAACGCGAGCGAGGCTTCCTCTTTATCTTCTCCGGTTTTGAATTCTGACTTTCCATAAGTAACTGGAACGCAGAGAGCGAAACTCACTCTGAAGACCTCTGAGGTGACGACATGTGGCGGAACAAGACGCAGAGGCAGAGACAGTGTCCGTATTCATACCAGTATTGAGGACTTTAGAGGTTTTTTGCCGCTTAGGTTGTTTTTTTCTCTAAAGTAACAACCTCTGCGGAAAGCAGACGACTTGCCGTCCGAGACTTGTCTAACATGTCAGTGAGCTCAAAAATGCGAGCTTTTAACTTGCCAATCTCTTTTGTGGCGTTATAAATGTCACGTTCATGAGCCTCACGAGACCGGCAAAGCCTTATCAGCTGATCCCGAAGATCGCGGTTTTCAGCGGAGTTGTCGACTGGGATCGCCACAAGATCCGCAGGATCTTGCAGAGGCCTGCGCCTTGCATTGCGAGGATCCTGAAGGCGAAATTTTCCATTGCGGTAAAATTCAACAACACGCAACACTTGCTGCACAAAGATCATCTAAACAAACCACTCAACATCACTGTCGGAATCAAAATAAGCCTGATGGCGACGGAGCGGCGGAACTTGAAGGGGTTATAGTATTTTGTGACCTATGAGAAGTAGGAGCCTGTCGTTCAGATAAATCAACCAACAATGGACTGGCTCTTATAAGTTAGTTGGAGCGTTTTCTGCGCAATCGCTGTTCTGGCGGCGTAAAAGGTTTAATGCGATCGTAATGAGCAATCTGTTGTTTCTGATTTTTGACATCTGGCAGAACAAATTTAATTTGTTTTATTACTTTTTTATGCAGTGAGGTCCAGACCAGAAATTTTTGAGCTTAGGACTTTGTTCTTGCAAAAAAACTGGTGAATGAAGAAGCACCAGGTCTCCTTCCTTATATGAGGGTCCGTGTTTTTTTTGTCGAATATGGCTTTTTGTCGGCGCATTTCCCATCCGTTTTTCTGAATAACGGAATCGCAAATGGAAGAAGATTCAACTAATCTTTGAAAAATATATTCCCGATGAACAACAATTGGAGTAGCCAATGTTGGATAAAGCATATCAATAGACAGCCGCATTTATTTCCCGAAAACTAATCGGAAACACGATTGACCTGTTGACTCATGAACTGCGGAACGATAGGCCATCATGATTGATTCAATATGAACAGACCAAACATCATGCCGTTCTTCGCAATACTTTGCCAACCCATCTTCCAAAGTTCAATCTTTGAGTTTTTCTTCGGCACTACCTTGCGGGTGGTATGGAGTAGATATTGAGCTGGTTAATTACAGCAGATTGCACATATCTGTAAAAAGTTGCGATGTGAACTGTGAGCCGTTGTCACTGTGAATATATTCAGGAACACCAAATCTAGTGACCCATTGATCTAAGAAAGTGCTGCAGTTTGTCTCAGCCTTGAAGTCCTGCAGTGGTGCAGCCTCGAACCAGCGAGAGAAACTCAACAATGCCTAAGGAAGAATGGGGTACGGCTGTTACACGGGTACTTATGTGCTTCTAAAAACAGATATAATGTATCAATTGTAATATCCTTGGATACCGTACCTAAAACTCTGAACTCAATAAAAAGAAATGATAATGGTGAAGTAAGGTGAGACATAAACTGCGGTTTGCTCAATTAAAATTCATAAAGATAATCGACTAGTTTCCCGCATTTGTAATTATATAATTTAATTAACTCAGCCAATTTCTTGGCCTCAAAAACGAATTCACTCTTTGAATAAAATGGATTAACAAAGGGTAATTTGTATTAGGTAAGTAATTTACTGGACGTGAATGTCAGTTAAATTGTGCATAAGATGAGTTTAAAATAATTTGACAAGAAGCTCTACTTTTTCAAACTACATTTGAGGAACAAGAGAATTGGCTAAAAGAGATTCCAAATTTCATAAGCTAGTGACTAGTTGGTGTATTATTCCGGAAACGCGATATGCAAGTACAAATAGTTGCTGGTTGTAATTAAATGCTCGCATTTTATGGTAGATTTTTGCATTTATGGTACGCAGTCTTTTTCGGTACAGTTCGGCCAAGTAAGCCAGTGCCCTCGTAAAACAACTTCAACACAGTCGGGACATTGCAATTGTCACAGAGGTATCAAAATTTAATTTCTTCAGCTTAGTGTTGAAAGTCCGAGAGAGAAAAACATATTTTTTGTATAATAAGGCCACGTTCTTAAAAATTGGGCCGGCATTCTTTTGTTCATTGTGTGTTTGTGGGGTGAATAAGTTTCAATGAGAAAAAAATATCTTGGAAGAACTAAAATTGACGTCCAGTACGTCAGCCCCTCCTACTACAATCAGTTTTATCTATACAACAATACTCAGGAGAAACACTACTCTTTTTTTCATAATCAGTTGAAAGTTGGAAGCAGGAGCAAGTTTAACGTATTGCTTAGGAAATGAGCGGAATGTGCCTTACAATGAGAGGGATGAATTCGAAAAAGTTTTCGCCGGCTCCACTAATTTAAAAATTAACCAATAAAATATGTGCAGCTTAGCGTATTCTGATATTGAAGTATGTTCGCAAATTTAGATTGCACAACTGACGCAATTGGGAAAGGTTTCAAATTCAAATTGTCAGATTTTAATTTGATTTCTTGAATACTCTCTAGCACATATGTTGATTCTTCAAAGCTTCTGCAGGTCAAAAAGACGTTTACCAAAAATCATTCCTGTTGCTTTCACTCTTGTCTGCTGAGTACAATTTTAATTTTGGTGCATTCCAAAGTTTTAATGAGATATCAAGGTAAAATTGATCTACTCCGCAATTTTTTTTAAATTAGTGTGAATAATTTGCAATTGAAGTGCGCTATATGCTACTTAATTTGTCATAAAAAATTAAGTTTTAGTAGTGGTTAATATGGTCAAAGAAACTATTGTTTATCTAAACTAAAAGCGCTCCCAGGAACTACAAAAGTAAAAAGTTGTTTTTCAATCAATTTTTAGAGAATGAAATCTAAAAAATTGAGTTTTTCGGTTTGGATTAAGTTTATCAAACTGAAACTTAGGTTGAGTTTCGAAACAAATAAAAAGTTGAAACGAGGTTTCGTTCATATAATTTTTAAGGGGTTCAACCAGTGTCTTTCATTACGAACATTTGCCAAGAGAAAGTGACCTTAGCTTCATCAAACTTGATTGTGCTTCGAGCGTACATAAAAACCTCATTCACTTTGTTCAACTAAAAGTACGCGAATCGGCTAAGTTTTAAGTAACCCACGTGAGCAAAATTACTTTCCGTTGAATGTTATTAATGTACTTTCTATGATATTTCACGACTTTTTGATGTAATTGGCGTGATATTTTTGCAACCTTTCAACCTTGTCAAATTTAAAACAATGCAGTTTTTGTTTATAGAAAAGTTATAGTTGTGCTGCGTTGAACAATTTTATATTTAGTCCTGAAGCGTGAATAAATTTTAACTTTTAATGGCTGACTTTTCGCCCTTGCCTTTGTCTGGTTGTAACAGAGCGTAAATCTAAGTAATATTACCCGGGCAAGCGCGTCTTTAGCTTCCGCCACGCCAGTTTGATATCTTTCAGGGGTATTAATTTTAGTAGTTAAAGGGGATATGGGTTTAATGGAGGGGAGATTGGAACGGAGGGGAATGATATCTGTCATTTTTCCACCTTTTTGATGGATTCCCAGCGAAAAATCTGAAGGGCACTAGTCTAAAAGGAAGGAAGAATGAAGCCCCATCTACATGTTTGAAATTATTTTTGCTCTTTGTTGGCCGAAAAATTATAGAAAATAAACGGAATGCTAGGAGAAGTCAAAACGTATTGCACCCTTTTTTTGTAGCTGTTTTTGTCTGTTGATGTGTGTGTGTTTGTTTGTTTGTTTTTGTTTTCGTATTGGGGGCAGGGGTTATGTCTGACATTTTCGACAAATGTCAAGGCAATGATTCAATTGAGTGGCACAGACAATAAAGCAAATATAACACTTGATTGCTCCCATCTATTACCAAAAAATGAAGGGACAAAAAACACGGATAATCAAGGATTAATTTTAGCTTGCTCATTTTGTTTTTCAAGTTATCAGGTCTGTGCACTTTTTGAAACCAAGAAACTGCAAGAAGTCTTTATAGATCAGGAATTTGAACCAATATTCTGAACGAAAGAAATGTCACAGTAGACATATGCATAATCTGCTGATGGATGAGAACAATGCGGGATAATCAGCATCATAAAAACTTATCAACACTGAAACTACTTTTGATATACTGCTTCAGTTGAAAATTTTGAAACGCAGATCATGTTCACAGAAGCTTTCAATTTTGACAATTATTTCGTCTGGAAAAAGATAGTTCGAAAAAAATCTAACATTTTTGGGGGAAACCGAGTTTCCCTCTATACTAATTTTATCACAAAACGCATCAATATGAAAAGAATATTAGTGTCCCTTTTAGGTTATATAATTAAAATTTTTTACTATTTACGTCTACTATATCAACAGAAAGCCCTCAAATCGAATTACAGAAATGTAAAATCAAAAAAGTTGAATCTGTTTGAATCCAATTTCTTAGCGTTAGCTGGGAAAACGTCTTCCAAAAACTCTCCCCAACTCATCTTATGACAAACAACCTTGATACATTATGTTATTCGCCTACAGATCAGCGCTGTGTCTTTTATCAAAGCGGTTCATTATCAAGAGACCTACAGACCAAATGCTATGAAATCTGCTTCAGATTTTACATATAATTACCACAGACCCAGCTTAAAAACATATAGGCTTAGGGTATCATACCATCTTAGGTAACATACATAAGTCACAATCATATATTTCTCGCTGGATAAAAATACCTTATTTGCAGTGACTCTCAGTGTATCTTAATTGTTTTTGCTTATACTCCGTTCTCTTAAATACTCTTTTTGAACGCATTTTGCAATTCTGTTATGTAGATTTTTTCAGAAAAACTAAATCACTAAATCAAGAACTCGTTTTGCATTCGGTAATATCTGAATCGAAGAATTGGTAGCCTTTTGGTTGGAGGGGTTTTCCGTTAAATATATACGGAATATTATGCACTATATTTAAAAATAATTAAAGGTATACAGACGTTTTTACATTTTTGTGGATGGAACCAATATTTGTCCTCAATTTGGTATCTTAAACTGGTCAACGCAAATCATCAATTTAGAAGAACACCATCAAAACAGTACAAGCAATAATACCCACTTCTATTGACTTGTTAGGTTGAAGAACAATTACGACCTTAAAATTTTTTGATTTTGCGAAAGGGACTTTTTTTGAACTTCGAAAAAGAATAATTGTTGGGATTAAGTTGCTTTTTATTTGAATTTGTAAGATATAGTTTAGTTTTAAATTACAACAAGAAAACAATATACATTGCCTTGCCTTGTGATTTATATTAATTTTGTTGTTTTTTTGAACAAAAAAACGCTGTTGGGTATATGAAATAATTTTTCCGTCCGAGACAATACATCCTATTTCAAAGATTAAACTTTAAGAAATTTCATTCCTAGGTTTTAAATTTAATTTGAGAGACTTAATTTGTTCAGACATTTTTTAACTAATCTAATGAAAAGTTGCGCAAGGTTTTAATTAAAAACTTACAATCTCAAAAAATCTGAAAAGAATGTGTCCTATGGAGTTTATATACCATACTTTTTTGTTGACCACACAGGCAGAAATTCTGGGTATTTCAACAAATTTCTATGGGTAAAAAACATTGCATCATAGTTAAGAACAAAGGTCGATATTTCGCGTTTAGTTATTTAAATCTGTCTCGTTAGTCAAAATTTGCTAAGACATTTCAATTTCATCAATTCGAGAAAATAATGCACGTTTTTGTAACAAAAAGTTTTTATCACAAAAGCGCTCAAAAAAACACAATTCTGATGTTGATATTAATATCGAAGTTTGATATTGACCACACAGACAAAAAATTGTCCGATAATTTGTGTCGCTTCATATGTACGAGAGGACGCATCAAACGTGGGAAATGGAAAATGGGTTTTCTGTAAAAATGAATCCTAAACAATTTTGCAAATAAGATCTAAAATGGGGCAATTAAAAGATCCAGATTTTAGCGATCTCCAGTTTAAACCAGGCAGTGTCAGTTAATAACTTCTTTGCCCATTTATTCTGTTAATGCAGAGATTTTTCAGTTCTTATTATCTTCCCCTATATCCTGAAAACAACTGGAAGACATCACTAAATTTGTTCGCCCTCAAAGGTGGTAACTATTGGGATATCAAGTTACGCATTCTCCGTAGAACATTGCAAACAATTGGCAACCGAAGCTCATGTTTCCTTTGACTTGAGAACAAGAATTAAGAAGAATAGTGGTCCAGTTTCACAGTATTTGCACCTGCTTAACCCCCAAACAAGTTATGGGTCGAGACTTTAGTCTCTGAGTTTAACCGCAAAAGAGACATAAGATAGTTAGAAGTTGTGGAAGAGAGGATGCATGCAAAATTTAAGGGAGAGAGATAGAAGGTTGAGAGTTACCTAATGTAAATTGTGCATAAATTAAGCTTGATATAGCTTCAAAAGAAGGTCTACTTGTTCAACGTATATTTGGCTAGAGAAATGAGGCCTTGAGGAACAAGAAAGAACGTGAGAACGGGCTATAAGAGATAACAACATTCGAGAGCTTAAGACTTTGGTGTAAATGGGTAGCACACTGGGCTCCCAAGTAAGAGATAATGGTTCGAATCCAGTAGTGGTCCATCTTCACAGTAGTTGCACTTGCTTAGACCCCCTAACATTCAGGGACATCTGGTGGTTTACAGCTCTCAGTTTTCACCAGAAAAATAGAAACATTTCATGTAAAATTTTTTGGCTACAATTTGTCCATAAATGCCGCACGACTAAAAAATAACAATATCCAACTTTTATTCTATGAAAGCTTTATGACCACAACTTTTCATAGACTTCCATAATAGGAAGTTGTAATTTTATAACTATTTGAATTATGTGGTCATAACGGGCCCAGTTAACATTTGTGTATAGTTAAAATGCACGTTACGAGTTAAAATTTCGCTCGTGTGCATTGCAGGTTTAATTTCTTTGCCGCTATAGAATGTTAAATAGGATCAATTCGTGATGTTTTTAGAACCGACACATTGGTGGCTTGGAACGGACCCTAGCTGACACAGAAGTAGCTCTGAAACGAGTCGGCGAAGAGAAGGCGACGAGAGATAGAGACGTGAAATCTTTTGAACGACAATTGGAGAGTCGCGCATATGAGGTGCAGGAGTTGAGAAAGGAGAGAGAATTGCAAAATGAAGAGATCAGGAAACTACAGTCGGATCTGAGCGAGATCACACACGAATCTCAGGTTGATATGACAGCTATTGAGATCTAACGAGCGTAGTCCAAAGATCGTGCCAAATTGTTCCGACATTTAAGATGATTTCACTCGCTGGTCTTGAAAAGAAAAGCGACTATCATCATATATGTTAACATTTCTTTTTGTTAGATTCTTAAACAATACCACCCTCCCTATTACTGCAGAATTCATCCAGGTTGAGATTTCATACCATGATGGCCTCTGATCAGACCCAATATTGATCTTTGAAAGGTCTGATCAAAGACCAGCTCTGTCCGGACCTGACCTTGGGGTTCCCGGGTCGAAGACTTTCTGAAAGAAATTTTTATAAGAAATCTGCTGAGATGATCAAAACCTTACGTATTTTTGCGCTGAAATGCGCTGAAGTGAGCCTAAAGAATTTTAGAAATGCACTGAAAATTCAGCGTATTTTGGGGATATCTAGGGAGCCAAAAATCAGAACACAAGACGCTGATTTTTTAAATGAGTTATGTTGGGTTGTTTTAGAACTATGCAAAGCAACTGCAGTCGACTGAAGAGGAGAGAGACAACTACAGACAAAGGCTTTACTCCTCCCAGGAAGAGAACTCGCGACAACACGACACAAACAACCTGCTGGTATGTAAACAACATATTTGCAGAGGTTAAATTTATACAAACAAAAACAGAGTAAACCTGTGGCTGATTGCCATGTCATTGCTAATCTCTCTCGGTTTTCTTGCAAATTTTTCAAATTCGTAACACCTTGAAACTTCATTTATGTTTTTTTTTCAAGTAACACTGCTAAATCTTAATTAGATTAGCCATGCATCACCATGATTGCAGGATACAAAAAAAGTTGAGGAGCTTGCTGTTTTTTTAGCGCTGTAAAAAACAACAACAATTTTTCATAATAATAATTGCCAACCTTATTACGTTATCTTTAATCACTAATTAATAAATTCGATCAAAGAATGCGAATAAAGTAGAGGAGCTTATTTTTTTAGCGCTGTATAAAAACAAAAACAATTTTTCATAGTAATATATGCCATCCATATTACAGGAGCAAGAGAAAGTGAAGATGTTGGAACTATTGAGGAAACAGGAAGCAGAAAGTGCCAAGTGGGAAGGGAGGCACAGGCACTCACAGCCGAGCTCCAATCCCTCAGACTAGATCTCATCAACAGAGACGCTCAGATCAGAAGAGAAGAAGAGAACTCAGCTGAGATCAGTCAGGACTTGAACAGGTTCTTGTACAGAGTCTCATTATGTTGAGACCCCTTTGAAAATAAAAATTTTAGGTTTTTCGCCCATTATTATTTCCCAATCAATTATACCCCCCCCCCCAAAAAATGGGGGGGGAGGAGGAGGAGGAGGAGGAGGAGGAGGAGGAGGAGGAGGAGGAGGAGGAGGAGGAGGAGGAGGAGGAGGAGGAGGAGGAGGAGGAGGAGGAGGAGGAGGAGGAGGAGGAGGAGGAGGAGGAGGAGGAGGAGGAGGAGGAGGAGGAGGAGGAGGAGGAGGAGGGAGGAGGAGGAAGGAGGAGGAGGAGGAGGAGGAGGAGGAGGAGGAGGAGGAGGAGGAGGAGGAGGAGGAGGAGGAGGAGGAGGAGGAGGAGGAGGAGGAGGAGGAGGAGGAGGAGGAGGAGGAGGAGGAGGAGGAGGAGGAGGAGGAGGAGGAGGAGGAGGAGGGAGGAGGAGGAGGAGGAGGAGGAGGAGGAGGAGGAGGAGGAGGAGGAGGAGGAGGAGGAGGAGGAGGAGGAGGAGGAGGAGGAGGAGGAGGAGGAGGAGGAGGAGGAGGAGGAGGAGGAGGAGGAGGAGGAGGAGGAGGAGGAGGAGGAGGAGGAGGAGGAGGAGGAGGAGGAGGAGGAGGAGGAGGAGGAGGAGGAGGAGGAGGAGGAGGAGGAGGAGGAGGAGGAGGAGGAGGAGGAGGAGGAGGAGGAGGAGGAGGAGGAGGAGGAGGGAGTGAGAGGCTATAATGTCCCTAGTTGAGAAATTCTCGGTTTTTAAACAAAAATTGTCCATATCGTCGTTTTTTTAGTAAATATGTAATATAATTGGATAGATACAAATTACAAGTCATGTGGGGAGAGAGAGAGAGAGAGAGAGAGAGAGAGAGAGAGAGAGAGGTTGAGGCGAGGAAGCAGCTCCAATATCAATACAGCAGTCAGAGAACAGAGAAAAGCTCAACTTGCGGTCTTCAGAAAATGGTCATGACGCAGTTGGTGTAAAATTTAAAAATTTTCAGGATTTTTTCTGTCTGTGCACATTATTTGCATCGCCCCCTGGTGCACGCCACGCGCCAACCATCATTTTAAATAATGATTTACTATGTAGTGACAATTGCAGTGTAACTTGGGGGTCCATAACGTTGAATGAGGGCATAAATGAATGAGGACATAAAAGAGATCTAATGTTGAACAAGGCTTTGTTGAACAGAGTCGGGACTTATCAGAACAGCAGCAAGCAATGATAGCTCAGAAGAACTGTCAAATCAGTCAATTGGAGGACAAACTGAGGTTGTCAATTGTTGACAAGGAAGCTGTTCTTGGAGATCTGGCTGCCGTGAGGGAGATCTGTGTGAAACTTGACTCTGCCAAGGACAACTTAAGTCGCACTCTGGCCAAGAAGAACCTCGAGAATGATCAGGTACCAGCTTTTCTAAATGATGAAAAACATTCATATTAGTATCATAACCAACCAAATGACGTCTAGATTATATGTAGAAAAGTCATTAAGATTTTATTTAAATTTTGTGGTGATCAGTTATATCTAATCAATTGAATCTGCGGGTCTTTCCCATTATAGACCCTCCCCATCTTAGTGGTCAGATAACCAAATCATGGTAGTTATACCAAAATGGGGGAGCTATAATTTCATTGGGGGCTATAATGGGAAAGACCCGAATCTTTTCTATCTATTTCTCTCAACTCTTGAGAATAGTGAACAAGACATTCAAATGACAATTACCGGAAAATGATTTTAAATCCATTGTAAATTAGTATAATTCAATCCATTATTATCGATTCAAATCAATCAGTCTACAATATGCCCCGAAGTTGTAGTTAGCTTTATAATATAACTCTTTATATCGATAGAATCAACTATTCGTCAATTCTGAGCTTCAAGTCCTCAAAAAAGTGATCAGCAAAACTAATTTTCTAATTTTGATGCATTTCAGCTGTTTGTCAGTTAAGGCCATATCGATTCATTTTCTGCAAAATTCTTTGCATTAACGGTTAAAGAAACATAATCGTACAAGTTTTCTGTTTCGTAGCATTTTTTTTTACGACTCGACACGTATTAGTAAAGAGTCTTTTGTTACATCCAAACAGGAAGTAAAAAGTGAAAGCCGCAGGTGCAAACTATGCGTTTAGATCAAACGCCTGAACAAATTGAACAGCAGAGAGAAGGAAGAGTGAAAATTCTGTTCAAGTCGTTTTTGGGAGAGCAAGAAAGAGATGTAAAAAAATTTTCGTTAATCTTTTTGATCACGGGCCGATTTTTGGTTTTACTTCCAGCTTTCTCAGTCACAGCTGTTTCTTTCAATTATTTATTTTGGCAATAGTGTTATTGGCAGCACTTTTGAACTCTTGAAGCAAATATATTACTTTAAGTCTCAATTTTCAAATATTATTTTTTTATCATTTTGCCGTTTTAGGCTTTTTTGGAAGTCTTTGTATTTTTCTTCAATTTTTAAGGATTTAGAGAGTAGTTTATTCAAGTTAGTCGTTATAGCAGTTTTGGCGGATTTTCAGTTTGATAATTTTTTATTCGTTTTCATTTTTCAAAAAAAAATTTTTTGACTGTTTCTGATATTTTGCTTCTCGCATGTAGTTTTTCTCAGTCAGTTTTGATTAGAAGCTATTCTATATATGTACATACCAAGAAAGGGCATATGCAGGCTAGACGTGACAATTTTTACTGTATTATTTTATAAACTTTTTTTCAGATTTCTTGTTCCTTACCATTTTTAATTGTTGTTTAAATTTTCTCTGCCCCATTTTGGATGAGAGACCGATCTACAAGCAGATGTCATAACAATTTTGCTCAGAAATAGTGTTTAAAATTGCATTTAAGCTTTTCATAGAAAATTTTGTTAAAATTTTATGGAGAACACTTCTTTCCGTTTTTGTCCTTCGTCATTTCTTCTCCCTCTCTCGGATTATCTCTTTATTAATTCAATTCATTTGATTGCATATCCTTTGGTATTGTTTTGTAGCAAAATCATTGCGTTAGAAGATTTTTGCCAATAATTCTTTTTCAATTGAAACTTTAAGTGCTATATCAGATTTCGTTAGTTACTTTTCTCGTTTTTTTCTTAATGTTTCAAAATCATTAGAACAGTTTTGCAGGATAAGCATTAGGTCACTTAAAAATGTCATTTTGCTCATTCGAATGGTTTCCGGAAAGCAAAAAATTAATGACTTGTGGAGCAAATAATTTTTTTGTGCACGAAAGTTGATTTTTCTATTATTTTGTCAAAAATGAACAAGATGAACAATTTTTTATATTGATTTTTTTTATTTAACTTTAAAAAAATTATTTCGCCTTTTCACAGGTGTTGGAGATATCATTCAGTGACTTTCATTGTTATTCTTTATAAATATTTTAACAGTTCATATAGTTTCAAAGAAGAACTTATAGGAAAGAAGAAGTTTTCAGAGTAATTAGTTGCAAGTAGAAAAATATAGCAATATCTTGCAGCACCAGAATTCTTAAATACCATATACACAGTTAGATGGGAGATAGCAAATGTTTGGATACAATTGACAGGTGACTCCAGCCAATGATTTGTCGTTTTGCTTGTTTTTGGATCGTTAAATATTTTTGGCAAAGTTAGAAGTGATTCAGCGTCATCTGCAGCTACATTTTTTTCTGCACACTGCAGATTGAGAAAATTACAAATGTACAACTTTATTTAGACAAAAATTACCAATTAAATTTCCATTACGACAACCCATGAAAAATACTTTTACCTTTTATGAAAAGGACTAAAAAGCTCTTTGAAAAAAACTAAAATACAAATTGCATACTTTTATTTTAGTAAATTTGTCAAGTGTCTATTTGGTGAAAGCAAAAAGTTTTTGGTTATCAGCAAAAGGTCAGCTTCTCAGAGAAAAAAAATATCAGGGAGATGCCCATTGCGAGGACAAAACAAGCTAGTAAGCAAAAAAAATAGGTCAAATTATGTCGTTACGTCTTACGTAATGACCACTGAGTTCCAGAACGTTGAAATTCAAGCAATTGTTACAAAATCTTGACACGTGATTTTTTTCGACATGCGTTTTTTGTTTTATTTTGTATTTTTTGGTCGGTTGCAGAGCTGAGTGAATGAGAAAAAAAACGCAACTGTCGATTGTGAAAATAATCCATCTTTATTTCTCTTGTTCGCGGTTTCCCGCCTAATTTCTTCAGATCAAATTTTACTACTAAATTGAAAACACAACGGTTGCGTGACCAATATTTTTTCGCTTGAAAAATTCATACAATCTTTTCGAGTAAAAAACTAAGGAATAACATATGAGTCAACTATTTTACCCACCCCTTTTTCCATCTGATTAAAGAGACAACCGATTCAACTTTATCAGTTCCTTTAATTTTTCAATTTTTTTAATCTAGAAAATTGAAAAACTCCGGGTCGCTAATAATTAATAATACCTATTTTTTAGTCTTGTGAAAGAGAAAAAAAGCAGAAGAAAAATTCGATCAGTTTTTCTGAAAATGTATTTTTGCATTCTGTCGCCAAAGCGTTTTTGGACAAACTTTCTTCAAATAGCTCTCAAATCACCATCCCGCTGACATTTCTCAAAAAACTCTCAAATCAACATCCCGCTGTCGTTTCAAAAAAAAAAGTTTTTACAGTAAAAATAAATAGGAATCTCAGCATTGTCAAATCTACGTAAAAACTGCAAATTATCCCCTATATCCAAAGCTGTCGTAGCTTGTACAATGTACTATTTAAAGTACTGCGGTATATAATAAAGTTTTTCATTGAGATTTTTGAGATGTAAAATATAGAAATTTAGTCACCCCAAATCACGTAAAGCGTTGCAATCAGGATTTAGTTGGCTTAGTAACTGCGACCTATATTTTTCAATTTTAAAAATAGATCTTTAACAAAAAAAAATAAAATCACCTTTCACATCGAAATTCTTCTTATGTAATTTTAATTTTAACTTTTTAAGATCCTAAACCACGCTGCTGGATTAATGCTTGCCTTCAACCATTGTCAAAATTGATGAATGATGCTTTTTTCCATGAATTTTTAATAAGTCCCACTCGAAGTTTGGATTAAAAGATTTAGAGGACATTTGGTTGACTGCTTGCTGTTTCATGTCATTTACATTGTTGGCTTGTCAAGAAAACTCAGCTACAAAAATCATGCAGTGAAAACTGCTCTCGGTTTAGATTACATATATTTAACATCACATAGTGAATGAAATCCCAATTTGCACGATTGGACATTATGATATGTACCATCGTCATGATGAAAATATGAATGGGAAATTATTAATCAAAAATGATATCCAGTGAAAGTTGGGTCTATTTAAAGCTTCCTCTTAGTTAAATTTGCGCTGAAGATAAATTTATGTGAACTATAACTCAAAGTTGCAAATATCACTGAAATCTGAGGGTCATAAATTAGAGGTTCCATAAAAAACTATAGAGATGCCAATCAAACTCATTTTAATATTTTTACATCAATAATTAGCTGATCACCGTTAATTAGGAAGCTCATTTCTCAAAAAATATCAGGAGCAACGTTCCTTCTCTTTTCACATTGATTCAGTCAACCCATCGATTTTAACATTGTGTATTCTGTATCATTTCACCCCTCGCCCCTAAAATCCACTACCTAACCAGAAGGATCTTTAATTTGAGCAATATCCCATAAACTATTTACTTAGAACCTAGGCAATGGTTATTGTAGGTTAGCTAATGTTTCCATTAATGGTCAAATGAAACCACGTATTATAATTGAAAAGAAAGTTAAAACTGATTGCTATTGACCTGGCCTGTTTGAGTTCGAAATTCAAAACGGCCCCTTAAAAATTGTCAATGTGACCTCTCTGATAACCCGACTAGTTATAAATGAGGGTTATAAAACAAGTTGGCTAACCTTTCAGTAATTTCTCTATTATCTTCCTCTTCAATTCTATTCTATCTTATGACATGTAATTGACTTTTGAAAGCACAGACAGCAGATTAATTGTTGTCTAGGAACTCTTTGAAATGATATCACGTGACCTCCAGACGGCCACTCATTTGCAATCCAGACATTAATATTTATATCTGTTATAGACTCTGAAATGAAATACTTCAACTTGTTCGCACCAACCCCCAACCACCCCCCCCCCCCCCACCACCACCACCAATTGCTTTAGCTGCATTTCGACACTATCTCTCACTCAATTACCCAACTTGACCTGCCTCAACTGCTGAATTCAAAATTACCCGTCTCCCATTTCAACTCCATATTCCTGTCGCTTTTAGTGGGCTTTCATTTTGTCCAACTACATATTAAGTTGATAATTCTGGTATTACATTGTAAATATCGCTGCTTTGAAATGCCTGAAATAAAATTGATGCGTTAGAGATCCTGTTCAGTGGCTATATGCTGCTCAAAAGGAATTTGATGGGATTTTCTTAACGTTCCTTGATGACATATGATTTTGTTGGGTTATAAATAGAACTTTGTTGGGTTGAAGAAAATTTACCCTACAATAGAGCATGGACTTTTTTAAATCGAACATGGCACTATGAGGTGGTATGATAATATGATACTGATAGGATTAAAATTATATTTTGAGAATCTGATGAAGTCACTGAGAATATCTGGCATTAATCGAGAACTCAGAAGCTGTTGCAGATGTAAGTCAGATTTTCGAAGTAACTTTAACAGAGCCAGGAAATCTTGCAATATTGATATCTGGCGCTGTATATAGGAAATCTGAATTATAGAATCTGTCACTTCAGAACTGTCACTTTAGAAATTGCTGGCGTGCGTTTCAATTTTTTTCATAAATGAAACGCATAAAATTATTCATTTATATTTAGACACGCACGCGCAAGTTCTAAAATGCAAGGTGCCCGGAATGCCAGATTTTAGAATGTGATTTTCCTTTTTACAGTGCCAATTTTTTTTGCCGACGGCATTTTAAAAGTTACAAAGTGTGAGTTCCAAGTAATGTTACGCGACCTTACTGAAGTCAGTTGGAAACTCTGGCTTTCATTGGGAACCCGTACGCGGTTTTGATTTATTTCAATGTTCTCTCAATGACGTCAGCAAAGTTACATAAACTCGACAACCGATGTCACTTTGTAGTATAGATAAAACTAGTTTTTATATGAAAAATAAGTTCGTTTTCAATGAAAGCGTCACAAATTTTTTGCCCATTACACTACCAAATGGGGTGACGGGACGATTTAAACAATTGACAAGCCAAAAATAAAAAACGATTAACAAAATCGCTATGTTTGTTTTTTTTTGTTTTCTAAAGCTAAACGTTCTAAAATCATCACGAAAAAAAAATAGAGCAAATTTGCTCAATTTCTGAGCTCTTTTTCAAAAGAAAAATTTTAAAAATTGATCGTATTGATTTTGTTTTTGCAGTTTTAAATCGTTTTTTATAGTAGTTCTATAAAAAGTGAGTATTCTTTACGACCATTAGTTTAAAACCATTAATTCTAATGTCAAAAGAATTTTTAAAAAATTCTTTATAACTTATAGTTGTCAAATTCTTTATTCAAGCAACTTGATGTAATTTCTGGCAAGAACTAACATTCGAAATTTTAATTAGAAAGTTGAAAAAATGACAATATTGTTACTTTTTAGCAGTATTTCAAACTATAACCTACAAAATAAATTGAGTTCACTAACTCAATTTGCACTTCCTTCGTTTCTGTGATCAATTGTTTCGTTTTACTGCATTAAGCAACAAAATAATGAAAACTCAATAAATTTGAGATACAGTTATTTTGAAATTGTTTTGTCAGTTTGCTCTATTTTCAGGCCGTTCCTGTTAATGTCCCCCACTTGTTCATTTGCACCCCGCATTTACACCTGTTATAGCATATTGTTTGTATATCATACACTTGCATATGCAACTATGCACAAACAGCTTTTACAGTTTAATCAGGCAGCTGATTGTTAAATTAATTCATTTACGGCAATTTAACCTTGCCCATAATGAACCTTGCCCATAAGACAATGAATAATGCGTGTTTACTATTTTTGCGCTTGTCCTTGATAAGAATAGTTTTATGGCACAAATTTACTTGACAACCAAAAACAAAAATAAATTCTATCGTCTAGTGAAGCGGACAATTCATTTTGACTACAATAAAGGATCACTAAGGACCAAAAGTGCATATTTGTGGGTTTACAGGACTATGAGATCCCTGTTTTTCAGTTTAAAATTAGCTGAGGTAACAATGCAAGCTTTTTACTGCTCAATGTAACGGGACATAACAAAAGCTTTTAGAAAATTTTTTGGGTTTTTCAAAATGGATGTTTGGAGATTGATCCTTGTTGGACTGATGAGAAATCATGTAATAGGATATAATTATACACGGCGTTTTGTATAATCATCAAGCCGGCTTAGCTCAAAATACAATAATTAGCTTTTTTGTATTAATTACATCGTACCACTAAGTGATCTAATAAGAGTGCTAAAACGGGATAACATTTTAGTACTGCCAAAAATGTAGGTAGGATCTATTTGTCAAGCAAACTTCATTGGAGCTCGTTCTTTATAACATGTACTGCAAACGTTTTGCTGTGATAGATTCCTTTCTAATTTCAGGGTCAGCTGAGAATTACCCTGGCCTGAAATTACTATTATTCGCTTCTTCTTAAGTGCTTCTTCTTAAATAATCAATTGGTTAATAATAAAAAGTTTTCTCTCGTTTGTTCATACTTCAGCGAAGCGATATGATTGGTCGAGGAATTTATCGCAACAGTTTTTAATGAGTTTTTGACTATATTAAACGTCGGCTTGGCACTGTTTTACGCCACCGTCTTACTATCTAAACTGCGACTTAAAGAAGAAACTCAGAATATATCTAAGATCAGCACCTTAAACCATTAGTCACACACATCAATGTTATATAGATATGATCTATTTGTGACATTAAATGGTATCCAAAGTTTTCTTCCCTTTTTTGTTCTTTTTCTTTGTTCAAGTTCATTGCTAATTGTCATTAGTTCGTCCTTAGAGCGCTCCTTTTAGGTGAGCAAGTTTCTTCACGCTCGATCGCAGACACAAATGACGTAACTGCGCAAACAATCAAGGCTGAAAGCCCTGTGCCAACTTAGACACAAAATAAGGTCAAACCATTGCACTTTCAACGTGTCCTCTAATTCATCCCAAATATTTTCAGGTGTATAATGATTAAAGTCTACCATTCTTTTGTTCTTGGGTTTTTGTTCCGCGTTGCTTGTTTGACCTTACGTCACAATTAAATTTACATACTAGGAAGGTTGAAACCTTCTAGATTAAACAACTCAATACAAAAAGCATCCGCTAATGACCATTAGTCTAATTAAATACCGCCTCTTTGGAAAATTAGCTTATTTACCACTGTGAATACTGCATACATCAAAACTTCAATAAACCGATTTTGCTTTATATTCCCAATGTGGCTATCGGATATTTTAAGTAAATCGGATCAAACATTGAGAGTGGAAAGCATTTTTCACGAATCTATTCTAAATTAGGTGCAATAGGCCGAATTAACGTTGATAACAAGTCATCGAACAAAGAAATGTACGCCTTCTTAAGGCTGGTTGAGGTGAAAAAGTTTCATGTTTGTCTGATATTCCAATTATTTGCGCATGACATAAATTGTCGGGAATTGACAAAAACGTTAGTCAACTCTCTTTTGCGATAGCAAATTAAGTAAATTGAAAGTCATACAGTTAAACTTTTTGGAGAACTTGTTTCGCGATAAAGTTAATAACATATTGCAAAATATATTTACAAAAATGTTTAAAAAAACTGAATTCAAGGAATTCCGCATATCCAAATCTAAAAAATATCAAGAACAAAATTGCATGCCTGTGTTCAATGTAAGTATATTGCAGTATAAGTATGTATGAGTCAGCAAAAATTCAAACAATTTTGAATTTGCTAATCTGTTTCGTTCTTAACTGCTCGTGCCCTGAAAGTAAAAATTAAAATATCTATTTGCAAAGTTTTTTTGAAAGTTTTTTAGGCTACTTTTTTGCGTCACCTAAGTACCTAATATAAAAGCTTTCTCATTTTTTAGGAATAGACATTTTATTTCAATTCCAAACCTTTAAATGCAAAAAGGAAAACAATTGAAATCTATGGAGCTCAATTTTACTCAAGACAACAAAAAGTGAAAAAGTTTTTTTAAAGGCTCATTTAGATTTTTTAGAGCATTTCAGTGGTGCCACTTGTGAATATGCTGCCATCATATTAATCCACTCCGGCAAAAACTTCCTGGCTACCAATTTGGCGGGCTCGAACAAAAATTTGCAATACTCCAATTTTATTGGCAGCGTATTTTCAAATAGATCTAATTGGTTTTTAATTAACACTATTGAGTTAATATTAGTTGAAAACTTTCTCCAGTGGTTCCTCTTCATTAACTTTGGAAAGTTTACTAGATTTTGCAGCAGTTGTTTTTAAAAACACACATCAGACCATTTTAACCTAAATTAGAATTTTATTTTTGTAAGATATCCCCCACAATTTTTTGCACAATTTTAAAAAATTCCTGAGGTTTTCCAGCATTTGATGTTCCTGTCGTAGTCTTGTGACAGAGTCCGAAAATTTTAATGTCCAATTCGGTATATAGGGAGCTTTTTCAGAATAATTAAAAATTTTAGTTGACAAATAATACATTTTTTTCTCTATAACTTGATTCAAGTATCCAAAATTCATCAATTTTTTATACAAGTACTTTTCGGTCAAATTAGCTGTTTCCGAAATTAGCTATTTCCGCTCTAGCTGTGGATTTATATTGTTCCAACATCATTCGAGCAATCCATTGTGCATAAAAAGCTGTATTTTAAGATCTTACAAGGTAATGTTTCAGAGCTAGGATGAGCAATCTTTCATAAAGTTTACTATATTTGATTAACGTGTTATAAAATGACAATTGAGGAGTTTATAAAAAGTTTCGCGATAATGTTTATCTTTGGCTGGAAATTATTAATAGACGCTGACATGATTCAATACAATAGAATCTTTCGGTTATCATCATATCAGACGCCAGTTCTTAAATTTTCTCGAGTCAGTGGAGATACTTTGCAAGTTCCCATATTGCGTAAAACAAAGAAAATTAAATTTAAGTCAATATGAATAACCTGGAGTAAGCAAAATTTTATGCTGCTTCCAGCCGTTTTAAAATAGGTTTTCTGGGGGGGGGGGCACTTTTCAAAAATCTGCAGAAGTAAAACCCAGCCTAAGTCAGGTAATTCTGACCAGCACAACAATTTCTGCGAGTAAGAGGATAAGTTGTCTGGTCAAACATCATCCGAAATGGAGATGGGAATGTACTATGTACAGGGAAACGTGTTTAACATGTCGCTGACATGGGAGTAAATTACAGTAAAAGATCATAAAATAAAATACAAGTTGATACCGGTGCTGATAGCACCGTGATATCATCATTAATCTGGACTGAGCTTGGTAAACCTCAGTTAAATGGGAAAATCAGACGTCTTGAGGCCTACGACGGTCAACAACTGACGCTTCTGGAATCACTAACATGTGAAGTTGATTGGAACGGAAGCAAGTATAGGCAACAACAACTAGCAGTAGTGCAATCCGACAAAAAATTTGGGCTGTTTGGGAGAGACATACTATCCCAAGAGGGGCATCAATGCAGTGAGTGATGAAAGAATACCTGCAGTCAAAGGAAATGCATCACCAGTAGTGTGGCAGCGTAAGAAAAATGGAGCTCTGAGACTATGCGTGGACCTGAAAGTTCACATCAATTGCAAAGTTATGGATGAGGACTATCCAATCCCAGACATGGAGACCATTTTCCATAATCTCCATGGTGACTCTTATTTTGGAAAAATTGACTTATCAGACGCATAATATCAAATTCAGCTGGACAAGGACAAAAAAAGAAAAATTCACAATCAACACATCGCAAGAATTGTTCAAGATGTGCAGGCTTCCTCAGGGCCTAAAAAACTCTTCATCAATTCTCCAGAATTGCATTGAGTCAAATCTCAAAGGAATCAGGGGCGTGGTCATCTTCCAAGACGACGTTCTGTTATATGGAACAACAAAGGATCAATACGAGAAACAAATGCTTGCAGTC
Organism: Convolutriloba macropyga; assembly: GCF_964194025.1. NCBI lineage: Eukaryota > Metazoa > Xenacoelomorpha > Acoela > Convolutidae > Convolutriloba > Convolutriloba macropyga. The sequence continues at coordinate 21,243,846 of NC_134471.1, read as the reverse complement.
AAGAGTCGGCTACGTGAAAAAAAATTCACCATCAATAAGAAAAAATCCAACTCAAAACCAGTTTCAAGCGCAAGTTTCCTTGGTTAATCTGTTTCCAAAGAAGGAATAGAACCCAATTCTAAACATTTTGAGAAAGTCAAAAAAGCAAAACCGCCATCAAATATCAAACAACTCCAGTCTTTTGTCGGCTTAACAAATTTTTATGGTTGAATGAAACCAGATTTTGCAGCAAAAATGCTACTCCGAAACGAAATTCGAAAATAAGAATTCAGATGGGAAAAGGCAGAGCAAAATGCTTTTGAAAACATCAAAAAGGAGTTATGTGCTAACCCTCTTGTAAAGCCTTAGAGCTTGACGTAGGAAACAACCGTGACAACAGACGCCTCAAAGAAAACTGTAGGCGGGGTACTCTCACAAGAAGGACATCCTGTGATCTACGTCTCACTTCTCGAGGAAGTTGTCACAAGCCGAACAAATTTACTCCAATAATGAGTGATAGGCAACTGCAATCGTCTTTGTGGTCACAAGATTGAAACAATTTCTACTCGGAAGAAGGTTCACTCTACAGACTGACCACAAACCTCTCAAATATCTCCCCCCCACCCCACCCGAGACGAAGAAATTCCGAAAACAGCATCAGCAAGAATTACGAGATGGGCAATAGCGCTGTTGGGATTTGACTTCGAATTGAAATATACACCCGGAGATTAGATCCCCCACGCTGATGCCTTGAGCAGACTAGACTATGACGACGACGATGACAATGATCGAGTCTGTTTTGCTCTGGACAATATCTACTTCGTCCAATCTTAACTGGTGACCCCGTCAGACATCAAAACTGATCTTGGATCGAATTGACTCTTTCTAGATGTCATCAAACGAATAAAAAGCGGCATCTGGAGACAGTGCTCAGAAGCAGAGAAAGGAATTGAACAACAGAAAGACGCCTTGACCGTTCACAGTGGAATCATCTTTCGAGGAGTTGTGCCTTTCATTCCACCAAACTAAGACCCAAGGTGATGGTCAAAGCTCATGAGATTCACCAAGGCAAAAATGCAACTGAAACAGCAGTTCGAATGATGGCATGTTGGCCCGGCATCAGTCAAGATGTTCTTCGATATGTTAGTAAATGTAAGGAATGCCAAGAAAACAGGCCTAGCCCTGGGGAAAATAGTATCTACTTGGCCCAAAGCTGAAATTTGGGAAAGACGCCACTTGGACTGAGGCTATGTAAAGGATCAAGGTAATATCTTAGCGAGAGTAGATGCGGGATCAGGTTGGATAGAAGCCTTCCCTGCGGGAAATAGAACCTCACAAACAGTGAAGGTGCAATTGTGTCAAATCTTTGCAAGATTTGGGATACTAAGAATATTAGTATCAAACAATGGTACTGAGTTTGTGAGCAGTAACCTAAAACAATGGTGTGAATCACTGGGGATTAAATAGATCGAATCTCCCATCCAACAACCAAGAGCAAATGGGATTGTTGAACGAGCGGTCCAAACAGTGAAAAGGGTTATTCATGCCTGGAGTCCAAATCTGAATGTGTCATTTGGCGCTTTCCTACACCGGGCTTTGCTGACACATCGGAAAATTCCTGTACAACTGCTACTTGGACGCAAAGTAGGACTTCCAGCAGTCACTGATTTTGATCTGTTTGAACGAGTCCTCAGTTAAATGGGCAAATCAGACGTCTTGAGGCCTACGACGGTCAACAACTGACGCTTCTGGGATCACTAACATGTGAAGTTGAGTGGAACGGAAGCAAGTATTGGCAACAACAACTAACAGTTTTGCAATCCGACAAAAAATTTGGGCTGTTTGGGAGAGACATACTACCCCAATAGGTGCATCAATGCAGTGAGTGATGAAAGACTACCTACAGTCAAAGGATGGAGAGCGCATGTGAAACTCAAACCGGGATCACAGCCAGAAAGAAACCTCTACCTCTCTAAGACAGGGTCAAAGAGAAGCTTGAGACAATGGTACGACAGGGCATCCTGGAGCCAGTACAACTTAGTGGGGTCATAAATGCATCACCAGTAGTGTGGCAGCGGAAGAAATATGGAGATCTCAGACTATGCGTGGACCTGAAAGATCACATCAATTGCAAAGTTATGGATGAGGACTATCCAATCCCAGACATGGAGACCATTTTCCATAATCTCCATGGGGCCTCTTATTTTGGAAAAATTGATTTATCAGACGCATAATATCAAATTCAGCTGGACGAGGACAAAAAAAGAAAAATTCACAATCAACACATCGCAAGGATTGTTCAAGATGTGCAGGCTTCCTCAGGGCCTAAAAAACTCTTCATCAATTCTCCAGAATTGCATTGAGTCAAATCTCAAAGGAATCAGGGGCGTGGTCATCTTCCAAGACGACGTTCTGTTATATGGAACAACAAAGGATCAATACGAGAAACAAATGCTTGCAGTCAAGAGTCGGCTACGTGAAAAAAATTCAACATCAATAAGAAAAAATCCAACTCAAAACCAGTTTCAAGCGCAAGTTTCCTTGGTTACTCTGTTTCCAAAGAAGGAATAGCACCCGATCCTAAACATTTTGAGAAAATCGAAAAAGCAAAACTGCCATCAAATATGAAACAACTCCAGTCCTTTGTCGGCTTAACATATTTTTATGGTCGAATGATACCAGATTTTGCAGCAAAAATTCTACCCCTAAACGAAATTCAAAAATAAGAATTCAGATAGGAAAAGGAAGAGCAAAATGCTTTTGAAAACATCAAAAAGGAGTTATGTGCTAACCCTCTTGTACAGCCTTGCAGCTTGACGAAGGAAGCAACCTTGACAACAGACGCCTCAGGGAAAGCTGTAGGCGGGGTATTCTCACAAGAAGGACATCCTGTGATCTACGTCTCACGTCTCGAGGAAGTTGTCACAAGCCGAACAAAATTACTCCAATAATGAGTGATAGGCACTTGCAATCCTCTTTGTGGTCACAAGATTGAAACAATTTCTACTCGGAAGAAGGTTCACTCTACAGACTGACCACAAACCTCTCAAATATCTCTCCCCCCAGACGAAGAAATTACGAAAACAGCGTCAGCAAGAATTACGAGATGGGCGATAGCGCTGTTGGGATTTGATTTTGAATTGAATTATACACCCGGAGATTAGATCCCACACGCTGATGCCTTGAGCAGACTAGATTTTGACGACGACGATGACAATGATCGAGTCTGTTTTGCTCTTGACAATATCTACTTCGTCCAATCCGAACTGGTGACCCCGTCAGACATCAAAACCGATCTTGGATCGAATCGACTCTTTCTAGATGTCATCAAACGAATAAAAAGCGGCATCTGGAGACAGTGCTCAGAAGCAGAGAAAGGAATTGAACAACAGAAAGACGCCTTGATCGTTCACAGTGGAATAATCTTTCGAGGAGTTGTGCCTTTCATTACACCCAAACTAAGACTCAAGGTGATGGTCAAAGCTCATGAGACTCACCCAGGCAAAAATGCAACTGAAACAGCAGTTCGAATGATGGCTTGTTGGCCCGGCATCAGTCAAGATGTTCTTCGATGTAAATGTAGATGTTTTTCTTTAGTAAATGTAAGGAATGCCAAGAAAACAGGCCTGGGGAAAACAGTATCTACTTGGCCGGAAGCTGAAATTTGGGAAAGATGCCACTTGGACTGAGGCTATGTAAAGGATCAAGGTAATATCTTAGCGAGAGTAGATGCGGGATCAGGTTGGATAGAAGCCTTCCCTGCGGGAAATAGAACCTCACAAACAGTGAAGGTGCAATTGTGTCAATTGTTTGCAAGATTTGGGATACTAAAAATATTAGTATCAAACAATGGTACTGAGTTTGTGAGCAGTGACCTAAAGCAATGGTGTGAATCACTGGGGATTAAAAAGATCGAATCTCCCATCCAACAGCCAAGAGCAAATGGGATTGTTGAACGAGCGGTCCAAACAGTGTAAAGGGCTATTCATGCCTGGAGTCCAAATCTGAATGTGTCATTTGGCGCTTTCCTACACCGGGCTTGCTGACACATCGGAACACTTCCCAGACGCGGGACAAAACTCCTGTAGAACTGCTAATGGGACGCAAAGTAAGACTTCCAGCAGTCACTGATTTTGATCTGTGTGAACGAGTCCTCATCAAACCGACGAACAGTTCACCAACGCTTCCAGCTACTTTCATTATCCGTAAAAAAATATCCACTTTGTTCATTCAGCCGGAGAATTCAAACTAGGCAGTGCTTTTTAGTGACAACCAAATTGCACGGTTGGAAACTGACGACATCAAGACTGAATCTATTGACTCACAGTCTGAGAGCAGTAGGGACGACATAGACGTGGCATCACTCAACTCTACAGAAGAAACCTCAGTAGTTGAATGGGAACAACCTTCAGTGGCCACGAGAACTTTAAGCAGAAATAAAAAAACAACCAGAAAGATTTGGAGAAGCTACTTCTACGAACTTGCTTAAAAGAGGAGGGAGGATGTGATATATCGAGAAGTGGCGAACTTAGCAACTTAAGTTAAATCTTCGATATATAAAGAAAACGTTCTTACCTGATGTTTGGTGAAGTAAAATTGAATAATGGCTTCTAATTTGAACGGAATCGTCGATTCAAATTTGTTCATACCACAAGTTTATCAGTGTACATAAACGAAAAATTTGTGTGATAGATTCGACCTTCCCACCGCCAGATATGATTAGAAACTAACTCTCCGACCCTCCCAGTAGATAGATATGACATGTTCTCAGGTAGGGAGAAAAACTGCACTAGTATTTGCCATATACGGCAAGGGGAAAAACATGTTCACAACTAAGGTGTAAATTAACCCATATCAGTTTATCTATATCTAGACGGATCTGTAAATTTTCATACTGATACGGACTATAAATACCTGTGAAATTTTGTACATTTAGGCCATTTTGAATTCAATTGTTAACATAATAAAATTCTCGTTACTTGTTTTCGAGACCACGACAGTTTGATTTTAATTCGATTTTTTGAACACTATCTATTTCGACTCTTCGACGCTATTCCTATGTAATTGCTATTGTCACCCCAGTTCTTTTTGTCAAAATAAAGTGATAGAGCATTTCGTTACTAGCACAAGTGATTTCATTATGGTTTTAAAAATTATGATCAAACTTTTTCTTCCGATGAATGTTTTCTTTCATCATTTTTGAACGTGCTGAAAAAGCTTTTATTTTTTTCAGATTCACGCCTTAATGTTTCAGACATCTCCTTTACCGCACTTTTCCAAACGCTTTTTTTGAAGTGGCGCCTTTTAAAACTGATTAAGCGAATTGTGTTTTAAGTAAAAGTAATTTTGCATTTGATCGCTGCCATATTGTCCATTTTCCCCTTAGTAAAAAAAGTCAAAAACAATTCCATTGATGGATTAGTTGTCCCCTTGTTTCTGATACGGGATGAAAACAAGCGCCTTGTGCTCTGCAGTTTTCTTGAAAGCCCATAAATCTTTTTTAAAATGCATTTTAATGACCTTTTTCTGTTCCTTTTGCGGTAATAGAATTTCTTCCTGTCTTGTAATTTTAGAGATGATGAAAATATTTATGGATCAATAATATTTTAGGTTGGTTCTTGTTACCAATATGACCAAATTTGGAGTTCCTTTAAAATTAATTTCATGAAAAATGTAGGGTAACCAAAGCCTAAACTGCTAAATGCCAAACCGGCTAAATAATTTTGGGTTTAATTGGTTATTGCCCCCCGCGCTTCACTCGAAATAATTTCACTCGAAATTATTGCTCCCATTATGGGACCCCCCATTACGATAATGGAGGAGTGGGGGCTATACGTTGTAGTCCCATAGAGTTGTGGGGGGGGGTAGTATCCTAGAACCAACGCATCACTTATCCCTCGAAATGAAATAATGCAAACTGATTCGGAAACATTAAAAATCCAGGAAAGGATTTGCATTTCGGCTTTGCAAACGGTTTTTTTTGTCATTCGGTTACGTGGACGCTCTCGAGAGATTTTTGTTCACAATTTGTACTCCAATATAGCTGCAAAAACGGAAAAGAAGAATATGGGAATAGTATCGATATGAAATCGAGTAAATAAGGTTTCAACAGCCTCGCTTAGAAGTCGGAGAAGTAATATCACATTTCGTCGCGTGATGTATCTAATCAACCCTATATTCGCAGGGTGTGACCAGAAGAAAATGAATTTGATTGGGCGACTGGTTTTTCACCCTCAAGTAACCCTGGGTTCATCTTACATATTAATCAGAGGAGAAAAGGTTGAATTTCAGCACTTAAGGGGTAAAAATGTATTATGTACAATTATTGAACATCAGCTGACCAAATTATGCGCGTATTAAAAGATTACGGATTTCATTATCATGAGTCTAATTCTTAAAGAATTTTCCGTATGCTATTTTCATGCTACTAAGAAGTAAACGTTAGTTTTAGTTGGAATAAATTAAGATTGAATGAAAAATCAATAAATTTTTCAGACGAAATTGACCTGCGGCAATTGTAAAGATAAACAGAATAGACGTATGTTGTTCAGTTTTCGTCTAAATCAATATCTCTGCTTTATTAATTCGCAATTGTACTGCAAAAATTTACAACGAATTTATATCAGTATTCTACTCCACTTGTATTCATAAATCAATATACCACATACCACCAGCTCAAGGTGAATAGATCATATCGCGAAATAATTCCAAATGTAGAGGTCAAATTTGGTGAAGGTGTTTTGAGACGTATTTAAAATTCAAAAACAGATTTTTATGCTCCTGCTCAGGAAGCGCGACCTTCGATAAAAATCGACTTAGACCTCCTTCAAATCGAAATTTCTGGCCAATTGTGTTTCAGTATTATCTAATTAGGCCTTCATACGAGGTATTTTTTAAAGTGAAGTTTCACATAGTTCAACGGGTATATAGGATAGTAATACACAGTCAAAGACATGGCACAAGGTCAAGCGTTGTCAATGCTCAATTTAGGTAAAAAAAATAATTTCAAAGACGAAATGGGTTTTCAAGAGGTCATTTTGGTTAATAGTCGTTAGAATCAATTTTGGCTCATGCCCACTGACGGGTTGCTATTCAAACTTGGCAGTCATATTTAGAGAAAATTGAAGAAAGAAGACAGTAATGATTGTTATTATTAAAATTTTTTGTTAACCTTTATATTATGACAGCCAAATATATTGTTAATAGTATAATTCCGTTTCACGCTCTTTTCAGAGCTTCATAATAAGACTGAAAGTTGGTCTTTCAATTTCTCAGGCTGAAATCTCAAGCAACACTGAAAATCTTTTTTTTTTTTCATTACCGAAATTTAGATTGCGTTATAAAGTGTATTTTTTATAGAGATATTTAAGCTGTGTGGTAATGTCCGTGCTCACTTACTTGACAACAGGGACAGCAGGGCATTCGTATTGAGCTCATAGCTTACGTATATTCATTCTAGCAATAATGCTGTGTGTTCTGATTGTTTTCATCTGTAATAAATTGTCATACGTAATCAATGAAAATATGGACAAATAAGGTTTTTATAAAGACAAAAATATTTCAAGAGAACACGATCAAAGGTTTTGTTTTTTGAGATCATTTCCATTTATCGGTAGTATATCTATATTTTCTGGGCATATATAAAGCTGAACAGAGTATGTAACATAAATTCTTCTTTTTAATTGCTATTTTATGATTTTTCTCTTTTTTGACAATATAATTTTTCCGCTTTGTTCAGCAGAAAAATTATTTTAAACTTTATACTGCAGCACAGCCTGTTACCCTTAGACCCTCTAGTGAAAATTATATTTTTCTTTTTTGTTGAATTATTTAACCAAAGAGTTAATTTCTGGAATTGTGCAAATTTAAAGCACAAATGACAAGTTTTTATTTACTTCTTTTACAAACATTTTATTTCTTTTCCGCTTTCATTTGGTTCAGCTTTTCATCAAAACAATGATATTCTCAAAACTTCAAATTTATCTCGGAGCATTCATGATTCCGAGGTTATAATTTTGGAAGCAATAGATGGTAGCAATAGACTGCTATTGATTTTGTTTTTGTTTTTAAAATTGTTGCTCACTCTTTCTATATTTTTTACATATGTTTCCGAAGAGGTTAAATTTTGAACATTTTCCTGTTCAAATTAACTAAATTATTAATTAGTTTTATTCGAGGCCAATAAATTTTTGCAATAGCCAAAAGATTAATTCTAATTGCAACAAAAAAAAACAAAATGAAATGTATACAAATATTGCATACATTAATACTTGCATAAACCATCAAATGCGACAGTTTATCATTCCTTTTCAAGAAGTGAAAATAACACAGAATTCTCATGAGATTCTACTTAAAGAGATACATAAAATGTTGAATTTTTTATATACATTTCTTTTTTCTTTTCTGTTTTTTGTCAGAAAGATATGCAAGGCGACGCATCGCCTTGTTAGTTTCTGCAAGTTCCAACAAGATACACATTCACAAGTCGGACGAATATCTTTTAAGAGCATTCTAATTCAAATGTTTAACTTCTAAGAACCATGCGTGTCGAATGGTTAACTTTCAGAATGATTAACCTGTAAGAGTTTGTAAGTCAAATGGTTAACTTAACACTTGGAAGGCGATAAATTACCTTGTAAGAATTTACTAGAAACTTGCAAGCTCTTATAATGTAACCATCCGAATTCGACTTGTGCAGAGCAGAAATCAACTTCACTTCTTTTGAAAAAATTATTACAAAAATTTCAGTGTGTGTGGCTGAAAATTCCCGAAAAACAACGCATTCTTCTCTCTCTCATTAGATTTTGTGTCATTTTGGAGGTATCCCCGTCTATTTGACTACACCCTCTTGAGAATTTGACTACAGCCTCTTGAGAATTTGACCACACCTGAAAGCAAATAGTGTTTCGCTAACACAAGTGTGTACAGCCACAAAACCTTGATGGTCACTTCAGAAAGGTTTGAGCAATTTGCCAGGGCCGAGTCTTTCATTATTTCATCTCCAGAAGTTGAAACATGACCTCTTATTTTGTCAATTGAAATTTTAAGGAACAATTAAATTCCCTGCAAGTTCGCTCCGTCCCAATGAGGAAACTCAGTTGCAATTTTCATGATGATAAATTAAATTACACATTGCAACATGTAGAAAAGACATATTCGTTTATACTCAAAATTAACAGTCTTAGCTCAAGTTTATTTCTTTTTTCTAGATGGGAAACACAGTTGAGGACCAAAAGCAGGAGATAGACTTGCTGAGGAGACAGATTGAGTCTGAGAAGAGCACCATCCGGAACCTAGAGGACCTCCTCACTGCCAACAAGGAGTCCGAGTTTGGACTAGGTCTGGCTGTCCAGGAGAAGGAATCGGAGATCCAGCTATTCAAAGAGAGACTCGCGCTTTCCGAGAGCAAATGGTATTTATAGATTGAAATATCCGTACCCGGTTGGGATTCTAGAACTGTTAGAATGTTTAGAGGACACCCAAATGTAAATTTTGCATAAAATGTGCTTGGCACTGCGCGACTCGATCAACGTGAACTTGGAAAAAGATATCACGATAATGGGCAATAAGTCATGTCGAATTTCTAGAGCTTAAGACCAAATGGGGTAATGGTTGGTATAAAAGGTTTGCATGTTAGAGAAGTCGGTTCGAATCCCGTGCTGGTCCACTTCCACATTAATTACGCACATGTGCTTTTATCATGTTAATTTAAAATATGCTTATTCTTGATGATTATTTATTTTAGCTTAGCGTGATCCTCTATCCTCTTTTCAGTTGGTTTTTAAACTGAAAATTAAAAAAAATCATTAAAAACTTGAACATTGCCGAATGGGGCCTTTCTATGCTGATTGTGTTATGTTTTAGCTCATCACAACAGCGTGAAATTCAAAGTCTGCGCACGAGAGTCGGCACTAGCGAGGCGGAACTAGAACGAAGTCGGAAACAACTCACAAATGAGCGGTTCGAAAAGTATGTATACTTCAGTAGTAGTCAATTTGCAGGCATTATAAAAAACGGAGTGGGGGTTGCCCCCAAAAGATCGTCGTGGTCATTTTTTGGGTACCCCCTGCTTGGGAAAAGGTGGAAAAACCGTTTTTCGGCGGGGAACTATATCGTTTTCCAGCCGGTATCTCTAATTTTAATTTTGTCCGGCATTTTCTTTCGTAATTAAGCCTGCCTGTTAGATTTTTGAATGCCACTGTTTATAAACCTTTGAATAGAAAGGAAAGTTTCCATACAAACATTTTATCCTTCTTCATATTTATGAAAAAGTTTGTATTATATGCCATTGAAAATTGACTTATGCTCCAATAGCTTAAAAGTGAGTTTAATTGAGTGAGGCAATGCCAATTATGTTAATGTAGAAAAAATGCAATTGATTCGATAAAATGACCTTCACAACTTTTAATACCAAAATGGGAATAACTATCATTTCTTCAGTCACGTCAAACGAAAATTATATGCTTATCAAAACGTTTTTCTTTTGGCACCGGCCTCTTAATTAAGCTCCCCTGCTTTGATTTCAATTCATTATATAGATTTGGTTTTCTTGTTGCGTCAATTATTTGTGCTTACCTTTAACTTGCTCGATATCAGGACACTTGTTACGTGTTGTTTTACTTCAAAGATGTATTATTCAAGTTTAAATATAAACCACCAAAATTGGAAAAAATCAATTTTGCTTGGCATATGTTTGCCTTGAAAAATAACAAGGCGGCTCGGTAGTGTGCGATTGCACATAAGGTTCCGACCCCGCTCATCCAGAATTTTGGAATAATTGTCTACCAAATCAGGAACAGATAGAAAAACACAAAAAAATTCAAGTATTTTGCAAAAAAAACTGGTGTATGAACGAAAAGATAGCCTCCAAAGCAAATAACTCAGTGGAATAAAAAATCATGCATTAGATTGATGAGATATGCCGATATTAAGAAATTGAGCGAAGACGAACGGCAAATTCAAACAACAACAACAAACATTAATTACATCAAAAAATTTATCTCCGTTTTAAAAAACAAAACTTAATAACAAACTTAAACTAGCATCAGATAAAACTCAAAATAAACAAAATAACTTGTATTTCACCAGAAAAAAATGGTTATTCATCAGTTCATAATAAAACTTGGTAAAAATTGGACAAAAAAGAACAGAAACTTTAAAGTTAGAAAACTCGCTGAATTTCTTAAACAAACAATTAATTTCAAAGTAATGAAAACCATAAGGAATCAACTAAAATATCCCATAGGTTTACAGTTACCAATGCTTCTATTGAAGGGATTTAAGAACTCATGGTATTCAATTTTTATGCAGTTACAAAAAGAACAACAAATAGACATGAAACTAAAAATCAATTCAAACTTGCCATTAAATGCTTTGGAAGCCGTAAAGCCATACTTTGGCCCCCAAAATATGTTTGATTGAACCTCCGTCGAACACCAACATTGTATTATCTGGCCGCTTGTTAATGAAAATAAGCAACAATTAGACAAAAATGAAAAAATGCAAAATTATGTAATACTCGTTTTCTTTCGAAAAAAAATTATTTCCAAAGACATGAAAGCCATTAATTACAAAATGAAAAGTTGAATAGTTTCATCCATTCTTCCGAAGGAAGCCTTTGAGAAATTATCCAGAATATGTCTTACGTCTACTAAAAGAACGTCAAATATGAAAAAAAAAACAAAAACTCATTTACTTTTTTTGTGAAAAAACCGTGTGGAAGCCAGTAAAGTCATAACGAATTCTCATAAAACATTAGATTTTGTGACATCAATCCCTGTTCACCCCTTCCCTTGAAATTTGTTATGTGACCTCTCATTAAAAAAACTAGGTAACAATTAGACCAAATAGAAAAAAGCAAGATTATGTAATATTGGTTTTTATCGAAAAAAATTTATCTCCAAAGACATGAAAGCCATTAATAACAAAATGAAAATATTGAATTGGTTCGTTTACTCTTCCAAAAGTAGCTTTCGAGACCTGCAATTATCCAGAACATGTCTTACGTCTACAAAAAGGACGAGAAATATGACAAAAATCAAAAAGCACTTTACTTTTTTTTTGTTAAAAACCCGTGTCGAAGCCCGTAAATTCATAACCAATTCTTTAAAAACATTAGATTTTATGCACACCATTCCTTTTTTCCCATGACACAAATGGGGTCATCTTTAACCTTTAGTTAACGAGAACAGGTAACAAACAGACAATAAAAGGAATAAAATTGCGAAGCTGAAATGTTTTTTTTTTCATTTTGGAAAACAATTGTTTTCAAAGTCATGAAAGCCATTATCTATCTTCTAATATCAAAACGTCGGCTCCTTTACTCTTCCAGGAAAACCCAATTAAACCGGGTCATTGTACAGGAAATTAAATACGACTAAAATAACAAAGTAAAAACGACAGTTAATTACAAAATTAAAAAATTCAATTAAATTCTTCGAGAAAGTATTGTCGAAGCGGTAAAGAACCACAATCTATATCTTTAAGGATTTGAATATTATCAATTGTGCGTTATTTTGAACGCAGAAAATGAGATAAATGAACTGACAATAACGTGATAATTTTACAATATTAGAAAACATGAAAAATGGGCAAATACCTAAAAATTAAAAAAAAAATTGTGAAATCTAGTAGTATCAATGCCGGAACACCAAAAATTAAGGTGTAAAACCACAAAAAAGACTAAATTTGAATTCAGCTGAAAGAATTAGCATTCTTTGATTGCTGACACTAAGCTACAAATTGACCAAAGTAAGAGAAAATAGGAGGCAAAGTTCAATGAGCCATTTTTTATTTAAAATTCAAATACTTTAAAAGTCAAAACGACCATAAGCTTTCAAGCAATCAACGAGATAAATAAGTTTCAAGCTATTTAGCAAGCCAATATGACCTATCACTAGTGAGCTTTGATTTGAAACGTTCTGTTATTTAAATAATATAAAAAAGATTGATTTTTTTATAAAAAACCGAATGCTGACAATCCGAATTATTTTTGGATTTTAACGATCCAAGATTGGTACAGAATTAGTGTTGCTAATGTTGATTGTCCATGAAGAATACTTATTTTTTGGAATGTTATTGATATAGATATTTTGCTTGTTAAATAATCAAAAGTAAATGCTGCGTTTTTGATAATCAACAAATAAAGTTAGCAAAAAACGGCAAAGTTTTATTTACAGAGCGCTCTCAACGGAAGTAGAAGTGGAATTAGCCCTCTTTTCAGTCTTCAAAGACTGCGTTAGTGGTTTTTGGGTGTGCACTTCCTGCAAATTTATTCAGAGTGGACTAAAGGAACTTGCGTGCTGTTTTCGATGAAAAAGTCTGAATTTTGTGAAATTTTTAGCCGGAATTTGTGACAAAAAATTTAATGAAAATAGCCGATAATGTATTTTGTCTTTAAACGTAAAATCAACAACATTTTCATTTAATATTTTATTAAATTTTATCAAAATTGGCGTAATATTAGTCAAAAATTCCGAAAAAAGGTGAATGAAGTCAACGGAATTCAGTCTATCTTCTTGAAAGTTTAAACCTCGATATCTCCCTGTCGAAAACAAAATTGAAAAATAAGAAAATCTTTCTAATTCCATATTCTACGCTTTACAATCTTTCTAATGAAACCAGTCTCAACTCTCTACGATGAATATATCGATCAGCCAAAATTGACTGAACAAAAAAAACCCAGTTGAGTATATAATTCCTCCCCCCTCAAGAGGGGTCGGAACATTTAGCCACCTGAGGGCTGCGTTCTTCTTCTTAATTTATCGAAAACTCAATGTAAAACCATTCTGACAATTTCTATCATGAAGGACCTGATAAAATCTTAGACAATAAAACTTCCGATTATCAGATCTTACTCGATAAAAATTGTTTTAGGATCTAATAAAACATGTTTGATAAGCATCTTACTAGATTGTTGTCTTTTGACGTCTGATAATAAGTTTTTAATTGCTCTCAAACGAAGTTTGATTTCTGTCTTATTAGATATTATTGAATAGGGTGCCACCAATTGTAGTGTTCTTATAAAACTCATGTCAAAGAAATTTGTAGATTTGTCAGAAAAGTATAGCACAATGCATTCAGTTTTCTAAAGTTATGATGATAAAGAGTGATAAATAAGATAAGACCTGTGCATGTTTTGAATAGTCTGAAAAGAACAATTCGCGATGTGGTTAGACAAGAAGTGAAAATGCCAAATCAGAAAACTTCCTCAAGTTGAGGTCTTTTTTTCCATTTTTTGGCTGTTAAATTGTATTAAGTTGAGCTAAGGTGTTTTTTTAATCGCCTATCAATTAAAGTTGTTTTAAAAGTTGCTGTTTGTTTTCTTCTAACAAATACATTTGTGAGTGTTCATTCCCAATTTTTTAAAGTTACCATTTTAAACCAAGTTCTACATCATGCTTAAAATTTTCCAGGAAGATGACAAAATGGTTTCTAACAGAAGCTGAATACAGAATGTGGGTTAAATTTTTCTGTGCCTAATAGTTTGATCAATTATTTTTTTCTGATACACGTTTAATGGATTCCAATGAAACTTTGTTTCTTGTAAAAAATAGACTAGTGGAAAGGTCAAGACCAAATACATATGAGTTATTACAGTTACAAAAAGGAACCTTGCAGTGTTTTATTCCTACAAAAACTAATCTAACACATTGTCACCAAAAATTCTAAAGAGTATTTTTTCATTTATCCCTAGCTTATTTCGCTGGTAAAATTTTTTCGGTTCATTTCTTTAGAATGATTTTAGCTGCATTTACAAGCTTTTGTTAATGAGTTTAAGGTAAGTTGTATCCCACTAATTTGTTAACTACTCTACCAACTTGTCAATTTTAACTTAATAAACATAAGCTTTTAAGTTTTATTGTTTTCTATTTGAGCAATCAATGCAAATTGTTCTGCATAACTATCAGAAACCAAATTTTCAACGTAAATTGCAAACAGGTACTGTGCATTGTCTCATTGTTTGAAAAAAAAAAACATTTTTATTATAAGTTATACACTCAGTAAAAACTCCTTTTTGTTGGACATCATTTTTTTAATTATAGCATTATTTTTGGGGCCCAACACTTCTCTGAATCTGGTTGTTTCAATTAAATAACTGTTTCTTCGATTCTGCTTTATATATTTACTTAATTTCCATCTTGATTTCAAAAATGAAAATGTAGCACTTCAATTTTTTGAGCTGGTTGATATTGGACTAAAGCTACATCAAAAGTATTTGTTTCGACATGAGAGATCTAATGATCTGCTAACCAGTTAAATAAAAGAGAAACATTTTTGCATCTTTTATCCCCAATTATTTTCAATCTAATGATGTGCAGTTTTGTTTCTTTAGAACAAACGGAAATCGGTTTCATTTCAAAATAGGTTCCGACTTTCAATTTTTGAATCTAGAGTGAAACAATTCAGTGCACAAACATCAAATGAATTTGATTACCGGAGCATAGATGCAGCTTTTTGTTGAGTCAGGAGCTTTTTCTTTTGTTCCAGCTCTTGTTCAACTAAATCATTACTTTTCATTTTTGTGTCACATCTATTGACCCATTTTTTGTTTGACCTTAATCAGCTTCAAATTTAAAGTAAGTATAATATTTACAGAGTTTTTTAAAAGTGAGTTTTGGCGCATACAGTATCAGTAAAAGTGGCTACCAAATCGAAATTAAACCTAATTACAAACAGCTGTAAAACTGAGTTCCTCTACTCAAAATTTCATTTTTAGAAAACGCTTTGAATGCTCCTGGATCTTTATAATCAAAAATTTGTTATTCAACAACTTTCAAGATTCTGGATAAACTTTGAAAAACGATGATTTTTTGCAAGAAATTTTTTAAATTATGCACTTATTTTGCAAGTTAAACATTTGTTTTCCTTAAATCTTCAACGCGCGTTCACGAATAACTAGTATGAGAGGTCCCCAATAAATATTATTAACATTAATAAAGTTAAAAAGAAAACTTTTCTGCAAATTATTTGGTTTTCAGATTCCATTTTATGTCCTTTATTACGCTGGAGGATTGAAGTTTCTTGATTAATTGACCTCATCTTTAACAACTTGATAAACATTCCTGAAAATGTCTGCTCAGGCAAAACAGAGAGGAAAAATATAATTCAGGACAAAACCCTATAGCATCACAACCTATTTGAAGTTGCAGAAAACTGACAGCAAAATGTGGAAAAACGATCAATACAGTTTTTGCATTCAAGAATTTTTTCAAAAAAGTTCAACAAGATCCTGAAAGATCATATTCAGGTCTCACCTAACGGACGCTGTTAGATTCTCCAAACATATCTATTTTTCGAATCTCGACAAAATTTGGAAGTGGAGTTATCTTACAGAACATTTATTGATTTAATTTCAAGTTTTTTTTTATTTTATCCAGGGAAAGATCTGAAGCGGAGGTGAAGAGACTGAGACAAAATGCCAATGCCAGATATGCCAGTCCATCGAGGTACGTAAAAAGATAAGTGTAACTTTTAACAAAAAGAGCTCACATCTTATTCCGTAAAATTATGTCTTCCAGATTTAAAGCTAAAATCAGGTCTCAAGGTGATTCTCTTCGGGACTGATATCAATGCCGTATTTACTGCGTGATGACAAAAAAAAACAAATTTCGCCGGCCAGTTTCCATAGGTTTCTCCAAAAGAAGAATCAATGGTTGAGGAGAGGCAGACATATATTTAAATTTAGTGACATATTTTAAATCCAACTGGGAGCTTTTAGAGCAATTTATGCACTCATTTTGGCTGTTACTTTGAAGTAGTAGATGGCTGTATCGGAGAAAGGAACCAACAAAACAAAATTTTAAATTGTTTCGACTGTGGACAAACGATTGGATAAAATGCAAAGCAGAAATACTCATGACATTTCTGCTTTGCATTCATAAATGAATTTTATAGATGTAAAATTGAGAAATGAAAATAATATTGAGAAATAAAACTTGATAAAATCTCCACCCAAAAAGAAAAACTAAATGAGGGATAAACTAGCGACTGATCCAGAAATTGTTACAATTCATCGCAGGTTGCTTCTCTGGTGTCAATTGGTTTTATGACCATTAGATTTTGATCAAAAGCATGAGAATTTCTATCTAATTTGATTGCAAAACTGATCATATTATCATTCAAAACAATATTCAGAATTTTCTGTTCCTAACACCCTAGTCAACACTGGATGATAATCTTCTAGGAATCTGCCAGATTCTGACAGAATCTTACAATACTATTCTTCTTCTCGCAACTGTTTGCTAAATTTTCAACGTTTTTAATTATATTTTTCCTTTATTAATGCAATCGTACTAAAAATAATCGTGTCGGAAGCCGAATTTAGCGAAGCAGGTATTTTCAAACAAATGCAATACAGACCCATCCTGAACAACAACTTTTGTTTTATGAGAATCTTGAAATATAATCATTTTTTGCCAGAATTTTACAAGATTTTGTCAGTTTTTTTCTGGCGGGAAAAACTTGGAATCCTAAATTTTGTCAGCCAGAATTTGGAAAATAACCATTGTGACAGATTCCTAAAAAATAACTATCCAGCCTTGGCTCTAGGATAATCAGTAAAATTTCATCAGTTTGAAATTTCTATATTTGGAATGAGATATAATGCTTAAATTCTGCCTGTTTTAAACTTGATTATGAATTGTTTTGCCGCTAGCAACAAAGCAAGCAAATTAAAACACATTGTTCAAAATTTTTTCAATTTAAATATCAAAAGTTTTGTCTCAATATTGGTTTTCATAATAAAAAAATTATTTTATTTTGAAAATTAATACTCTAGACTACAGGTTGACTAAATTATGCTGAAAACTATGCTGATTCGGTCTTCAAAAAACTGAGAAAAAAAGTGGTCTGAATAGTTTTTTTCAGTCAGCCAAACCCCATCTCTCATAGAGAGCAACAACTCTTGTCTAAACTTTATAGAAGTAAAGTTTATTTAATATTTAAACATATATATATAGT
The DNA here is from genome assembly GCF_964194025.1 of Convolutriloba macropyga. Taxonomy (NCBI): domain Eukaryota; kingdom Metazoa; phylum Xenacoelomorpha; order Acoela; family Convolutidae; genus Convolutriloba; species Convolutriloba macropyga. The sequence continues at coordinate 21,225,906 of NC_134471.1, read as the reverse complement.
TCTCTAAATCGGTTTAAGAAGCGAGCTAAGTTGGATTCAGAAACGAGCAATCAAAATAATTGTTTGAATGAAACCTGTCACCCAACTTTTTTATGCATAAAGACCTCCAAATACTGTATCTCAAGTTATTAATATTGAAAAAGGAATCAAACTAATTGACTGAATGAAAACATTGACTAAAATTGTATGCATATATAAATAATTCGGACACAGAGTTGTGAAAATTGGTCCAATAGATTAAATTTTGTTCGCCCTCTTCTGTTGGTGTTCGTTGCAAACTATAGAACTCCTGAACTCTTAGACTAGAAATCTCAGTGTTTTTGTTCTGTGTATTCCGATAGCTTTCGCTGTTCTTGCTTTTTGTGCCTGTTGTCGGGTATCTTCAGTTCGAAGATTTTATAAATTGAGTGACTAATGTTTTTGAAAGCATATAATCTACAAATATGACCAGGCTCAATCTGTTCAAAGATTCTTGTTTTTTTCTTTCTTAATTGTATGATGTTTATAATGTCAATACTAAAGTGTCAAGCCGAGCCAAATTTTTTCTCTTGCGAAAATACTAGACCTCCAAGTTTTATTTTCAGATTTATTCGAGAACCTCATGTTCGGTAACAGCGTCAAAAAATTTTGACATAGTGGTGCTGTGTTTGGAATTCTGATAAAATCTATATAACTAATGCAAATGAATTTTTTTTCTAGTTTTCTTGTTCTTTCATGGGGCCAGTAAAACAATGGATGAATTATTTCAGTTTGGCAGTGAAATTTGAGTAGCTGATTGAAATTGCACTTAAATGAACTCACAATTTCCTGCAGTGTACCTGTTTTTGAATTGAAAATTGATCAATCAAATGAAAAAAAAATAAGCATAAAGTTTTGACCGAATATTTTTACAGCTTTTATTTATTATCGTGCAAGATCTTGTCAGGTTCCTGTTTATGAATTTTGAACCAAATTTAGGTTTTTCGACATTTTCTTTAGTTATTTTAAGTTATCTTTTGTTTTAGTTTTCGCTTCTCACTTTAATTACTAGTACAATATTTTGGCCGTCAGTGAGAGTTTCAATATGTTTCTGCTTATGTCACTTTCTGCTAAAAGAAAATCAAATTTTAGATTTGAGGACAATCTTCTCTTTGTGAGCAGGAGAGCATCCAATTAATCTGAACTGTCAGTTAAAAATTTTTTGACAGCAGATTAGTTGTTCTTAAACATTTGTGTTCAGGGAACTTAACAAAAGGATTCAGTTCAAAAATGGGATCGAAATTGTTTTTCCCTATTTTGTTCATTATTTTTAATCCATATAGGTCACCCGCGGGAGACTGGAAGCTTTGCTATGATTGCGAAACTTTCTATACCTCATGTAAGTTTCATGTTATTATGAGTAGTTCATGTTTTAGAGAATTAATAACGGTTCTATAGATTCTGTCTAAAATTGAAATAGAATTGCAAGCCCTAAAACGTTAGATATGCAATTGCATACCAATTCGTTCGTTTGGATGTAGACTTTTTTGCACCTTTAGTTCAACGGTATCTCATTTTAATGCGTTCAAATTTGACCATGCAATCTAATTTATTAAATGTAAGTCGCACTTGAACGCAATGGTTAACAACGCTCCTATCTCCACATGCTTTAACGATCCTTTAACATCGTCAGATAAACGATTAAGCATACAACTTAGCAAAAACAAGCGAGACAAAAAGCCATCGACCAATTTTCGTATGTAGCCACAACGGATAGACAACAGTAACAGGCGTCGGTAGTGCATGGGATTATACTTGTGGCTGTGCAGTGAGGGGCATGGGTTCGAGACCGAGTCGATGCAAAAAAGCCCTCTTTTTTGTCTCAAAAATGGTGAATCTTGTCATTTTGAAAGGTTCGCTTGTTAAAACGTTGCAAAAAAATCCGATTACGGTTAATTACTTAGTGAAAATACTGTTGCGTTCATTAGTGCTGAGCGAGAGAGCTGATTCGCCAATGAGAAACAAGCGTTTCTCCTGCTCCCCACCCCCTAGTGACTCCCGAATACCGGGAGATTCTGAAAGGTTGTTTTATGTTAGTAGTAGACGTTGCTGGCCTTGTTTTTCTTCTGTACCCACATGAAAAAATTGAAGATAACATCAAAAGGCAAATTAAAAATCTGAGTTTTGCTTACTTCAGGATAAGTTTCGACCGCAAATTTCTTGAGCCTGAAGCTTTGAGCAAAAATTAAAGACGATTTATAACATAAGTTTAAATTAAATCTTTGACATCCCCCAGTTTGTTATCAAGCAACGACGTCTACTCTTGTTATCTGAGTTTAGTGTCCTAACTCTATTTCTCCTAACTCTATAATGATCTATTAATCTATGATTTTAATGAAAATAAATTTCCATTAAAACTATGACATTTTCACCTTGTCACCGAATTGCATGTTTGCTACAGTCCAATGCTAGTGACTATTTCAGATATTTAAACATTCGGGTCTAGGAAATAAACCCCCACGGAAAAAAACCCACCTAACTTAAGATAGGAAATAAACCCCCACGGAAAATAACCCCCACGGAAATAACCCCCACGGAAAAAAAACCCCATTTTAAAATTGAATTTCGGTCGTCATAATTTGTTCGGTTGTGATAGTTTCATATCAAGTCCCACGGGCCGCTGAGGCATGGCCATGGCCCGCGAGGCATGGCCAAACGCGCTAAATGCGCAGCTCTTTAATAGTAAAGTGGGGGTTTATTTCCGTGGGGGTTTATTTCCGTGGGGGTTTATTTCCTATCTAAAACGAAGTGGGGGTTTTTTCCGTGGGGGTTTCTTTCCGCAACCGAAACATTCAGCAACATTTAAACAAAAATCTCAAAAATGAAGTTCCTTTTGGTTTCACGCCTTCTATTTTTAAAAATTATGACATATGTTTTTATTTTGTCTTTCTAATTTCGATATAGTGTATGATTCTTGCATGATCTTTATCACCCTACTACTTAAGATTGCTCAATTGTCTCTTGCGCCTAACCAAGTCTTTGTACTTATACGAACCTATGTCTTGTCCTTTATTTCTCCAAAAAGGTAAACTTCGCCATCTATTTTGTGGCTCATGAACTTAATCAATCTGTCTGCTAATTTGTATGAGTCCAATTTTAACCTCATTAGGCTTAAAATTGTCTTGTTGGGAAAGTGGAACAAATTTTTACTGCGCTATTAGCTGAAAGTTGCTGAACTCTAGACTAAAAAATCTGCTAGAAGGATATAAAATTCAGCGCTGAACTCTCTTCTCATTTTCAAAAAACAGTTTTTATTTAAAAAAAAAACAAATTGATCTCCTTCAACCTATTCAATTTTTATAGACAGCAAGTAACCATTAATAACAAGAGTGTCTGGGTATATCAAAAATCCTCCTGTTTGGACTTGATTGCATTTTGAAAAAGAAGTTCTTCTTGAGATATATATATATATATATATATATATATATATATAATATATATATATATATATATATATATATATCTTATATAGAAAATGCATAACAATTTATAAGGCACCATGTTTAGTGAAAGGCAAAAGTGCATGCTTAAGGGGCCTCTGAAGAGCATGTTTAACAAGTCTCGAAGAGCATGATGTTTTAGAGCTCTCGAGCGGCATGGTTAAGACGACTGCTCACAAGAGGACAATGTCCGAAAAAGTTCCCTTCTTGAAAGCCAATGCCCGAAAAAACAAGATTGAAAAAAACTCATTGACGGAAATGCTTTAAGAATCAATGACCGAGAAATAAAATTGCCAACGTTCATGTTCTGAAAAAAAGCCAGTGACCAAAACATTATGTGCAAATTAGAAATTGACAAAAAAGGGTACTGGCCAAAAAAAAGTATCGATAGAAAAAGATTCTTCAAAAAGCGCGGATCTTTCTGTTCCATTTTTTTTTTTTGATAGCTACAATAGTGACAGCTGAGTGGAGCTATTTTAGGCCTCTACTCGATTTCTTTTCATTTTGTCAACAAAATATTTGGCAATCATATCAGGTTACACTTCTCCTTTTAGGCTAATGCGAAGTAACTTTTGTTGGTTTAAGGAGTTTTACTCTTTCCTCAAGATCGAAAAATTTGTCGGTTAATTGCTTTCCAGTAATTTTGTATTCTATGCTTTTGCTCGACAGATCTAGATTTTCGATATTCTTGTTGGACTTTGATTTCCGATTTTTGCGAATATTTGAATATGGAGCAAAAACTCCACCAAGTTTTCTTGTAGAGGTATTAGTTGTTTAGGACCTAATTTTGTAAAGGTATTAGGACCTGATATTGTTTTAAGCTGCTTGGAGAATTTTGTAGCTTATACACAAGGCTGGTTGCATTTAACAGTTTTTTGTTCTTTAGATTGTTTCTATGGATGTCTGGCAGCTGTTTCCATATTCACAACAGAGCAGATTAAACTTTTATTTATTTACTGATTTTGCAGTTTTGTTCAAGCATTGCGCTTTTTTTATAGCTGCGAAGCTGCAATTAAGCGGAGCTATTTTGCATTAATCGTTGGTTTTCGCCTTTGTCTCATGGTTTTTTTCTCACACATGTGTTCTTACAGCGAAACTGAAAAAGTCAAACACTTTGATTGATTTCTTACTCTCAGTAACGGAATTTGAGAGAGTGACCTCATTTCTCTCTCTCTCTCTCTATCTATCTCTCTCTCTCTCTCTCTCTCTCTCTCTATCTCTCTCTCTCTCTCTCTCTATCTATCTCTCATTCTCTCTCTCTCTCTCTCTCTCTCTCTATCTCTCTTTCTGGCTCTCTAGCAAAAGTTTTGCGTGATTATATTGAGATCAATAATTGATCGCTGAATGTGTTTCACATAGTTTTTTGAGCGGCGTCGATTTCTTTTCCAATTTATATATTTATCTGTTTTCTATCGCTAATATACGGCACGGCAGTTTATTCCGGCAATCCGGCAATCTGCCGGCTGTGTTTTTTGTTTTTGGGAGCATTATTCATTATTTCAGGATCGTGTACAATTAGTCTTTTTTGGTAAATGCATAAGTTAAAGTCATAAAAGAATGCGGACTAAGGTCTGTGAAAGTTTTTGAAGTAAATTTATCTATCATATTTTTTACAG
>NC_134471.1:21021620-21220632 GCF_964194025.1 Convolutriloba macropyga | reverse complement strand
AGACTTTTGAGTTTAAAAACGTTTAAAAACCTAAATTCTTATTGAATTAAACAATGCCATGCCTCATTACAGCGCTGATGAGATCTTTCATAGAAAAAAACGAGAGAAAAAAACAAACAACAAAAGAAGCAAAAACAATAAATTCACTGCAAAAACTAATTATCTAATTTTGAACACACCTAGTAACAACGAAAAAATTCAATCGTATAACACCTTAACCTTACAAATTTATTTTGTTCATATCATACAGCAGATGCCATTTATCTTTAACGAGACTAGGTAACAATGTCGACAAAAGAAATGTTAAGGCTAAATTGAAAATCAGTAAACATTTTTTAAATTAAACAATTTCTAAAGTCTAAAAAATCATTGGCTTTTAACTAAATAATTCTTAATAAATTTACTAAATATTCACTATGAAACAAATAGGACCTGTCGTTGCTTAGATTAATCCATAGGAATGGAGTACAGAAGCAGAAAAACTCAAAAAATTAAACAATTTGCCAAAACACAAATTATTGAAGCTATTAAAAGCACTAGCTTTTATCTGAATACTATGTGTTTTTCCTTCAATTTTCATTCAAATTAGTGCAACTAAAAATTATACTGGAAGATTAAATAAGTAAATTTAGGCCAGATCTGAAAATAATTGGTATCTGTTTTCATGCGAATGTGCTAAAAGAAAAAGAAAAAGAAAACACAAGTAACATCACTAAACTCTTATTCAAACGCCTATGGCCTAAAAATAAAACATCAATTACGATATAATATTACCGGATATTAATTTTTTGTGTACAAAAAATTGAATGAGACCTCTCAATGATGAGAAAAAGCTACAAGTAGACGAAAAAAAAAAACAAAATAATGAAAAGTTTTACAAATCAAGGAAAATGTTTAATATCATAATCTTTGAGAATATTCGCTTTAAATAACTGCCTTGGGAAAAATCAATCCTTGAATATTCAATTACAAGTTTTCAGATTGGTCAGCTTTTTTACGCCTACCTAAAGATTAAAAAATAGACAAAAACCGCTAAATAAAAAAAAATTGAGAGAAAAAGGTGTCGAAGCCAAAAAAAAACAACTTTTCGGCACTGAGTTTTCTATTTTTTAATATTTTCTAACAGCATGACATTCTTCTTATTAATATGACTTCAAAAAATCAACAAATGTGAACAAATACAGTAAAACCACGAAATTTCTGAGAAAACCGTTAGTATCAACGACATTAAACTCAATTGCGTTAGCCGAAAGGCAGTAAAAGCGCTCGATAGGAACATAAGAAATAGGTTTCGATGGGACAAAAAAAAACTGTCATTATTCAGTCACGGATACGATAAAACATTAAAATAAGTCATTGAATAAGAAAACAACAACAAATACAGGCAAAAACCAAAAATTCAGTAGAAAAGTGCAAAAGTGTCGAAGCCATTTAAACCATAAGCTTTTCTTTGAAAACTTTATCTGTGATCCAATGAACGTCCTTTCAAAGCCGATTGGAATTAACAAAAATAGGATAATGTGATGAGATTTTAGAAGAACCAAAATTAAATTCAAAAATTTTCCAAAGGTCCAAAAAAAATTATGAAAACTAGCGCATCGAACTTATCGAACCAATAGTTAGAAGAAAAAGCTGCAAATTAGATTATTTCAGTTGAGGTATGAAAAAACAAGTTCCGGTAATTACTGAGACATTCTAACAGTTCAGGAAGATAAGTATACGATTGGTCAATGTTCAACAAGTTTTTTCAAAAAATTATTTTTTTCGAAGTCTTAACAGCCATTAAATTCATTAGCTTACAACAGAAGTCAACAAATACGCTCAGTCATGACTCGTTAAAAAAAATATGTTTATCGTGCATCGGTAATCAATAATAGATCACAATAGTTCTTCTGACTATGAGAAGAAAAACAAATAAAGAAACCAAAACTTCATTAGAGAGGAAAGTGTGACAGCCATATAAACCATATCTTTTATCTAAAAATTTAATTTATTCTCCATTTAACGTCTTCTCAAAACCGATGTCAGCTATCAGTATTAGGATAATATCGTAGGATTTCAACAGGTACCAAAAGTACAAAAGTATTCAAAAATTTAAAATTTTCTTTTTGAAATCTTGTGGCATCGAAGCCCTAAAACCAAGAGTTATGAAGAAATGGTAGCCAAAATAAATTTAATTGCTGTAGAATGAAAGGAACGGTTTCTTTTCAATGCTGAAAACTCCTTACAAATCATGAAACTAAGTTTAAAATTGGTTAATGTTCAAAAAAAATTTTTAAATTATTTTCAAAGACTTAACAGACAATAAGTTCAAAAGTTTCCAACAGAAGTCAATGAACAAGCCCAGTCATGACTCGATAGAAAAACAAGGATGTTTGTCATGCATGGGCAATCAATAAGATAGCACAATTAGTCTTATGACTATGTCAAGGCATGGATACGATAAGACATTACAATAGGAAAACAACAATAAATACATGCAAAAACCAAAAATCTAGGAGAAAAGTGCAAGAAGAATGTATCGAAACCATTTAAACCGCTAACTTTTCTCTGAAAATTTTGTCTATGATCCATTGAACGTCCTCGAAAAATCAATGGGAGCTATCCCAATAAGGATAATATGATGAAATTTCAAAAGGATTCAAAAATACGAAAATATCAAAAAATTTTAATATTGTTTTTGGAATCTTGTGGCGTCCAAGTAATAAAACCAATAGTTAGAAAATAAAACCACTAAACCGAATAGTTTTGGTTGCAGTAGAAGGGAAGGGGATCCTCTCAGTACTGAGGCTGACTTACAGTTTAAAAAATAACTTATGATCAGTTAATGTTTAAAAGAAATTTTAGAAAAATTATTTATAAAGTCATAACAGCCATAAGATGTCCAATCAGAACACTGAATAGCTTCACTAATGCTCCTTACAAAACCCATTTAGTTTTTAGTCAATGATTCTATGCCATAAAGCTCCAAAAATTCAGGAAAAACCACAAAAAGAAAATCAAAATTTCATTAAAAATTACAAAAGCTCAGAGTAGAAGCCATAGAAAACTTGTGCGATTCCTTGAAAACGTGTTTTTTGTTCATTAGGCGTCATTTTACTGTAAATCAAGTTTATCAATAACCAAACATCGATATGAAACATGACCAGTCTCTAGGTGACCTAAAAAATATGAAGTTTTCTTAAAATAGCAGCTCTCAAATAGCATTCGAATTTTTTTATTAAGCTTCTCTTTGAGACCAGAACTAGTTTTTTATCACCTTTTGTGTATTAGGAATACGAAGTTAGTTCATTCTGTGGCGTGAAATGTAATTTTGAACGAAAAATTTTTTATAAAAAAGGATTATAATTTGAAGCAAAATTCCACTAAAAGTGAACAAAATCATACCAAATATCACATGTTCACACAAATTTTCAATCCTTGATAACTCATCGAAACAAACAAAATTAAAAAACTCATCGAAACAAAATGTTTTTAATTTCAATTTCTAGGCTGGCCGAGCTTTTTTTATGATACCACTCACATTTCTCTACGATGAATATATCGATCGGCCAAAATTGACTGAACAAAAAAACCCATTTGAGTATGTAGTGCCTTCCCCCGTAAGTGGGGTCAGAATAATTAATGTCTGTCTGAAAATGTCTAATTTTTGCTCGGATTGTTGCCTGGTTATCAACGCGCACCTTTCGCAGTGTCGTTTTCAATTTTGTGCAGTTTTTCGGTAATGTGGATCGGTAATGTGAGAGGTTCGGTAATGAGCATTTGCATATATTGCTTCCATGATCCGCTCATTTATACTTTTTATCTAATTGTCTACCAAATGAGGAAAAGATGAGAAGTTCACAAAGATAAATTTTCTTCAGAAAATCTTGAGTCAATGAATTGCTATGATCTCAACCACCATTGAAATTACTGAATGCCACATTGCGGGTCGATGAGAATAACAACTAGAACGATAATAATTAGAAAACAAAACAACAACAGAATTAATTAATTGCAAGGACAAAATTTAATATCTGATTCTCTTTTATTAAGAAAACATTTAGCAACCCAGATAAAATTACACCAGATAGAAAAAAATTAACAATTTAACTGGTGCGTCCTTGGAAATTAGAAGGTACTGTCCTGTATGTAATCGGTTATTTAATAAGTCGGCGAAAACTACACAAGTTGACAAAGTTGAAATTTCTCATTTTTTTCGGAGCCAATTTTTTTCAAAAGTCATTTCAACCATAAATTTTAAAACTAAACGTTATATTTAAAAATTCTAAACATAATCCATTTAACCAAAAAGTAAATTCTGAAGAAGCACATTGGATCTATCATTAGTGAGTATCATAAGTGATAAAACTACAAAGATCAACAAATAAAGGCAAAAGTCGAAAAAATGAAAAAACTTACAAGAACATAATGAAACACAGTATTGAGGCTAAGGAAAGCATTGGCTTTTGCATTAAAAAGGTTACCTGTCACTTTATTACTCATTCGATTATCATTGGCGACCGTTTTAAAATGAACTCTTTGAAAATATAAACAAAACGAACAAAAAATTTTTTAAGTCTCAAAACCCACAAAATCTTAATGATTACGCTTAGTCATTCGCTTAGTCATTCGCTTAGTCACATAACTATGATTTGAAATGAAAAAAATCACATTGAAGGGTTCATTGCTTGCTTCAAGATACAGAGGAGGATGAGATTTGCTATTAATGCGACTAGTTTTCAAGAAGACAAACAGAAAAACATAGAGGTTAAGGTTTAAAATTACCTCAATGTTTTTGAAACCACTCAAAGTCCTCAAAACCATTAGCTATCAAATAAAAAAATAGAAATTTTCTTTTATAGGATCTATAGTAAGCCACCAAAATCTGTTGTTAATCAGAAATGTCCCAGATCCACAAATGAGTGAAAAAAAATAAAACTGCATTTGCCAAAAAAAGGTGGTGGCAAAACCATTGGAACCATATTATATTCAATAAAAACATTGTGTATTCTAAATGCGGTTTCTTCAGAACACCAAAATAACTTTAAACAAGTGTGATAGTACGACAAAACAAAAACTCAAAATACTGGCAAATAAAAAAAATGATGAACTCCGTATCCTAGTCAATTAGTCACCATTTAAAACTTGAAAAAAGAAAACTGACATTGATTTCGCGAGATAGAAGAAAAAGTTTCATTGGTGAGTATAAGCTACAAGTGAACAAATATAAAAATTAAAACCAACGAAGTTTAAATTTTCTCTGTCGTTTTTAAAAATAAAAAAATTCAAAGTTATATTAGCCATTAGGTGTCAGTTGAAGGCAAGAAATTGGCTCATATTTGTATTTTTAAGAAACCTCTGAATATTGAGAGTAAGGCACAAGAACACAAACAGATGATAAAATTCATTCAAAGGGTATTAAATATTTACTATTTCTCAAAATTTCTTTGTCAAATCAATAAAAACATTCAGCTTTTCTCTGAAAGCATTATATACGTTCTTTTGAACATAATTATTTAGAGTTGATTCTAAAAAAATTGTTTGAAAGTGATATAGCCAATGAAATGTGCGAAAATATATCAGTTCTGTTTTTCGGACTGTAAATGCATTCAAAAATCAAATTAGCACTCCTATTAAAATTAGTTTAAAGAAATCAGACTTCAAACCTCCCTTTTTCTTTTCTGATTCAACTCTTCTATTCTGCCTAAAATCCTACTCTATTTTGCTATCGAATTGATATCAGAAACTTGTAAATTTGAGACAGGAGTAAATTTGAGCTGATCTTTAGAAAAGACAGCGCCCGAATACAAGCTTTTCTTTCAGTGCCCGTCCATAAAAATGTTGTACTCAGTCCAGATCCTTATACACACTTTGACCAAAAATCATGATATTTTAAGAAATCAATTATGTATTTTGAATAAATATCAATTTTTATCAAATTTTTAAAACGCCAGCAGAATTTTAATTCCAGAGCACTCTTTTAAGAAGCGGAACTTAAAATGGTATTGAACAGGAACGACAGCCGAAGGTTCTCAAAAATTTAAAACTCGATAAGACCTCAAAAAAGATAAGAAAACTTTTAAGCGATTTAATCTAAATTCTTTTGTTTACGGCTTTCTAATGATACCAATCACAATTCTCTACAATGAAAATATCTACAAGCCAAATTTGGCTGAATAAAAGACCAAATTGAGGATATAGTTCCTGTCCACTAGGGTGGTGTCGGAATAACTTTTATGTTCAAAGGTATGTTCATTGGTAATTTGGTAGATATAATCTTTAATTGCGGAACTTTATAGGCTTTACAGAATATTTTTGGCTCTGTAAGGCTTTATTTAGTTGACAAATGAGGTCTAATTAAAATAATGTTCATGTAGGGAATTTCTAGTGCCCAGTTCCACTTATAAATTGACAGACAAATATATAAGCGTAAAAAACTGTTAATTATCGGTTTTCACATTTTTGTCGAGTTCATAGTTCAAAAAACTAATTATCAAAAACATTTTACGCAAATCAATAAGTCAGCTATTCTTGTTGCGAATCATATTGCTTAAGATCACGTCAAAATGTTAATGTTCTGCGTTCATAACATAGCTTCCTTTTCAATTAAAAAATGAACTCACATGGTTTAAAATTTCAAATTGTGTTTTATGCTTGCCTGTTTAGTACAATAACATCTGGAAGCCACACTTTGTCGAATCCAGGAAAAATTTCGAGCACATCAACAAGCCCGCTGTCATTCCAAGCTGTGGCTCCCACTTCGACTGCATAGCCCACATACATCCATAACTTGGTCGTGATCGTCTCCTCTTTCTCATTCTACAAAAAATTGAATGGTGCTGTGTTTAATGTTAACTTGGTTTAAACTTTTCGGTTAGGGATATTGGTTTAACATTTAGTTTAACTTAAACGTTTAACCTTAACCTTTAATGTTAAACGTATATCGCTAACCAAAAAGTTTAAACCAAGTTAATATTAAACAAAGCACGTTAAATAATTCAATTTTTCGGCTTTTTTCAGCTATAGCCTTTACCGCCTACTCGGCATGTAACGTATGTCCCCAGTGTCGTTTTTTTGCTATCATAGGGGCTATAATTTTGTGCCAGGTAAATTTACCCGATGAAATGTAACTTTTGCTACGTAATGGTTAGCGATAAGAATATGACTAATAAGTGTGGTAATATTCATAAACGGGCACTTACCACTTCTATTATATTGTAGAGGTCAGCAAAAGTGAACACCAAATCTCTCAGTAGAACAGGTTTATGTTTTGCAGGCAGATATGTCGTAACAAATGACGTCACTTCGCTGTCCAGGTTCCAACTCAATGCTTTTAATGAAAAACAAGAAATGGTATCATATAAATTACTATATTTCAAATTGACTGCTATTTAGTTATGTCAACTGCAAATATTTTTCAATATTTCATTGGTTTCTGTAACAATTCTATTCCAGTTCATTTTTAATCTGCCAAAAAACGAGCACCTTTCAGGCCGTTTTAAAACCTCGTCAGAAAAAAATCGAAAATATAAAGATCGGTAATTGTTCTAAAATAATTCATACACCAGTAGTAAGAAATGTATACACCTGAGATCACTTTTTGGCACATTTTCCCCAAACATGTTCGACCATGCGCGCGGATGAAAAGTTCTTGGCAATTATTCCCTTTTAGTTTAGGATTGTTGCCTGAATATGTAATAGACGTACCTCAACTTCATTTTGAAATAGAGAGATACTTTTTTTATGGTTTAATTACTCAAACTCCGCGGTTATCTTGTCTCTTGATAGTTAATTATTGACTCAGAGGAAACAAAAAACAAAATAACCATACTTTTAACAGACAGCTTCGAACTAATTTTTTTGCGTAAGTTGTAAAAATGAAACAAACTAAAAAAAAGTTAAATTAATAAAGCAAGGTTAAGAACAAACAATAAACTTTTCATAACAAACATCTAATAAATATTTAAGACACAACATTTTGTTTTAAGTCATTGTTTTAAGTTTTATAAATGTACCCGTTTTAAAACTGCTTCTCCGTCAGCACCTTCTTCAACATCTATTTGTGTTGTCTGGACATCTGGATATTAAAAATAGAAATGCACGATTAGAAAAAGAAGTCATTGTAATCCCCTGTTAGAGCTGTTATTGTCACAAGAAGCTACTGCGCGGAGCAGTCGCAGGATTTTGTATCTCCTCGTCAATACCTCTTGAGACCCCACCCGGGGTGGAGTTGGGCAGCTATCCCCTATAAAAGCTGTTATTGTCACAAGAAGCGCTTGCGCGGAGCAGTCGCAGGTTGTTGTATCTCCTCGTCAATACTTCTTGAGACTCCCAACCGGGGTGGAGTTGGGCAGCTATCCCCTATAAAAGCTGTTATTGTCACAAGAAGCTCTTGCGCGGAGCAGTGGCAGGTTTTTGTATCTCCTCGTCATTACTTCTTGAGACCCCAACCGGGGTGGAGTTGGGCAGCTATCCCCTTTAAAAGCTGTTATTGTCACAAGAAGCTCCTGCGCGGAGCAGTCGCAGGTTGTTGTATCTCCTCGTCAATACCTCTTGAGACCCCAACCGGGGTGGAGTTGGGCAGCTATCCCCTATAAAAGCTGTTATTGTCACAAGAAATTCCTGCGCGGAGCAGTCGCAGGTTGTTGTATCTCCTCGTCAATAGTTCTTGAGACTCCCAACCGGGGTGGAGTTGGGCAGCTATCCCCTATAAAAGCTGTTATTGTCACAAGAAGCTCCTGCGCGGAGCAGTCGCAGGTTTTTGTATCTCCTCGTCAGTACTTCTTGAGACCCCAACCGGGGTGGAGTTTGGCAGCTATCCCCTATAAAAGTTGTTATTGTCACACGAAGCTCCTGGGCGGAGCAGTCGCAGGTTGTTGTATCTCCTCGTCAATACTTCTTGAGACTCCCAACCGGGGTGGAGTTGGGCAGCTATCCCCTATAAAAGCCGTTATTGTCACAAGAAGCTCCTGCGCGGAGCAGTCGCAGGTTGTTGTATCTCCTCGTCAATACTTCTTGAGACTCCTAACGGGGCTGGAGTTGGGCAGCATCGTCAATATTTAACGCTTGCTGGACAGGCGTTGCTTCTTTGCAGGCAGCTCTTCCTCTGCTTCGAAATCGATATATGGACATCTTGAGAGCGGCTTTTCTTATGGAGCTGCATCAAAATCAAATATTTCTTCCTCATCGGACTCAAATTGATAAGTTTTCCAGAACCCAGGATCAGGTGGTGAAAAGGTTTCTTCAATCTCAGTATCAAGTTGTTCAGTTAAATCTCTGGTGGTTTCACATTCACTGATCTCAATATAAGACTTTATAGGTTTTTCCAAGGGCTGTTTCCGCTTGTGACCAATTTTGTAGTGCCCATACGCGTATGAGCTTATACCGTCACTCAGATAATAACGTTTATCGTCAAATGCGCTCAAAGCAATTTTGTTAGACTCTCTTATGTTGAGTGTGTGTTTGTCACTAGTTATAGATGTTACTAGTTTTCTCAATGGTGATTTTGATTTGAGCACATCTTTAAACTTACTATGATGAAGTGTCTTTTTCACATGTTTGCTCACACCCTTGGCACTTTGTTTGACTTTCTGCAAAGTTTTTACAGAGTAAGCTTTTGGTTTCAGAAAAACTGCTTCCATCACAATGTCACCATTCAGCTCATCTGATAATTTAGGCGGCACTTTTTTGTTCAATTCACTATGTAAGTGATGATCCTTGGGGTAATCACTCAAATCAAGGGCGTGTTTCAACTTTTTAAGATCTTTGTATATGTCATCCGTCTAAATTTCATAAAAGAGAGAATCGGTGTCACGATACATCACTCGAGCTTTTTTGTCAATTAAAGGCCCCATTTCTTCATAATGAAATCTGTACAGGTGTAGTTTCGACAGATCCAAAATAGCAGCACCCAGATAAGTTGGTTTATTCCACCTGATCTCTTTCCGGCTTAGAGTGATCCCAACAAGGTTCTCTCGAAATATAGTGAACTTCTCAAAATTGTACTTGTTGCAATAAAATTTTGCTTTTTCCTCATTTTCAAGAAATACCATCTTGTAACGACATCTCAAATTTTCCATCGTTTTCCCGAAGCATGAATTGTTCAACAGTTTGAAAAAGTTCTTCTCAACGGTGCTGATACCAGTTTGTTGTCGCAACTTGATAATGAATCAGAACTGAATAATGGCAAGCATAAGTCTGCTTTGACTGAAGCGTTTCCAGAAGCTTTGGGATATGATTGGTCTTGTTTCCCAATAGTACTTGATACTGAGAAAGCATCTCAGCATCGATTTTTAACTTCTCAGCAGCCAGAGGGAAATCATTGTGACAGTCATGTAAGTTGCTAGGATAATTCAAATCAACCATAACAAAGTACCCAACATCACTTTCGTCAGATGTTTGCATGATCTTGTCCAAGCTGATTTCTGACCATTCAAATCCTCCGGTTGGCAATTTTTCTCATCATTGTTCCACCGTATAAGTTAATGACATCCAGAAAAAGTCCATAAGTAATTGGTTTTTCTTCATCAAAGTCACGCAAGTTTTTGTTGTTAGCGTTCATATACCGTTTTTCACCAATTTCATTCAATCCTCCACGGATGGTTCTCTCACAAAACAACAGCATATCTATATCAGAAAGCAAGTCCAGTTTCACTTCAGTTGTTTTCAGCATTGCATCCCATAAAATATTGGGTGCACTAGAGTAATGACAGGGGGTCTAATCCATATAACTAATCAAACAGTCTCCGGCATTTTTCAGACACGTCAGCCAGAAGAATAACATCAGTTTCGAGATACAACATGAGATAGTCACCAAAGTTTTTGCAGCCAAACATATTCTAAACTTTGTCAGCATGCTGAACATCCTCCTCAGAAACTTCAATTTGACCAGACAGTGAGTTTATCCACTGATCACCATAATGAGGCAACGACTGTTTAAAGAGTTTCTCAAAGCTGTCGAGGAAACAAATATGGGAAAACTCCTTTCTTTTGCAAAAGTTCGACATTTTTTGGGAAATGTTTAGATAATTGAATGTAGTCCTTTGTTTCGAGTGTTGTAGCCAGAGTTTCAAGACTCCCCGATAAAAAAACGAAAGCTGTCAAGGAACAAAATTTTTCATATAGTAGCTTGTCATCTTTTGTTCTACCAACAGGAACAAAGAACGAGAATGAGATGTATGTCTCACTGTTGCAAGGAATTACTGTCAATTTTTCTTCGGAGTGGATTGCAATGTATTTCAATAGATGATGTGCGTCGTATTTGCTAAGGTTGTGGAAGAAAATAGGCGTAAAAGTATGCGTACGAAGCTTCAGATTGCAGCTGTTGTGTGCAACTCCGTAGATTTCACCAGTAAAGTGATCATGATGGATTACTTTTTCGTCGTTCAAACACTTCTTACAAATAACACATCTTTTATCCTGATCAATCATTCTCATTCGTTCTTCGTCAGATATTATGAGGCGTCTATGCTTCTGTTTTCTCTCAGAAATAGATCTGGCGTTTTCTCTGAGCCACTATAAAAAAAACTCTTCGATGCCTTCAAAACTGTAAAAATCACTTCCACCAGCTTTATCAACAGCACAAAAACCTATTGCGCAAGGATTCTGAGTTTCTTTGTTCAAGGTGTAGCTATTCTCAGAATTCTGGCGGCAGGTTTCATGCTTAAAGCTGACAGCCTCTGTGTCGGCATAAATCACTAAGGGAACTGAAAACGTTTTATGCCAGTTAGTAAACTCAATTGTTGAGTCTTCCGTTGGCAAAGTAATATGAACAGCTTTATGCTCCCCACAGAAATCCAAATGTTTTTCCAGTGATATGTTGTCTCGTAATCCGTGAAGGCAACGTTCGCAGTACTTATACCGGTTATATGATTCCTTTTTCCAAACTGCCGAGCCATGAAAGCATGAAAATTCGTTATCAAGCAGTAATGATTAGTAAGTCCATCAGTCAGCAGCAACAAAGGAATAACTTTATGTGTACCATTTCCAGACAAGTAAAGCGGCAAAATTTTGTTTTTCTCGAAACCAAAAACATTAATTCCAATATTGTTTTGCTTTTCAAACTTTGGAACATCCGTTAAGGACATCGGGAACTCTATATTATCAAAATTCAGTTTGTGCAAACTTGGCTTGTATTTGTTTTGCCGAATTTTGTTCTCCTTCGGTGGAAACAGTGCTGCAAGGACTGAATATGCAAAATATTTTTTATCATTGTTTCGTATATTTAGGAGAAAATGGTTTCCAACTAAAGCGGATTGTGTAGCAATAAATCTGCTTCCTCTGATAGGTTTGAATTTGTTAGTTGATGTCCAAGTGATCAATTTTCTGAACAACAAATCCAATTCCACCGGTTGAAAAAATTTGGATTGAATTGTTCATTTGATCAACCATTTCAAAAACTTCATAATCTGATAGTTCTGTTGTTAGAACTTTCGACTTTGTTTTTGCATGACAGCCGACTTTGGTATCATCCGTTGGTTTTAACATCTGTACAAAAACAGAGAGCTGAATTTTCAAAGTTCCAAGCTCTGCTATTTTGTTTCTCACGAACAATTTAAGCTCTTCGAGATGCTCCGTAAGAAAGGTGAACACATCAATTTGGTTGTCCGCTTGTAATCTGAACGACTGGAAGAATTTTTCGATCGCATGTTTAGTCTTTTGTTGCTCATGTTTAGCCTTGCTTTTAACTTTCTCAGGAGCCTCTGTATGAGTACCATGAGCGTCTACCTCATGTCTAGCACACGATGATGTGTCGCCATAAATTTGTGTACAATGCTTGCACTTTGTGTACGTCTGACATCTATGAACTGTTTTTAATTACACTTCTGCTCTCTCGAATTACACTTCTGCTCTCTGTGAATTTGTTGCTACAAATTGCACATTCATAGCTTGCTGTTTTTTCCAATTTTGCGTTATGCTCCTTCTCAATATGCTGCAATAACTTCTGTTTCCTGCTGTACTTCTTTGAGCACTCTTCACAGTTGAAAGTCTTAATTTAAAACAGAAAAAGGTTTTAATGAGAAAAATAGAAACTTACACTTCTAATTCGTTTGAAATATTGCGCCTAAGAAAAATTAGTTTGGAACAATTTGCTTGACTCCAATCAAAGCGACTGGTTTGCAGTTGTTGAATGCTTTAAAATGATTTATCTAACTAAATAACTTGCTTTTATAGTTTTCGTTTGTTTTCTAATTTTTCCATCAAACATTTACATGTATCAAAAATATTGGTTACGCGTAAACCTCTTCAATGAAGGGGAAACTTTTACCGTTTGAAAACTTTTTTACTATAGTTTTTTGCAGGTGATCCCAAATTCTGGCAAATATTAGATAGGAATGTAGTTTTGTATGTCAAAAAAATTACTTTCAAAATACTGGGCTCATACTGATGAGATAATCGGAGATTGAACAAAAACAATGTAGTCCTCCGTTTTGTTTTCCGAAATTTGATGGTTTGTTTTAGTTTAGGATCAAAAAAGTCGATATAAAACTCACTATATTGCAACCACTTGCAACAACTAGATTTAAGTATATTAAAAGATTAAGCCTACTTCCATAAGATTTTTGTTGTTAAGTTTTCACAAATCAGTACAAATTCATTGAGAAAGAAAAAGAACGACTGATCTGTAGTTGTTGAAAGCCTCAAAATGAAAATTTTTAAAGCAAGGATTGTTTTTATAGTACTCTTGTCTCTATAAAATCTGTTTGATTTTTTGTTTGTGGAATTGATTTTTCTATTTGTGTGGACCCAGTGGACCTAGGCTAAAATCAAGATAAGGAACTAATGTTTTTTATGGCAGTTTTGGCTATTTGTTTTAATATACTTGAATTTTTATATTTGAATAGAAACTCGCTGTATAGTTGCTTAAAGTTTTCAACTGACTTTTTCTCCTTGATATTTTTTGGATTGCTTTTAAAACTGTCAGACAAATCTTTTATTTACAGACAAATATGTGATCAATAAAAGGTGACAGAATCAAATCGTTGGTAATTTGGGTTGCTTTTTTAAAATGCTTTTGAAGTTCAAAAAAAATTGATAAAAGCAATTTCTGGATGCAATAAGACAAAAAATTGATTGAATTTTCAAAATTGATAATCACGACCTCGGTGTTCAAAACGAATTTTCACACAAGTCAACTGAGAACATTTTTGTGGTTGACGAAAACAATTAATTCAACAGTCAATTAAAAGTTAAGACTGGACAGCGAATCATGTTTTTCTTTGACATATTGCATCTAGAACACTAATTCATTATCGTACTTTGCAAAAAAACAGGATCACGAATTTTAGCTAAGGTTGACGAAAACCGAACACATTAAGAAAGCGTCGAAATCCACATAGTTGTCTTAATTTTCTTTTCCAAGAAAACAAATGTTTTTTCAGTTTTGCTTCATCTGATAAGTTTATCATAAATTTCGAGTAGATTGTAAAAGAGCTGTATAGTTTCCTGAAGCAGAAAAAAGCTTCAATATTGGATTGTAGTTTTGTGATTTTTAATCGCCGCTTTTTTATAGCAGGGGAAAAACTGGCTTTTTTGGGTAACGCATAGCATATTTTACCTTGTTGATCTCTGTCATACCAACCAACATTCTGTTTCTGTTCAGTTTAATTTGTCAGTTTAAAAAAAATTTGACCTTGCAGATCCCTGCACTCAGAATGATATAATGTAAAACAGATGCTGAAATTTTCCGTTGATTACGAAATATGCCAATATTATCTAACTAAATTTTTTTGGTTCTGTAAATTGGTTGAAAATTTATGTTACTACAGATACATATGTAGTACATAATTTTCATAGTTCAGACTGTAATTTTGACAAAATTCTTGTTGTTGAATTTCTTTTTCGGTGCTGCCAAACGAATCAACACTCTAAAATAAATGCTTCTTCAACAAAATGGTCTGAACGTTTTTAATTTAATTTTTCATTCCAAATCAAAGTTAGAGAAATTATGTCTTAGTTTATGGAATCTAATAAGAACTAGTTGGCATCTACTGACTGCTGGAAATGTTTATTAACTGTTTAAGGATGGTTTTGAAAAACAACCTCAACAAAAATTCATGAGTAGTTAATTATTGATGAGAAACTTTTGCTAATGTTCACAAATTTTTATCTCAAATTTTCTTTGATTTTAAGTTTTAAATAGATGATCTTTTTGGTACGTTTTTGTTCCCTTATAAATTTCACAAATGTACAACCTCTAGGAAGAAATTTAGTTTTGTTTAATTAATAGTGAAAGTCTCTAGAAATGCGCATAGCGGTTTTACTGAACTTTGAAAACTTTCTGTTAAAAACTTTATAAAAAATTTTACATTCTAGAAATGTTTTTAAACTTTAAATCTCTGACGACCCTTTGACAACTTTTGAAATATTTCTGGACAATTTAATTTATCTTTTAGAGTACTAACGGAATTTAGTCGGAAATTTCGGTTGCAATTATTGTTTGTAAATGGCCAACGATAAATAAATAAGACTATTAAGGAGTTTTTTGTGCTTTTTGGGACAGTTATTTTAATCAAGTAGAATGAAATTTAGCCTGCAAAATAAGTTTAAGCGAGAAATCGTTGCTATGGTTGAAGAACTTTGATTTAATGACAAGTTTATTTCGATATTTGCTTTATAAATCTCAAGTAAGAAAGTTTTGTTGTCAATGCATTTTTCTTTCACAGTTGTGAAGTGAGAGAAAATTAAACAAAAGAGCTTTTGGAGAATTGTTTGGCGACATAATTTTTTAAACCTAATTTTCAAAACTGCATAATTTTTTTTACCTAACGAAAATTCAATTAATTAAACTGTTTAGAATTTCTCGTACACGCAATAAAAATGTTCAGTTGACTTTTGATTACTCATATAGAATTTCTAAGGGCAAAATTCATATCTTTTAACCTAATTTTGCTTCCCTATTGTGATAAGTTTTAATTTAGAAATTTTTCTTCAGGAATTGTACTTTAAGAGGGAAAAATGATGTAGAATTGACCTTTGTTGACTCATACATATGTTATATGAGCGAAATTGATGTTTTTTAAGTAATTTTGTGTTAGTTTTTACTAATGGAACAACTTTTCCTTAAGAAACTTATCTCTAGGACTTGTACTTTGAGAGGAAAAAAATGATGTACAATTGACCTTTGATGACTCATATATATGTTACGTGAGCAAAATTGATGTTTTCTAAAGTAGTTTTGTAATAGTTTTTTCTAATAGAACAACTTTTCCTCAAGAAACTTTTCTCTGGGACTTGTACATTAAGAGGGAAAAAAATGATGCACAATTGACCTTTGATGACTCATATATATGTTATGTGAGCAAAATTGATGTTTTTTAAAGTAGTTTTGTGTTAGTTTTTACTAATGGAACAACTTTTCCTTAAGAAACTTTTCTCTAGGACTTGTACTTTGAGAGGAAAAAATGATGTACAATTGACCTTTGATGACTCATATATATGTTACGTGAGCAAAATTGATGTTTTTTAAAGTAGTTTTGTAATAGTATTTTCTAATAGAACAACTTTTCCTTAAGAAACTTTTCTCTAGGACTTGTACTTTGAGAGGAAAAAATGATGTACAATTGACCTTTGATGACTCATATATATGTTATGTGAGCAAAATTGATGTTTTTAAAGTAGTTTTGTGTTAGTTTTCACTCACGGAACAACTTTTCCTTCAGAAACATTTCTCTAGAACTTGTACATTAAGAGGGGAAAAATGATGCACAATTGACCTTTGATGACTCATATATATGTTATGTGAGCAAAATTGACGTTTTCTAAAGTAGTTTTGTGTTAGTTTTCACTAATGGAACACCTTTTCCTAAAGAAACTTTTCTCTAGGACTTGTACATTAAGAGGAAAAAAATGATGTACAATTGACCTTTGATGACTCATATATATATGTTATGTGAGCAAAATTGATGTTTTTAAAGTAGTTTTGCGTTAGATTTTACTAATGGAGCAACTTTTCCTTAAGAAACTTTTCTCTAGGACTTGTAATTTAAGAAGAAAAAAATGATGTACATATGACATTTGATGACTCACATATAAGGTACAAGCAAAATTGATGTTTTTTAAAGTAGTTTTGTGTTAATTTTTACTAATGGAACAACTTTTCTTAAAGAAACTTTTCTCTATGACTTGTACTTAAAGAGGAAAAAAATGATGTACAATTGACCTTTGATGACTCATATATATGTTACGTGAGCAAAATTGATGTTTTTTAAAGTATTTTTGTGTTAGTTTTTACTATTGGAACAACTTTTCCTAAAGAAACTTTTCTCTAGGACTTGTACTTTAAGAGGAAAAAAATGATGTACAATTGACCTTTGATGACTCATTTATATGTTATGTGTTTTTAAAGTAGTTTTGTGTTAGTTTTCACTAACGGAACAACTTTTCCTTCAGAAAAATTTCTCTAGAACTTGTACATTAAGAGGAAAAAAATGATGCACAATTGACCTTTGATGACTCATATATATGTTATGTGAGCAAAATTGATGTTTTTTAAAGTAGTTTTGTGTTAGTTTTCACTAATGGAACACCTTTTCCCAAAGAAACTTTTCTCTAGGACTTGTACATTAAGAGGAAAAAAATGATGTACAATTGACCTTTGATGACTCATATATATGTTATGTGAGCAAAATTGATGTTTTTTAAAGTAATTTTGTGTTAGTTTTTACTTATGGAACAACTTTTCCTTTAGAAACTTTTCTCTAGGACTTGTACTTTAAGAGGAAAAACATGATGTACAATTGACCTGATGACTCATATATATGTTATGTGAGCAAAATTAATGTTTTTTAAAGTAGTTTTGTGTTAGTTTTCACTATTGGAACAACTTTCCCTTAAGAAACTTTTCTCTAGGACTTGTACATTATGAGGAAGAAAAATGATGTACATTTGACCTATGATGACTCATACATATGTTATGTGAGCGAAATTGATGTTTTTTAAAGTTGTTTTGTGTTAGTTTTCACTAATGGAACATCTTTTCCTTAAGAAATTTTTCTCTAGGACTTGTACACTAGGAGGAAAAAATTGATGTACAATTGACCTTTGATGACTCATATCTATATATATATATATAGATATATATATATATATATATATATATATATATATATATATATTACGTGAGCAAAATTAATGTTATTTGAAGTAGTTTTGTGTTCGTTTTCACTAATGGAACAAGTTTTCGTCAAGAAGTTTTTCTCTAGGTTTTGTATATTAAGAGGAAAAAAATGATGTACAATTGACCTTTGATGACTCATATATGTGTTATGTGAGCAAAATTGATGGCTTTTAAAATAGTTTCGTGTTAGTTTTTAATAAAGGAACAACTTTTCCTAAAGAAATTTTTCGCTAGGACTTGTACATTAAGAGGAAAAAAATGATGTACAATTGACCTTTGATGACTCATATATATGTTATGTGAGCAAAACTGATGTTTTTTAAAATAGTTTTATGTTAGTTTTCACTAATGGAACACCTTTTCCTTAAGAAACTTTTCTCTAGGGTTTGTACATTAAGAGGAAGCAAATGATGTACAATTGACCTTTGATGACTCATATATATGTTACGTGAGCTAAATTGATGTTTTTTAAACTAGTTTTGTGTTAGTTTTCACTAATGGAACAACATTTACCTTAAAAAACTTTTCTCTAGAACTTAAAAATTAAGAGAAAAAAAATGATGTACAATAGACCTTTGATGACTCATATATATGTTATGTGAGCAAAATTAATGTTTTTTAAAGTAGTTTTGTGTTAGTTTTCACTATTGGAACAACTTTTCCTTAAAAAACTTTTCTCTAGAACTTGTACAATAAGAGGAAAAAAAATGATGTACAATTGACATTTGATGACTCATATATATGTTACGTGAGCAAAATTGATGTTTTTTAAAGTAGTTTTGTGTTAGTTTTCACTAATGGAACAACATTTCCCTTAAAAAACTTTTCTCTAGAACTTAAAAATTAAGAGAAAAAAATGATGTACAATAGACCTTTGATGACTCATATATATGTTATGTGAGCAAAATTAATGTTTTTTAAAGTAGTTTTGTGTTAGTTTTTACTATTGGAACAACTTTTCCTTAAGAAACTTTTCTCTAGGATTTGTACATTAAGAGGAAACAAATGATGTACAATTGACCTTTGATGACTCATATATATGTTACGTGAGCAAAATTGATGTTTTTTAAAGTAGTTTTGTGTTAGTTTTCACTAATGGAACACCTTTTGCTGAAGAAACTTTTCTCTAGGATTTGTACATTAAGAGGAAAAAATGATTTTTGATTGACCTTTGATGACTCATATATATGTTACGTGAGCAAAATTGATGTTTTTTAAAGTAGTTTTGTGTTAGTTTTTACTATTGGAACAACATTTCCCTTAAAAAACTTTTCTCTAGAACTTAAAAATTAAGAGAAAAAAAAATGATGTACAATAGACCTTTGATGACTCATATATATGTTATGTGAGCAAAACTGATGTTTTTTAAAATAGTTTTATGTTAGTTTTCACTAATGGAACACCTTTTCCTTAAGAAACTTTTCTCTAGGGTTTGTACATTAAGAGGAAGCAAATGATGTACAATTGACCTTTGATGACTCATATATATGTTACGTGAGCAAAATTGATGTTTTTTAAAGTAGTTTTGTAATAGTATTTTCTAATAGAACAACTTTTCCTTAAGAAACTTTTCTCTAGGACTTGTACTTTGAGAGGAAAAAATGATGTACAATTGACCTTTGATGACTCATATATATGTTATGTGAGCAAAATTGATGTTTTTAAAGTAGTTTTGTGTTAGTTTTCACTCACGGAACAACTTTTCCTTCAGAAACATTTCTCTAGAACTTGTACATTAAGAGGGGAAAAATGATGCACAATTGACCTTTGATGACTCATATATATGTTATGTGAGCAAAATTGACGTTTTTTAAAGTAGTTTTGTGTTAGTTTTCACTAATGGAACACCTTTTCCTAAAGAAACTTTTCTCTAGGACTTGTACATTAAGAGGAAAAAAATGATGTACAATTGACCTTTGATGACTCATATATATATGTTATGTGAGCAAAATTGATGTTTTTAAAGTAGTTTTGCGTTAGATTTTACTAATGGAGCAACTTTTCCTTAAGAAACTTTTCTCTAGGACTTGTAATTTAAGAAGGAAAAAATGATGTACATATGACATTTGATGACTCATATATAAGGTACAAGCAAAATTGATGTTTTTTAAAGTAGTTTTGTGTTAATTTTTACTAATGGAACAACTTTTCTTAAAGAAACTTTTCTCTATGACTTGTACTTAAAGAGGAAAAAAATGATGTACAATTGATCTTTGATGACTCATATATATGTTACGTGAGCAAAATTGATGTTTTTTAAAATATTTTTGTGTTAGTTTTTACTATTGGAACAACTTTTCCTAAAGAAACTTTTCTCTAGGACTTGTACTTTAAGAGGAAAAAAATGATGTACAATTGACCTTTGATGACTCATTTATATGTTATGTGTTTTTAAAGTAGTTTTGTGTTAGTTTTCACTAACGGAACAACTTTTCCTTCAGAAAAATTTCTCTAGAACTTGTACATTAAGAGGAAAAAAATGATGCACAATTGACCTTTGATGACTCATATATATGTTATGTGAGCAAAATTGATGTTTTTTAAAGTAGTTTTGTGTTAGTTTTCACTAATGGAACACCTTTTCCCAAAGAAACTTTTCTCTAGGACTTGTACATTAAGAGGAAAAAAATGATGTACAATTGACCTTTGATGACTCATATATATGTTATGTGAGCAAAATTGATGTTTTTTAAAGGAATTTTGTGTTAGTTTTTACTTATGGAACAACTTTTCCTTTAGAAACTTTTCTCTAGGACTTGTACTTTAAGAGGAAAAACATGATGTACAATTGACCTGATGACTCATATATATATGTTATGTGAGCAAAATTAATGTTTTTTGAAGTAGTTTTGTGTTAGTTTTCACTATTGGAACAACTTTCCCTTAAGAAACTTTTCTCTAGGACTTGTACATTATGAGGAAGAAAAATGACGTACATTTGACCTATGATGACTCATACATATGTTATGTGAGCGAAATTGATGTTTTTTAAAGTTGTTTTGTGTTAGTTTTCACTAATGGAACATCTTTTCCTTAAGAAATTTTTCTCTAGGACTTGTACACTAGGAGGAAAAAATTGATGTACAATTGACCTTTGATGACTCATATATATATATATATATATATATATATATATATATATATATATTACGTGAGCAAAATTAATGTTATTTGAAGTAGTTTTGTGTTCGTTTTCACTAATGGAACAAGTTTTCGTCAAGAAGTTTTTCTCTAGGTTTTGTATATTAAGAGGAAAAAAATGATGTACAATTGACCTTTGATGACTCATATATGTGTTATGTGAGCAAAATTGATGGCTTTTAAAATAGTTTCGTGTTAGTTTTTAATAAAGGAACAACTTTTCCTAAAGAAACTTTTCGCTAGGACTTGTACATTAAGAGGAAAAAAATGATGTACAATTGACCTTTGATGACTCATATATATGTTATGTGAGCAAAACTGATGTTTTTTAAAATAGTTTTATGTTAGTTTTCACTAATGGAACACCTTTTCCTTAAGAAACTTTTCTCTAGGGTTTGTACATTAAGAGGAAGCAAATGATGTACAATTGACCTTTGATGACTCATATATATGTTACGTGAGCTAAATTGATGTTTTTTAAACTAGTTTTGTGTTAGTTTTCACTAATGGAACAACATTTCCCTTAAAAAACTTTTCTCTAGAACTTAAAAATTAAGAGAAAAAAAATGATGTACAATAGACCTTTGATGACTCATATATATGTTATGTGAGCAAAATTAATGTTTTTTAAAGTAGTTTTGTGTTAGTTTTCACTATTGGAACAACTTTTCCTTAAAAAACTTTTCTCTAGAACTTGTACAATAAGAGGAAAAAAAATGATGTACAATTGACATTTGATGACTCATATATATGTTACGTGAGCAAAATTGATGTTTTTTAAAGTAGTTTTGTGTTAGTTTTCACTAATGGAACAACATTTCCCTTAAAAAACTTTTCTCTAGAACTTAAAAATTAAGAGAAAAAAATGATGTACAATAGACCTTTGATGACTCATATATATGTTATGTGAGCAAAATTAATGTTTTTTAAAGTAGTTTTGTGTTAGTTTTTACTATTGGAACAACTTTTCCTTAAGAAACTTTTCTCTAGGATTTGTACATTAAGAGGAAACAAATGATGTACAATTGACCTTTGATGACTCATATATATGTTACGTGAGCAAAATTGATGTTTTTTAAAGTAGTTTTGTGTTAGTTTTCACTAATGGAACACCTTTTGCTGAAGAAACTTTTCTCTAGGATTTGTACATTAAGAGGAAAAAATGATTTTTGATTGACCTTTGATGACTCATATATATGTTACGTGAGCAAAATTGATGTTTTTTAAAGTAGTTTTGTGTTAGTTTTTACTATTGGAACAACATTTCCCTTAAAAAACTTTTCTCTAGAACTTAAAAATTAAGAGAAAAAAAATGATGTACAATAGACCTTTGATGACTCATATATATGTTATGTGAGCAAAATTAATGTTTTTTGAAGTAGATTTTTGTTAGTTTTCACTATTGGAATAAATTTTCCTGAAGAAACTTCTCTCTAGAACTTGTACAATAAGAGGGAAAAAAATGATGTACAATTGACATTTGATGACTCATATATATGTTATGTGAGCAAAATTGATGTTTTTTAAAGTAGTTTTGTGTTAGTTTTTACTATTGGAACAATTTTTCCTTAAGAAAATTTTCTCTAGGATTTCTACAATAAGAGGAAAAAAATGATTTTTAATTGACCTTTGATGACTCATATTTATGTTACGTGAGCAAAGTTAACGTTTTTTGAAGTAGTTTTTTGTTAGTTTTCACTATTGGAATAATTTTCCTTAAGAAACTTTTCTCTAGAACTTTTACAATAAGAGGAAAAAAATTGATGTAAAATTGACATTTGATGACTCATATATAAGTTACGTGAGCAAAATTAACGTTTTTTGAAGTAGTTTTTTGTTAGATTTCACTATTGGAATAATTTTCCTTAAGAAACTTTTCTCTAGAACTTGTACAATAAGAGGGAAAAAAATGATGTACAATTAACATTTGATGACTCATATATATGTTACGTGAGCAAAATTAACGTTTTTTGAAGTAGTTTTGTGTTATATTTCACTATTGGAATAACTTTTCCTTAAGAAACTTTTCTCTAGAACTTGTACAATCAGAGAAAAAAAATGATGTACAATTGACATTTGATGACTCATAAATATGTTATGTGAGCAAAATTGATGTTTTTTGAAGTAGTTTTGTGTTGGTTTTTACTATTGGAAAAACTTTTCCCTAAGAAACTTTTCTACAGGACTTGTACTTTAAGAGGAAAAAAATGATGTAGAATTGACCTTTGATGACTCATATATATGTTACGTGAGCAAAATTAACGTTTTTTGAAGTAGTTTTGTGTTATATTTCACTATTGGAATAACTTTTCCTTAAGAAACTTTTCTCTAGAACTTGTACAATAAGAGGGAAAAAAATGATGTACAATAGACCTTTGATGACTCATATATATGTTATGTGAGCAAAATTAATGTTTTTTGAAGTAGATTTTTGTTAGTTTTCACTATTGGAATAAATTTTCCTGAAGAAACTTCTCTCTAGAACTTGTACAATAAGAGGGAAAAAAATGATGTACAATTGACATTTGATGACTCATATATATGTTATGTGAGCAAAATTGATGTTTTTTAAAGTAGTTTTGTGTTAGTTTTCACTATTGGAACAACTTTTCCTTAAAAAACTTTTCTCTAGAACTTGTACAATAAGAGGAAAAAAAATGATGTACAATTGACATTTGATGACTCATATATATGTTACGTGAGCAAAATTGATGTTTTTTAAAGTAGTTTTGTGTTAGTTTTCACTAATGGAACAACATTTCCCTTAAAAAACTTTTCTCTAGAACTTAAAAATTAAGAGAAAAAAATGATGTACAATTGACCTTTGATGACTCATATATATGTTATGTGAGCAAAATTAATGTTTTTTAAAGTAGTTTTGTGTTAGTTTTTACTATTGGAACAACTTTTCCTTAAGAAACTTTTCTCTAGGATTTGTACATTAAGAGGAAACAAATGATGTACAATTGACCTTTGATGACTCATATATATGTTACGTGAGCAAAATTGATGTTTTTTAAAGTAGTTTTGTGTTAGTTTTCACTAATGGAACACCTTTTGCTGAAGAAACTTTTCTCTAGGATTTGTACATTAAGAGGAAAAAATGATTTTTGATTGACCTTTGATGACTCATATATATGTTACGTGAGCAAAATTGATGTTTTTTAAAGTAGTTTTGTGTTAGTTTTTACTATTGGAACAACATTTCCCTTAAAAAACTTTTCTCTAGAACTTAAAAATTAAGAGAAAAAAAATGATGTACAATAGACCTTTGATGACTCATATATATGTTATGTGAGCAAAATTAATGTTTTTTGAAGTAGATTTTTGTTAGTTTTCACTATTGGAATAAATTTTCCTGAAGAAACTTCTCTCTAGAACTTGTACAATAAGAGGGAAAAAAATGATGTACAATTGACATTTGATGACTCATATATATGTTATGTGAGCAAAATTGATGTTTTTTAAAGTAGTTTTGTGT
This sequence comes from Convolutriloba macropyga, assembly GCF_964194025.1. Lineage (NCBI taxonomy): Eukaryota > Metazoa > Xenacoelomorpha > Acoela > Convolutidae > Convolutriloba > Convolutriloba macropyga. The sequence continues at coordinate 21,195,910 of NC_134471.1, read as the reverse complement.
TAGTTTTTACTATTGGAACAATTTTTCCTTAAGAAAATTTTCTCTAGGATTTCTACAATAAGAGGAAAAAAATGATTTTTAATTGACCTTTGATGACTCATATTTATGTTACGTGAGCAAAGTTAACGTTTTTTGAAGTAGTTTTTTGTTAGTTTTCACTATTGGAATAATTTTCCTTAAGAAACTTTTCTCTAGAACTTTTACAATAAGAGGAAAAAAATTGATGTAAAATTGACATTTGATGACTCATATATAAGTTACGTGAGCAAAATTAACGTTTTTTGAAGTAGTTTTTTGTTAGATTTCACTATTGGAATAATTTTCCTTAAGAAACTTTTCTCTAGAACTTGTACAATAAGAGGGAAAAAAATGATGTACAATTAACATTTGATGACTCATATATATGTTACGTGAGCAAAATTAACGTTTTTTGAAGTAGTTTTGTGTTATATTTCACTATTGGAATAACTTTTCCTTAAGAAACTTTTCTCTAGAACTTGTACAATAAGAGGAAAAAAATGATGTAAAATTGACATTTGATGACTCATATATATGTTACGTGAGCAAAATTAACGTTTTTTGAATTAGTTTTGTGTTAGATTTCACTATTGGAATAATTTTCCTTAAGAAATTTTTCTCTAGAACTTGTACAATAAGAGGGAAAAATTGATGTACAATTGACATTTGATGACTCATATATATGTTACGTGAGCAAAATTAACGTTTTTTGAAGTAGTTTTGTGTTAGTTTTTACTATTGGAAAAACTTTTCCCTAAGAAACTTTTCTCCAGGACTTGTACTTTAAGAGGAAAAAAATGATGTACAATTGACCTTTGATGACTCATATATATGTTACGTGAGCAAAATTAACGTTTTTTGAAGTAGTTTTGTGTTAGTTTTCACTATTGGAATAACTTTCCCTTAAGAAACTTTCTCTAGAACTTGTACAATAAGAGGAAAAAAAATGATGTACAATTGACATTTGATGACTCATATATATGTTTTGTGAGCAAAATTGATGTTTTTTAAAGTAGTTTTGTGTTAGTTTTTACTATTGGAGCAACTTTTCCTTAAGAAACTTTTCTTCAGGAATTGTACTTTAAGAGGGAAAAAATGATGTACAATAGACCTTTGATGACTCATATATATGTTACGTGAGCAAAATTAACGTTTTTTGAAGTAGTTTTGTGTTAGATTTCACTATTGGAATAATTTTCCTTAAGAAACTTTTCTCTAGAACTTGTACAATAAGAGGGAAAAAATGATGTACAACTGACATTTGATGACTCATATATATGTTACGTGAGCAAAATTAACGTTTTTTGAAGTAGTTTTGTGTTATATTTCACTATTGGAATAACTTTTCCTTAAGAAACTTTTCTCTAGAACTTGTACAATAAGAGGGAAAAAAATGATGTAAAATTGACATTTGATGACTCATATATATGTTACGTGAGCAAAATTAACGTTTTTTGAAGTAGTTTTGTCTTAGATTTCACTATTGGAATAATTTTCCTTAAGAAACTTTTCTCTAGAACTTGTACAATAAGAGGGAAAAAAATGATGTACAATTGACATTTGATGACTCATATATATGTTACGTGAGCAAAATTAACGTTTTTTGAAGTAGTTTTGTGTTATATTTCACTATTGGAATAACTTTTCCTTAAGAAGCTTTTCTCTAGAACTTGTACAATCAGAGAAAAAGAATGATGTACAATTGACATTTGATGACTCATAAATATGTTATGTGAGCAAAATTGATGTTTTTTGAAGTAGTTTTGTGTTGGTTTTTACTATTGGAAAAACTTTTCCCTAAGAAACTTTTCTACAGGACTTGTACTTTAAGAGGAAAAAAATGATGTAGAATTGACCTTTGATGACTCATATATATGTTACGTGAGCAAAATTAACGTTTTTTGAAGTAGTTTTGTGTTATATTTCACTATTGGAATAACTTTTCCTTAAGAAACTTTTCTCTAGAACTTGTACAATAAGAGGGAAAAAAATGATGTACAATTGACATTTGATGACTCATATATATGTTTTGTGAGCAAAATTGATGTTTTTTAAAGTAGTTTTGTGTTAGTTTTTACTATTGGAGCAACTTTTCCTTAAGAAACTTTTCTCCAGGAATTGTACTTTAAGAGGAAAAAAATGATGTACAATAGACCTTTGATGACTCATATATATGTTACGTGAGCAAAATTGATGACTCATATGTTTATTAAGTGAGCAAAACTGATGTTTTCCGACTACCTTGTTTTGATCAGTGGATGAGTTATATAGGATGAAATGACGGAGGAGCTACATGAAGACAAAAGAAGTTTTTTTAACTTACTTTGCACAAGTTTTCTGTTTTGAACCACTCCTCTTGCTTAGGGATTCTTGATGCGCTCTGATGATAGACAAACAAAAAACTGTTCCTCTTGTTTCCAGATGTTATCCTTTTTTTGCTTCCTTATGCCAATTTGTTTTTGAAGCGCTCGGAATTCAAACAAGGTTTTTTCCGCCTTTTGTGTCTTTGTATTCTCTGCAACCAAAGTGACAAGATGTTGTTACACCCAACTGTTCTTCTTGACACTACTCGTTTTTCTGATTGATCCTTCGAAACTAAAAACAAGATCATTCTTTACTTTCGGATTCCTCAAGGACCTAACTTCTTAGTATAACTTCAAACGATGATTTCTTTTCAAATGATGAATTAACCTGATTTAAATTGCGGGGGGGTAGAAGTTGCTCTCAACTTGTGTTCTTTCTCATCGAAAATTTTCTTCCCTGTCAAAAACAACTAATCTTTGCTGGACAAAACAACAGTTGAAGAGGTCAAAGTTTCAGTAAACTATTATCTTTCAGAATGTTTTTTTTTGTTCCTTTTTTATATAAATTCTATTGAAGAATCAATTACCTCCTTTTATCGTGTTCGAACTTGTTGTTTTCGGATACGAATTGTCAAAATGTAATACGTCTGAATCATATGGCTTATTGTGTAATAAATGAAAGGGAAGTCTATTAACAGTCTGATCCAGACGAGTTCGAGTTCGAGTTTGAGTTTGTGTTCTAAAAATAGACCTTAGGTAATAATTTCATCAGAAAGTAGAACGCTTCCTACCCAGTTGTTTCACATGTAGTTAAATAACAAAATCTTCAACGTGAGACTGCATACGCAATACCAATACTTAGATTATTCACATTAGACACCCAGATTTCTGCTACTGCGCAAAAGTGTTCACTGGATTTATAGCCCGCTAACGTTTGTATACAAACAATCTTCTTCACAGGATTTAAATATCCCTTATAATCTTATAAACTTGTGTGCTTCAAAGGTGCGTATGTAGGAATTAACCCTGATCACGCAATACCAATATATATAGTTTATTCACATTAGAAGCCCAGATTTCTACGCAAAAGTGTTCATGACAAATATAGAGTAGATTTAAAGCCCTTAGGCAATAGCCGGGTTTACAGACAGTATTCTCCACAGTGTGCTCATATACCTTATCAAAGAGGCAAGCCAACATGTCCTGTTCAAAAAAGTAAGTCTATTACAAATTCAGGCAACAATCCTAAACTAAAAGGGAATAATTGCCAAGAACTTTTCATCCGCGCGCATGGTCGAACATGTTTGGGGAAAATGTGCCAAAAAGTGATCTCAGGTGTATACATCTCTTACTACTTACACCATTGCCGATAAATTAATCCTCCGGTACGATTGTTTGATAGCTCACAATTGAGCAGCATCTGATACCCGTTGAAATAACACTTGAAATACATTGACAAAATCTTGCAAAGTTTCTTCGAAAAATAACATCAACAATCGTACAAGCTTGCAAGTTCATAACTAGTGGGTCATAGTTCTAAGTGAATGTTTCAAAGAAAACACAATAGAAGAATTTCAAAAATTCTTATGCAAATGTTTTATCTAATGGTTAATTTTTAAAAATTTTATCTAAACATTTTATGAGAAAAAATTTGAAGCTTCTGAAGCTGTTTTTTATGTTAAAAGAAAATGTTGTTTTTAGAATGAGGAATCAATTTCATCCTTTTTCTGTATTATTTCATTTTTTGCACTCCAAATTGGCCCGATTCAAGGGGAAAGAGAGTATATTCCTTAAGTTCTTCGTCTCCATCTTTGCACAGTTATTTTTTTCTCCTTCAGTCAGGCTACGGGAATTAGTTCCTAGTTAAAATTTCACAAAGTCATCAAACTTCTGCAGCAACATTTGGGAATCATATTGTACAGATGCAAGAATTCTTCTCTATGGTTTTTCAATCACAAAACTTATCATTATGATTAACACTTTTTGACCGGTTTTTTGGGGCAAAATTCTAGATGGTGATCAGAATAACCTTATCCCAATTTTTATCAAAAAGACTATGATGTATTATTGTGGCCCGTGAACAAAACAAAGTCATGGTTTTCTTAGTCAGATCATTAAATACATTTTTCAGAAATATTTACATTTAATTATTATAAGCTCAAGTTAGAAAATTTAGCAAATGGAAGCCAGCTATTGTTCAATGTCGTGATAGCTATGATTGCACAAGTATTTAACATGTTCTTTTACTGGATTCAACTGTTATTTTGTGTTTTAAAACAATAAACGTTCTCCTCATCTTCAAAAGTTGATGTCTCGTAAAACTCCAAATTTGTTTTCGAGAATTTTAATTCATTTCTAATCTTATAGAGAACAACACGAAACCAAAATTCCAACATTCATTGTAATTTCAAAAAAATGGGTATTGGTTCCGAACAGAAGAGAATACACTGTCAAGTTCCTGGCCACCATGAATCAGTACCGAATATTGTGTCTACTAATGAGATATAATGATTCAGTACTGCTTTACAGTGGCGCTAGTCTCCGGGCTAGCAACGAGCGTCTCCTAAAGAATCCAAATAAAAATTGACGTTTTCAGGAAAAAGAATTCGAACGATCTTTTTCTCAACACAAGTAAAATTAAAATTGTGTCACATAACTCTGATATTGTGAGTAAACTTCCAAAGCTCAAAAAAAATTTAAACCGTTTATTTTTATATATATTTTTATATATAAGAAAACTCAAAATAAAATATTTAACTGCATCACTTTTCAATTACAAAAATTTGAAGAGTTTGTGTACCTAAGGCACAAGGCAGTAAAAGATCAATAACAAACATTGCTGAATGGACATAGAACAGGTCATTGAAGGCTTTAAAACATTTAAAAATTGTTTTTTTGTTCAGCACTTTAGCCCAAAAATAAATTAGAAATTAGATATTGTTCCAATGCTAAATTTAGATTATCAATATATCCATAGGAAGGCGGACAGTATAAGAAAAATAAGTTTGAAAAATACAGTTTTTTCATATTGCCTCGGAAACGAAAAAACCATTTTTTGAAAAATTTTGTCATTTATGCCTCGGAAACTAAAAAACCATTTTTTGAACAATAATGACAGCAGAAACTGTATTCATGCGAGCACACCGTCAAATTTATATACCATCTGTGGAAAATATTTTTCTATTTAGAGATAAAACTTGTGGTCGACAACAGTTGGCGGGATATGCAAAAAAACCGACTTCTGAGTGATCTGTCTGAAATGAAATTGTAAAAGTTGTGGTACACCGGGAACTGTTATTCTGATTCATATCCACTGCCCTATGATTTGACTACGAGAATTTGAATAGAAAAACGCCTAGCAATTTTGGAAAGGTTTTTAATGACAAAAAAGAAAATGCTATAATGTCGCCAATAAGGACAACACCCACTCCACTACGTTCAGTGGTTATTCAAAAGATCACTTTGATGTCTTACATGAACTCAATGCCACAAGTATTACTATTAACATAACTCTCGTTACTGGGCAGAAAATTTGGGGTTTGAGCATAGATACTAAGACATTATAATGGAGCGGATAAAGAAAATGACTATCAACTCCCTTCTTTAGATAATCTGAAACACTGACCTGTTCTAAATTGGTTAGCCAAAAACACAAGACAGAACACACGCATGTTTATGGTCAAATTCGCTTTTAGCTTATCTTGTCAACTGAATTTAAACTCAAGAAAAACTAATTTGAAAGTGCGTCATGATAAAATTTTGGTTGGCGCGTAAACTGTCAACTGACGAACAATATTTGAAAATGTGTTAGATTTGAAAGCACAGCTTTCGTATGTAAGCAAAATTGAAAAAGTACACGCAAAACAGCTGCTAGACAATTCATTAAACTTTGATGACCATAACTGAAGCTGCGTCACTTTGCTATAAATTGTTGAAAAGACGCAACAAAAGAAGAATTTTAGTTTTTGCCACCTTGTTGGTTCAAAAGAGCTCGTCCTCATATGGAGCCTGCCGGAACGAGGTGTCCAGGCTTAAAAAATCAAAATTAATTAATATTAGCTGGGAATGCGTTGAATTTTTATAAAATCCACGCTTGAGGCGTTGAAAAGAAAGTATTAGGCATAAATCTTACATAACTTTACGTTTTTAAGCGTAGATCCTACATAATTTTGACATTTCTAAGCGTCAACTTACATAAATTCAACGCTTGAATTTCCGCTGTAATTTTATATTTTACCGTTTAAATTAGCGTTGATATTAAATGCATAAATTCATCATTTAAGTTTTAGCGTTGATCGTATGTGCTTTAAAATTTAGCTTAGCTTTGAGCTTACTTAAACTCGATATATAGTAAAATTGAGTTTTCATCGGTTCAAGGGTTATTCAAATGCAACCAAACTTAGTAAAAGAGATCCCCAGTGTATATAGAGTGTCAATCAGCAAGAATTTTTGTTGTAGCTTTCCTAGGAAAAGTACGTTTTGGTTATGTTTCCGTTTGCTAATAAGCATTTAGGCAAAATTTAGAAAACGTATTTTTATTACAATATCTACACTTCAAAATCAAAAATTTCGTATTATCTAGTCTTAAAACGCAAAACTAATTAAACTCTACGCTTGGAAACGCTAAAATTATGCAAGATCTAGGCCTAAAAACGCTAATATACTTGTATTTAGAGTCCAATTTAAAAAGATTATAGTGTCTAAGAAAATTAAAGTATCGTTGTACGGTGATAGAACAGGCGACAGGCTTCAAAGCAGAGGTCTAGGCGTTGAAACAAATTTTGCTAATTGTTCCGACCCCTCTTGAGGGGGGGAGGAACTATATACTCAAATGGGTTTTTTTTGTTCAGTCAATTTTGGCCGATCGATATATTCATCATAGAGAGTTGAGACTGGTATCATTAGAAAGCTTGTCCAGCGTAGAATATGGAATTAAAAAGATTTTTTTTATTTTCGTTTTTGACAGGGAGATAACGAGGTTTAAACTTTCGAGAAAATTCCGTTGATTTCATTCACCTTTTTTCGGAATTTTTGACTAAAACTTTGCCAATTTTGATAAAATTTAATAATATTTTTCAAGAAAATGTTGTTGATTTTACATTTAAAGACAAAATATATTGTCGACTGTTTTCATTGAATTTTTTTTTGTCACAAATTCCGGGTAAATATTTCACAAATTTCAGACTTTTCATCAAAAACCGCCCGAAATAGGTTTCTTTAGTCCACTCTGATTATTTTTGCAAGAAGTGCACACCCAGAGACTACTAACACAATCTTTGTAGACTGAAAAGGGGCCTAATTCCTCTTCAACTTCCGTTGAGAGTGCTCTTTAAATAAAACTTTGCCGTTTTTAGCTACCTTAATTCGTTGATTGTGAAAAACGCAGCATTTATTTTTGATTTTCTAACTAACAAAATATCGATATCATTGACATTCCAAAAATTAAGTATTCCTAATGGACAATCAGCATTAGCAGTACTAGTTCTGTACCAATCTTGGACCGTTACAATCCAAAAAAAATTCGGATTGTCGTCCGTCGGTTTTTATAAAAAAAAGATCGATCTTTTTTATATTAAATAAATAAAAGAACATTTCAAATCAAAGCGCACTAGAGATAGGTCCTATTGGCTTCCTAATTAGCTCGAAATTATTTTATATAGTTGATTGCTTGAAAGCTTATGGTTGTTTTGACTTTTGAAATATTCGGCTTTTAAATAAAAAATGGCTTATTGAACTTTGACTCTTTCTGCTGAATCCAAATTAGGTCTTTATTGCAGTTTACGCCTTAAGTTATGGTGTTCTGGTTTAGATACTACTAGATTTAACAATTTTTTTTAATTTTTAGGCATTTGCCCATTTTTCATGTTTTCTACTTTTGTCAATTTTTCACGTTATTTTCAGTTCATATATCACATTTTTCGCGTTCGAAATAATGCACAATCGATAATATTTAAACCTTTAAAGATATAGATTGTGTTTCTTCACCGCTTCGACAGTACTTTCTCGAAGAATTTAATTGAATTTTTTTAATTTTGACTCTAACTGTCGTTTTTACTTTGTCTTTTTAGTCGTATTTAATTTCCTGTACAATGACTCGATTTGATTGGCTTTTCCTGGAGGAGCAGATAAGCCGATGTTCTGATATTAGAAGATAGATGATGGCTTTCATAACTTTGAAAACAATTGTTTTCCAAAATGAAAAAAAAACTTTTCGACTTCGCAATTTTGTTCATTTTATTGTCTGTTTGATACCTGGTCTCGTTAATTAAAGGTTAAAGATGACATTTTTTTTGTCAGGGGAAGGTGTGAAAAGGGATTAGTGTCACAGAATCTAATGTTTTAAGAGAATTTGTTATGACTTTAATGGCTTCAACACTGGTTTTTCACAAAAAAAAAGTAAATGAATTTTTGACTTGTCATATTTGACGTTCTTTTTGTAGATGTAAGACATATTTTGGATAATTGAAGATCTCAAGGATTTCTTTGGAAGATTGAACAAACCTATTTGATTTTTTCAATTTGTAATTAATGGCTTTTATGTCTTTGGAAATAAATTTTTTTAGAAAAAAAAACAAGTATCTCATAATTTTGTATCATTTTCTTTTTTGTCTAATTGTTGCTTATTTTCATTAATGAGCGGCCTTATAATACATTATCGGTGTTCGACGAAGGTGCAATCAAAGATTTTTTGGGGGCCAAAGTATCGCTTTAAGGCTTCCAAATCATTTTCTGGCAAGTTTTAATTGATTTTTAGTTTGTTGTCTATTTGTTGTTCTTTTTGTAACTGCATAAAAAATTGAATACCTAGAGTTCTTAATTCCCTTCTAAAGAAGCTTTGGTGATTGTAAACGTAAGGGGGATTTTAGTTGATTCCTAATGGTTTTCATTACTTTGAAACTAATTGTTTTTTTTTTAAATTCAGCGAACTTTCTAACTTTAAAGTTTCTGTTATTTTTTGTCAAATTGTTACTAAGCCTTATTATGAACTGGTGAATAACCTTTTTTTTGAATTACAAGTTGTTTTGTTTATTTTCAGTTTTATCTGACGTTATTTTGGCTTTATTATTAAGTTTTGTTTTTTAAAACGGACACAAATTTTTTTATGTCATTAATGTTTGTTGTTGTCGTTTGATTTTGCCGTTCGTCTTGACTTGCTTTCTTAATATTGGCATATCTCATCAATCTAATGCATCGTTTTTTACTCCACTGAGTTATTTGTTTTGGATTATCTTTTCGTTCATGCACCAGTTTTTTTGAAAAATACTTGATTTTTTTGTGTTTTTCCATCTGTTCCTCATTTGGTAGACAATTATGCCAAAATTGTAGATGATCTGGGTCAGAACCTTTTGTGCGATCGGACATTTCCGAGCCGCCTTGTTTTATATAAGATCAACGCTTAGAACAGCAAAAATATGTACGAGTACGATCCACGCATAGAAATGAAAAATTTTGCAAGATAGGAGGTAATTTTTGTTTAAAAGATGGAAAACTCATTTTTTACATTACTCTGCAGGGAAAGTTTTCAATTCTTTTTTTTCTAAATTCAACAAAATCACTTCAAATATATGTAAGACAATTGCGGTGAACTTTCAAACTTGGTCAACGTCAATTACCACTTATCTTACATAACTTTTTTCAAAACTCCTGGGCCCGGGCTCCGAAGTTAAGTGTTTTTTTAGGTATGTAATAAGATTAAAATCATAGAATTTCGCTTCATCACTGCCTCCCGTCCATAACAAAATATTTGTTGTAACATGTTTGTCGGGCTCAGGGTATCCTCATTTTTCTGGCGCACAATTTCTCTAAAGAAAGACGGCTGTCTTGCAAAAAAACATGCAAAACGGTAGGATTTAGTAGGACTTACTAAGAATCTTGGAGAATTGTTTTGATTTTGTATAGTTTCGCAAATACAATAAGCATCACAATATTTTTATTAATAAATTCACATGGACAGCAGTTAGTAAGATACGCGCTGAAAATGCTCGCATCAGACAAAAAAATTGTCCACTAAAGACATATACAAAGTTCGTTGGACCGGTAAAAGGCCGTTGTCAAAGGAATGTGTTGAATTTATTTTTTACGAGATGTCAAGAAAGTAAAATAGAATAAAGGGAGGAGTTTTTCCGAGATTACGCATTAAACATAAAAAGAGAATAAGTTAATAAGTTTAAAAGTGGTCAATTGGACACAAAAGTGTTGAAATTCCGTTAAAAAAATTTGCTTGATATCCAAATAAAAAATAGTCAGATAGACATTTTACGAATTCATTCCTATTAAGGGAAAATGTTGGTGAGTGTGTGAAGCGAAGGCTCTTGTGCTGGAGATGGCGATTCGAGGCTGCGCTGAAACGGTAAAATTTTTACTTATTGCAGTTGACGTTTAAATTTTGTTGGGAAAATATCAAATGTAATCAAGATAAGTGTGAAAAATGCCTTAAAAAGGTACTGAAAGTTCAAAATATGCCAATAATTTTGAATCGATAAAAGAAGAATGCTAACACAAAAGTAATAAAAGTGTGGAATCTACCTTAGGGTTGCACTAAAAATGACAATAAAAGAGATAAAAAAAGTGTACCAAATGAAGATAGGTGCCTACAGTATCAATTTTTTGCATTGAAAGCTTTAAAAATGAGAAATATGAGCCTTGAAAGTGCTACAATTCTTGAAATAAAGATCACGTGTTCTAGATACGTGTTGGTACTATGAAAAATCAGCTCAAAAATTCTTTAAAAACATTGGAATTGTAGAAATTATGAAAATAAGGAGGGTAAAATATGTTTGAAATTGGCAGAAAGGATGAAAGAGTCGTGCATAAAATGCGGAAATTGTCCTAGAAAAACAGACTGTAATAAAGTTTACAATAAAAGTTGAATGTGTGCAAATTGTTTTTGAGAAAGTTGGAAACAATATAAAACATGTAGCCGTAATTGAAGATCTCGCCTCAGATAAACATTAAAAAATTTTGACATAAATCAAACATTATTCGGTATAATAGAACAGTTAGAACAAAAATTTAGGACAAAAAGCAAGAAGATTGATCATTATTAAGATCACCACGGTTTTCGTCATTCTGCATTTCTTGCCCCTCAATTGCATTTTGGTGTCAGCAGAGCTCCTGCAGCCCCTAAGACATCTATCTGAGCTTCAGAGTAGATTGCTGAAAATTTTTGGTTGGATGGTGTTGGGTATTACCAAACGATTCATCGGGTTTGCAGATAAGTTTTTCTGCAAAACGTTTCGTGGCATTGGTGTTTGCAAACGGAACCTTTTTTTGTATGCAAACAAATTTACTTTGAATCTGTTGTTTTTGTTTTGGACAAACAATTTTTACGAAACATTTGGCAATTTGAGTCATTTGTGATACGGCACTTGTGTTCATGGGCATTATTGAAGGCAGAATGATTATTATAGATATTGCTATAAAATAATGTTTTAATGAAACCAGAATCCCTGAGTCCATTTGCTTCAACATCACTCTGATTTTTTTCTATTGATAAGGATTAGTGGCCAGAGGAGGTTGAGGACTAACGGTTGCATGTTTGAGTTAGATAAAAGTCGTAGAAAATTCTTGAGAGAGGAATGCAAAAAAAGTCAGAGATCTTTTTCTGCTTCAACCGGCTGTACAAACTCATTGTAGAAATTGAAACTTAAGAATTGCAGGAAAACGAAAGTTAAAGAAATTTGAACCATTTTTTAAATTTTCTCGTGAACTCTATGTATTTGATTGTCTTTATCAGGAAGAGGTAATAGTAAACTACATTGGCCAAGCTAAGTCCTTTTGCACCTTTCTCCTACAAAAATTTTATTTTATTGAATAATGTTGAGCTTTAGGACTAGATTTTTGTAGCTGCCATTATTTATATAGCAAGATAAAGATTCCCAATATTTTTAAGAGCGAGGTTAATCTAGTTGACAGTAATTTAGGCACCTATATGAATTTATGCGTGAATCACATGTTCTTAAAGGACGATAACCTGAGTCTTTTCCCGTGCGATGAATTGATAGGACTCTTACAATAATATAGAGACAATACGTTGCAATTATTCCGTTGTAAATCTTCTAGCAAAATGAGCTATTTTTAGCTAAGTTTTTTAATCGCATTCAATTCATTTCAAGTTGATTTATGTCAAAAAAAAGTAAATCAGCTGCTCTGCTGGGATGGTCAACACAGATTTTTAAAGTTGAAAATGATTATAAATGCTTGTACAGAATTCTACTACCGAACAGGTTGACTTAAAAAACTAACAGCTAAACGCGGCAATGTTATTATCAAAGCGGGTCTTATGAACCTTTTAGAAAGTTTCAATTGAAAATTTGTAGACGAACGATTGGATGAATGGAACTCATGCGCACTTGACGATTGTTTTGCGGTTGCCATGTGTGGAGAAATACTGCTTAATTGAATTTAACATAGGGCAGAACAATAAAAAAGCCTGCAGAACAGGAAATCCAAAGCAACTACAAATACAGCACTTTTTAATCGACCTAAACAGCACATTCTGAAACAAACCAAAACACAATCAATTTCGAGAAACGAAATGTGGCATCGAATTTCTCCTACTAAGCAATCATCAATCCGGCAAACCATTTTTTTTGTGCTCAATTTTGCTACACTGTCTTCAAAAGGAAGAAAACTATCATTCCATACAAAGAAAGAAGATACTAAAAAGATTGAACTCTTTGAACAAAATATTTCCAGGCAAGCAATAGACATCCGAACCTGTTAAAAAATATATTCGATGTAGCGTTCTGTCAAAACTATGATATGTTGGCATAAAGGACTTCAACTTGTACAAAGTTACGGCCCCTCTGATCATTACTTTATAGACATAACTCGAAAGCCCGTATTTTGAAGACGGAAAAAAAAGAAAACAGAGTGCCAATTATAGGAGCTTTCGGAGCACAGCCTTCCATTTTTTATTTCATCAAACCCGTTTTATTCAAACTGGTTGCTTTCAGATAAATAACACGTACGGAAAATTTTACGATTATCCTGAAACTGCAAATTCGTCTATCCTCAAACAAAGCTGACAGAAAATTGACGTTTTTAAATTTTTTTTACTAAATTCGACAATTTGTTCGAAAACTGTGTGTACAATGCACTGAATTGTCATTTCTGCAAACATTTTGATTGACATCAAACGTTACTTTTTTGTGAAAAACACATCGTTCCAGATTGAATTTGTACTAAAAAAGATGGAATCCTCGTATCCATGAGAGGGTGAAAAGGTCAAAACTAGCATCTAAAAGTTGAAAAAGAATGTTGCATACCTAATAAAACCGAAGCCACACTTCGTCTCTACAAATCACTTAATCTGTTCTTCTGTACGGCTTTTTTTTTGTAGCAGCCACACGAGTGGATACGAAATTGCAGGAAATCTTGTAGAACGACGTTATATTGACAACTGAATAAAAAAGCGACTTCCTCCTAAAAACAATTATGATTGTGAATCACCTTGCTCCTACCAATGCTTTTTCAACTCGACTTTTTCAACTGATCGCAAGGATAAAGGACGGTCAACAGAGATCTTCAAAATTGAAAATAAAGAACCTACAGAAATCTTCTACTGAACTCCTGGACTTGAAAGACTTGAAAAAAGAATCGCGAAATACGTCAATTTTTTTACCATATCAGGCCTTATCAACTGTTTGCATGTTTCCTCCGAGAAATTTCATTAAAAAAGATTTGAAGGACTGAACTTATGAACGGGTAATTGTATTGCGACTTCGAGGAAACACAGGTACAATTGAACAAAAGACTTCTGTGACATAAAAATTTACTTACAGAGCTACAGACTCATAACATCAACAAAACAACAACAAAAACATTATTTTATTGCACAAACTTCAGCTATTGGTCAAAAGGTTCGAAAAAGAGAAAAGTGGGGTCTTTTTCTCTAACTGAAAAAGGCAGTGCTTATCTTCTTACGCTAGATCTTGTGCTAGATCCAGAACCACGCAAAGCACATTTGAGGAACCTAGTTGTCAATGACTATGCAAAAATTTTTGCAATGTCATTAGTCTCTATTTGAGCAACTCAATATTTCAATGGCTAGGAAATCCAGTATAGTAAACAATTGAAGCCATGACCCAACAATTCTTGATAGCAACGAAAGTTGAAGTGGTTCTGGACTGATCTTAGCAAATCGATAGCTGATCAAGCAATTCGAACGTCGACTTCACAATTGATATTCTTTTGTTCCGAATAACTCAAGTAGGCTAATGGCTCTGATGTATGCCCCTGTGTACGGCTGATTGGAATTGGGTATGTTCATTGGCGATTGATTGGAAAGATAACTGCTAAATGTATTAAATCAAATCATAAAATCTTAGCTCACAGTTGACAACTATGTATGGATCAAAAAGGAGAAAATAAAACCATCAATCATCCAATGAGAGCTTTTTAATGATACAGATTTGGAAGCAATCTTGCTTTTGGACCCGAAAAAAGGCTTTTGATGAACTCAACAAGTGACCTTGCTTTAAAAAACATAAAAAATTTTGCCTTTAATTCTATTTTTCTATATATAATTCATAAAGTGATCAATCAAAACCTCCCGCTAACAAACAAACAATAATCGCATAAGAAAGTGCATCGTAAGGTGGCCCCCTTGATATGTTTTTATATCGGATTGCAAAAAAGCGACTTCCTCCTAAAAACAATTATGATTGTGAATCACCTTGCTCCTACCAATGCTTTTTCAACTCGACTTTTTCAACTGATCGCAAGGATAAAGGACGGTCAACAGAGATCTTCAAAATTGAAAATAAAGAACCTACAGAAATCTTCTACTGAACTCCTGGACTTGAAAGACTTGAAAAAAGAATCGCGAAATACGTCAATTTTTTTACCATATCAGGCCTTATCAACTGTTTGCATGTTTCCTCCGAGAAATTTCATTAAAAAAGATTTGAAGGACTGAACTTATGAACGGGTAATTGTATTGCGACTTCGAGGAAACACAGGTACAATTGAACAAAAGACTTCTGTGACATAAAAATTTACTTACAGAGCTACTGACTCATAACATCAACAAAACAACAACAAAAACATTATTTTATTGCAGAAACTTCGGCTATTGGTCAAATGGTTCGAAAAAGAGAAAAGTGGGGTCTTTTTCTCTAACTGAAAAAGGCAGTGCTTATCTTCTTACGCTATATCTTGTGCTAGATCCAGAACCACGCAAAGCACATTTGAGGAACCTAGTTGTCAATGACTATGCAAAAATTTTTGCAATATCATTAGTCTCTATTTGAGCAACTCAATATTTCAATGGCTAGGAAATCCACTATAGTGAACAATTGAAGCCGTGACCCAACAGTTCTTGATAGCAACGAATGTTGAAGTGGTTCTGTACTGATCTTAGCAAATCGATAGCTGATCAAGCAATTCGAACGTCGACTTCACAATTGATATTCTTTTGTTCCGAATAACTCAAGTAGGCTAATGGTTCTGATGTATGCCCCTGTGTACGGCCGATTGGAATTGGGTATGTTCTATGGCGATTGATTGGAAAGATAACTGCTAAATGTATTAAATCAAATCATAAAATCTTAGCTCACAGTTGACAAATATGTATGGGTCAAAAAGGAGAAAATAAAACCATCAATCATCCAATGAGAGCTTTTTAATGATACAGATTTGGAAGCAATCTTGCTTTTGAACCCAAAAAAAAGCTTTTAATGAACTCAACAAGTGACCTTGCTTTAAAAAACATAAAAAATTTTGCCTTTAATTCTATTTTTCTATATATAATTCATAAAGTGATCCATCAAAACCTCCTGCTAACAAACAAACAATAATCGCATAAGAAAGTGTATCGTAAGGTGGCCCCCTTGTTATGTTTTTATATCGGATTGCAAAATTCCTCTTACTGAATTTTTTGATGGCTGCTTCACAAGTTCAATAGTGGTATTTGGACGATGGTAAAGCTGTCTGCTGATTTTACAACTTGAAAGATCTTTATGAATCGTTGAAATGATATGGTCCTGTTTTCAGTTAACATTTGCAGACAAGTGTCAGGGAATTACCAAAGAACGTCATTTAATAATTAGCTCATTTTTGTTGTTGACGAAACCGAAATAACTCTTGGTTTTAGAGAAATATGTTTATATTGCAAAAAATTTGAAATTGGCAGAGAAGTCAATGTAAGAGCAAAAATCATTGTTGAGATAACTGTTCATTCAAGCAAATGATTAAAACCGAAATGCTTATAAAAAATCTATAGCGGTTCAGAAAAAAACTGACCTTCTTAGATCCTACAACCTCTTACATTGAAGACATTTCAAAAGCACGTTGAAAATCACTCAACAATGATGTTTTACCAAATGTAATCAAAAATGCTGTCTGCAACCAAAAAAACTTTTGCTTCCGATAGAAGATGATAGCTAAAATGTCCGTAATCCATTAAACTGTTCTAAAGAAAAAAATTGATGTTCCACTTGCACATCTTTTATCCCTATCCCCAACCGAACTCGCACCGAAGCAACAATATATAAACTAAAAATGTAGAAAAAGCTTGATATCAAACTGTCAACGTCAACAATTTATAGAAAAATGAACAATGACAAGATCCGTTCACTTTATTTAGCTTATGAAAAAGGAGCATCATGCTATCTGAACGCTATTGAACCGATATAATTCTGACCCACCAGAAGATAATTGGGTGACAAGATTACCGTTCGCTAAGGTGAAGATCATATGGTTGATATATTGTATCTAAGGACAAAAGTCCGCTTCAACCTCCTAAAGAACTCCAACTTCTAACTCTGAGGCTCTAGGATTCTTGAGCAACGAGAGATTCTTCTTGCTTCGTTGAAAGCTCCTGTTTAAGAAAAATTGGTTGTTGTTTTGGTTTCTCTTCTTTGCAATCAGTTCTTTTCAGCAGAGAAAAAAATTGGCAATTAAAAATCAGTTTGATTTGAAAAAAAAACGAAATTTCTGAAAAATAATTACACGAAATTTAGTAAAGATACAAATATTTAAAACTATTTATAGTCAATGAAATTATATTTGCAAAATTGCATTTACATTTAATTACAGTGTATCTAACTTCCCGATCTCGATGTCATGTTTGTTCTGGAGCATGGGTAGCACATTGAGCATTTCAATGTAAAGACTAAAAGGTAGGAGTTTCGGTTCTATTAATCTCTCGTAGTAGTCTTTGCGGGGCCGTGAATTCGCTGAGTTGCCAGCTTTTGGACTCGTTCTTTTTGCTCAGAGCTTACTTTGGTTGGCATACATGTCACAGAGGGTAGGTAACAATGGGCACTACGTAGCCGATGTAGGCATTTAGTTTTGTGTTGACTGAGCATTTCTGCAAGAGCCCTTGCTTGATCTGAAACATAGCATTCATAGCATTGCATGTCTGGCGGATGGATATTTTGTACTAAGAGAGGTTGCCGTTCACTATCACCCCTAAATCGCGTTGACTCATGACTGTGATGAGCGGGTTATTCATTAGGTTAGCTTGCAGGTTGCCTCTCAGATTGAGAAATGTTGATTTTTTGATGTTTGGCAGCTTTTTGCTTGAGGTTAGCCAGTTTTGCTCCTGTATGCTAAGTTGTCCAGTTGATCTTGCTTCAGAACAAATGCTTTGAAATCATCTGCGTGGCCGTAGCTGCTGACCTTATCTAGTGATTCGGGGAGATCGTTAATGAAGAGCAAGAACATTAGGGGGCCACGATAGATCCCTGTGGAACACCACTTGTTACTGTTTGCAAGGGCAATCTGCTATCTTTAATGCGAACTTGATTCAATTTGAGAGAGAAGTTTTTCCTCAACGCTGAAATTTATAATTTTTGGTAACAGAATAATTTGGGGAAAGGTGTCCAAAAACTTTGGCAAAGCCAAATGTGTCTAGCTTGTCATAGTGGTTGTAGATCTGGTCAAGAAACCACAGGGTTGGGCACGCGCTGACTTTCGTTTTCGGAGTCCAAATTGGTGCTCGTGTTGTGTATTCTCTCAGATGTTGTCAATGATGTCATGATGGCTTCTTTGATCTTTTTCGAACAAAAACAGAGCAAGTTTATTGGTCTGTAGCGGCTTACGTCTGCTTTGTTGATATTTTTGAAGATTGCCGCTACCTGACAGGTCTTCCAGGTGTCAGAAAAAACGCCTTTTTTCATGCATGTTTGGAAGATTAAGGAGAGTAATTGACAGAGCGTTTCATGGCTTGATTTAATTATGGGGGTTTCCATTTTTGTGGTTTCAGAAGGATGTGTTTACGTCTAATTTTTTCAAAAGGCTGTTAACCTGATATCGATACAGGGTTAAATGATTAAGTTTTTCCTGAGCAAGAGAGATGGCGGGGTCCATTTGTTTTTTTTTTCAAAAAAAAAAACTGACGATGTAGTCATCGAATATTTTGCACTTCTCATTGTTATTTTTCAAAGTATGAGAGCCGTTTCTCACCGTCGGGCACATGGATGGTGCCTTGAGAATAGAGATCTGATATTTTTTTTTGATCCAACTCAAGGTTCTTCTCGTTAAAACTTTAGTCTCAAATTGAGCGAAGTCTCCTTCGGACGCCTTAAGAATTTTTCTCTCAATCTGTTTTTTTCAGCAGCCACACGAAGTTTTGATGTGGTTTGCGCTTCATTTTTCCAATTGTTTAAATGAGGTGTGAACTAATCTCAGTGATCCCTTGTTAGAGCTTCAATCGATAAGAGGTTACTCTTGAGACAAGCTTGTTTTCTTTTTTCCATATCCACTCGTACTGTTAATCAACAAGTTTATTTTTATGTACATTGCAGGAACAGTATGGCGTGAATAGTTGTTCTCACATCGAATTGTTCATATCACTCCAATGAGCTCTAATGAAAGCAATATGGTGATTTTTCAGCTTGTCCTCTTTGAACACTATGTTAACGTTTGTTTTGCAAATATAGGTACGAAGGTCTACAAATGGCCATTTAGTTTTTTGATGATACAGTAATCAATTTGACAGATGACTACTACGTCCGGCCTATCAGATAGCACGACGTCAGGCTGAGTTTTGGCGTGTTGAGCGAGATTAAATTCTATAAATTTTTCAAGAACTTGAGTCTCATAGTCATTTGGCAAGGAGAAGGTTTTCCAGTTTGTCTGTGAGAAATTGATATCACCAATGACTATGATGTCACAATATTCAGAAATAAGAGCAATTTTCAGGGCTTGAATGTCGTTCAGCAAAATTAAGAACTTGTCACAAGATCATCGGTAAGCGCTGGGGGCAAGTGCGTTGTTGCTGAAGCGTAGGATAAAAGAGTTTTTTCGCTGAAGTGAATATTGATTATCATGTAATCTGACTTTGAGCACTCAACTTGCAGAATCCAAGTGTAATTTGGTTTTAAATGGCTATCAGTATTCCTCTGTGTTTCGATTTTTGAGCGTCTGTGGCACTCCTGACTTTACTGTTTACATTGTAATTCTCCAGAATCATCGAGGCGGTTGTGACATCCGTCGTCAACCCTTTATCACAGAGACAGTTGTCGTAATTCAATTTAAGGATGCAATTCGACCATCTTAGTCTTCTTTTGATGTCTAGCATGCCTCGGGTGTTGAATGTCAGCATCTTCAATTCCTGTAGTCAAAGTTTAGTTTTTCTGGTTGGTACACGACCGACCCGTTATAAATTTGCTACTCCACAACCTTTCAGGTAGATTTTCTGATTTCCTTGTAACACTTCAAGCATCTGGTTTCTGACACTAATTTTGCTTGCGTTGAAGCTATGAGCATTGAGAATTCTTCTTTCTTTGACAAAATTGTTTTTTTTTCAAGATATTTTGTGACAGTTCAGGAATGTTGTATACTTTGTATTCTTTCAGTTTGACGGCTGATTTGAAGAGCAAGATCTTGCTTAGGGCTTTTGTTTTAAATGTCGAATGTATTCTGATTTACCGCTCCCAGTTACAAGTAATGTTGTTATATAGCACAATACGATGTTAAAAAATGTCAATTGCGCCTGGCGGTGCAAAATGTATCAGCTCACCAAGCTGGGCCAAGGGATGCAAAACAATAGATTGTTCATTTTTCTCAACTGAAGTTGGTGTGAAATATTTTCATTTTATGGATAGATTTGAAAAATAAGAAATAATGCACCGGACCAGCCAATAATCACCCTCTGTTAGGGAGGGTCATTTCCCAATTTAGTAATAATAAACTTTTTGTTTAGCAAGTCTAGGAACACGGTGTTCAGTGTTGTTTAGTATTGTGCACATCCATGAACCAGTGTTTTTGTTCCTGAAAAAGATTGAATTTAAATCTTCTATGATTATATCATGCTGAAAATGGTATTTACAAAGAGAGAAAAGAAAGAAAAAAAACAGTTGAGGTGAATTGCACCCAAAAAAGGCTTGTCAGTGTTAGGCCAGTTAATTTAAGAAGAGTTTTTCCTGATTTGAGTCTTCATTTAAAGTTCCTAGGTTGCAGGCCGAGTTGTGTTGTTGGAGGAGGATCGAAGCTTTTGAACAAAAACGATCGCGCCCTTTTCTCGAAAGCTGTGGAAGTAACCCTCTTCAGCATTTCGTCCAAGAAAATTGACGTCTCAGTCCCGTAATTGCCCTGAGTGTCAAACGCCACTAGCTGGAAGATAAAGTTGCTCTTGGAGATCTCTGTGTACTTTGCAAGCTTCTTCTTCTCTGCTTCCTCCACAGCGAGGTGCGGACTGCCACCGCAACCACGTGACAGCAAATCCACAACTGTGACGTCTCACACCAAAGCTTTGCCATAACTCCAGGGCACTGAGGCCATTCGGGTCCCTTCTCGTCACATGTTACGAAGCCTTTCAGCTCTCAACATGATGTAACAACTGCGGACGCTAATTTTTTTTAATCAACAAACTAATCTCAGAGTGCCTATTGATTTTAGATGCAGTTTTTCTACAAGATAATCCATGTAATCCAAATTTATTAATTGTTTCGCCCCAAGTAAATGAATCCTGAATACAAAATTTACACCCTAATCTAGAAACCACTGCGGTCCGAAGTTGAGTATTAGTTAATTTCGAGCCGACAGAAGACATAGGGTTTGTTGTTATCAACGCCTGAAGTATTACCGTTAAAAGCCAGTAAGCGCTTTTTATTTTCTTTATCAGCAGCTGAGCCTGGCAATTCACCTTGATTCTTGAATACGCAATTTGACTACGTTTTCTGTTTTGTTATATCCTCAACGGGTTTTCCATTTAGCCCAGAATAACCCATCCAAACTGTTAATGCCTCGGAATAGCAAATATCCGGAACAATCTTTCACAAAATGAGATGTAACAAAGCTTTTCTTCCACTCTTGGATGCTAAAAAGGCTGAAAGGGAAAAATGGGTAGAGGATGAAAAAACCAGTCCATCTAAACAAACAGGTAAAAAAAAACTTGTTTACTTTCATCCAATCTGATGTTACACACTGTTTCTAAGGCATTCAATAAGGCGGAATCAAAACGTTGAATCTGTTCATAAAACTTGAAAGATGACGAAGTGTGCAAAAAACAAAGAAAATTAGGCATATGAAAAACAGTTTTGAGCAAGAGGAAGCTGAAAAAAGAGTCAGTTTTAACAATTTCTGAGAAATTGTATGATGCTTTTCTGTCTTCTCTCGAAAGACGGCGATAGTCGAGTTGTACCCAACTGGCGAGCCCAAAATAACCAAGTACTCTATTGTCCTAATGCCAAAGCTGTAACAAACCAAGTTTAACTCATTCATGATACGCTGGCTGATAGCAACAGACTGGTCATTGAGAACGACAGTCTCGCATGTCAAAGGATTAACACTGATTTAAACATTCACTGCTTCTTGAATCAAAACTTCGAAATCTTTTAATACTACATTATACTCCCCTGCAAAGGTGCCGAGATACCACTCGTTGAGTTCAGACGTGATGTTTTGGACTATGTGATTTATTTCCGTCGCCGAATAAAGGAGGCCATCAGGGTCTCCCTGCTTTGCACCAATTCTGACGTAGTAATGTGATCAACATAGAACAAATATTAAGGTGGGGAATAAGCTGCTTTTGTGTACTAGAATAATGCTGGTTTGTGCTGATGAGTAACTTTCAAACTCTGTTCTCTGTTCAAAAAATTGAAAGCATTTTTAAATGAATTTTTACCTAAACATGATTGTCTGTCATTGCCATAGTAAGATATAAACGAGCTGCATGTGCCGCTGCTTCACAACCACGACCTCTGAAATTTACGTATATATGTAGGTATTGCCCTGAAAACAGGAGACGTCTCCACCACGTAGGCCTTTTCTAGCGATTGATGCGGGATGTTGATGTTGTTGTTGTTGTTGTTGTTTTTGGGGATTTACAGTTTTCACTGAGGGGATTTTCGTCCCAGTCGTCGTCTGAGAAAATTGTCCTATTTTTTCTGCAGATCAGACAGTCACAGCATAGATGCCAGCTACAGATGTGTCCCATGACGACGGAAGGAGTCAACCCTATTATATCTTGATGCGGCTGCAAAAATAAACATGCTGTATAGAACCATAGCGTAAATCTGGGACGCGAATAATTGTCGTGAAATAATTCAACGCCAAAGCTCTTTAATTTAAGATGCAGAGAAGTAATTGTCAATTAAAACTTAAATTGATTAACTAAAACGAACGTTTTCGAACATTGCGTTCATCGTCAGGTTTAAAAAAAATTAAATGAAATCATTTACAAAGTATATAAACTTGTCTTTGACTATAATTCTAAGAAATGAGTTAAAAAAACGTCGAATTTTTGAAATTATTTACAGTTAAAATCACATTTACAACATTTTATTTACACTTATTACACTAAAATCAATTCATTTTTTATTCCGGATTTTATGAAAATCCCGGGTATAATGCTTTCTATTCCTGAAAAGGGATCTTTACTTTCATTCCTATCTGTTTTTATTTTTTACTTTTTGAGGTTAACAAAATTTTCTTTAATTTAAGCTTTATAGGATAGCTTGCAATTGTTATGTGAGCACTAAATTGGGGGTACGAAAATCAGCTTCGCACTTCTGAGGAGCTGCGTTCTCTGCTTGAGGGGATGTCGTGCCCTCAAGCCTCGTGTTCTCAGTGAGACTTCGATTAGCGCCGTCGTGGAGGAGGGAAGGCTGCACTGAGTGTTTGGCTGCTTATCCTTTTTCATTTGCTTATTCCTTGATGTTCCATTTTTATTTTAATCCTTCCATTCTATTTCCCTATGTGTGCTATATATATATATATATATAGGTGCTTTCCTCTCCACTTGTTATTTATTTTTGTGACTGGGCCGTCTTTACACTGTCTGGAGGGGAACAGCTTGGAGTGCAGCATCCGGCTACTAAGTGCTACTCATCATGCCCTATTTCTCGACCTACATTCATCGATGCCGGATGGTGTACACGGCCCTTTATTGTTTTTTTTTTACTAAATTGGGGGTTGGGTATTTTATAATGGTAAAGATCCACCTAAAGTCCCCTAATCATGGTAAACATACAGATGGGAGGCTATGATTTTGTAGGCTTGAATGAGAAAGATCCAAATTAACAAGGGTGATATAAAAAGTTTTTTATTCATATTTGTTTTTCAGACCAAGGAATGTTGACTATAGACAGTGACTTGTTTTGACCCAATCAGCCATCGATATAGCCACTGCTCCATGACTCCACTAGACTGTTTCTCTTTGATATTGATCGTTCTCATTCCTACTGCCTTCAGCGAGCTTGTGTATTTGCAGACGGTAAGTTGTTCGTTTTTCTCGACAGAGTTCTGCGAAATGCTGTAAAGTACATGAGTTTATTGGATTTTCTTGCTTCATTATTTGGTTTTGTTCGCAAAGCACTACGTTGTTGAACGTGCCCTGTAACTGGGGGGTGTATAACGTAGTGCGGGGGCACAAACTACCACTACCAATGTTCATGCAACTAAATGACATTCTACTTTTATCGAAATTGACAGAAGACGATAGCTTTTTACCAATGCTGAAACAAAATTCAGAAAAAGGGAGAGCAAATGAATTATTCAAGCTCCCGAAAACCAGAAATGAAAAGGCTAGAAATGATTTCTTTTTCCGTACATGCAGACTAGCAAATCGAATAGAAAAATACATTGAATTTAATACGAAAAAAGGCCTTAGAAATCGAGTTTTAAATTTCATGTGGAAGTTTGTAAAGGAGCGATTCGACGAAAATAACATCTGTAGCTGGCATCTATGCTGTGACTGTCAGATCTGCAGAAATAATAGGACAATTTTCTAAGACGACGACTGGGACGAAAATCCCCTCAGTGAAAACTGTAAATCCCCAACAACAAAAACAACAAACAAAAAGATCCCATTATTTCTTTAATTAGTTATATTCTTCTCTTTCTATTATTAAAAATAGGTTTGAATGCACCTAAATAGCTATTTAAAGAGATGCGCTCATGTTGTATAAGTAAATTTGTCCTTCTCTTCGTATTAACAAAAAAAAAGCTTTTAATTGCACCTAGATGCGCTCATGTGAAGTAAAGAAAATTTTCAACTTATTTTTATGCTCCTTTTCAATTCTTGTTGACCGAAAATATTCAGGCATTTTATTCGATTTGAGCACACATTGGCGAATAACTGAGATCATGCCATAGCTTGTTGTTATCTTTTGACAGATCTGCTGTAGTGTTAAAAGTCCGTGGAAATGTTTGATTTTTTTTGCTGATTTATATCATAACCAAATTGCATTAATGACAGTTTCGCTATCACCAGTTGATCTGGAAAGCATTAGAAAACATTTTCTGCGGTTTAATAGTATCTTTAAAAGCCCATTAGTAGTAAATTATTAAAACATTTCGTGCTCTTTGCCGTAAAATTTCTTGTACCTGTAAAGATGCAGCAAGTATCATCTGCTAATTGGATTAGCTGTTCTGTTGTGACCATGTGATAAAAGTCACTTAATTAAAGAAGGAAAATAAGTCAACCTAAAATTTCCCCGAGGAATAACGTGGTTTTTAAATTCAATTTTTAAAAAGTTTTACTCGTCTTCGCTCAACAAGAAACGAACAAAGCATTTATTGCATCGTCAGAAAAACTGGAATGAGCTTCCTTTTCTAGGAATTCATCTTCGTTTTCACCAGCAAAATGTTGAGCTTTGTGACTAATTATACCAATGAGTTCATCAAAATGAAAAGAATGCTTCAATAGTCTATTTGTCAGCAGAAGAGATGGGTTTATTTAATTCAAAATATATGTTCAAAATAAATGTCCAAGTTTATCAAATGTCAGTTCAACTGTCATGTAAACCTGCTTCCACTTGTTGAGCGTTTCCGCTTTGAACTCACACAATGGAGTAGCTTATGTTTTTTTGGATGTACGGATCTCAAAATAGTTGTTTAGCTGACAACACATTAGCTGAATATGATAACGTAAGTTTTATCAGTAAAAATTGAAGTCCTGGATCTTTTTGGCGGCGGTGGTTGTGCGTCTCCTAAATCTGTTTTTTTTTCGTTACATGCAGTTTTAAGTATCTTTTATGTACGTTTAAGTATCCGGGTTTCTTCAACTCTTGAATAAATTATTTTCTGCTTTTCACGTATAATTTCTCTGACGTCTTGTTTCAGGCATGGTTAGTTTTTGTGATTCTGCTCTGAACTTTTTGGAAAATTGCGGAAATGTTTCAAGAAAAGTGTCAGCGTCCCTACACTGTACGAGGGTTTTTTTTGCTCGTCGTACTGCTGTATGAAGAGCGTTGTTAAACTTGGCTGACAGTAGTTTGTTTGGGTAATTTTTAACAAATTACCAGCAACACTTGCACGGTGTTTATAGATCTGATGGCTATGAGCATCTTCCTTGAGCATGCAGATGCGGCACGAACTGCCTTGAGCATGCAAGAACAATTTTGTCTTTTAGTTTTGGTCAGAATTTGTCTCGTCGTCCGTCTAAATTTTTGTATCTTCTGCTATCGTGTATTGGGGTCCCAAAACAGCGTGCGGCAATATGCCCTTAGCGTCTCTGCATTGGTTCTGGTAAACTTGAAGAGTCTAGAGGACACTCAAGGCGGGATTACATCAGGAACCGACGAATACCTCTGAAGCCCTGGCACAGACAAGGTGCGGGTTTGCGATAGCTCCAATTTCTTTCGGCCAGACTGTAGACGGGTCATTGACCTGCGATACTCTACCTTCCTTTCCCGCAACCGCCTGACTACCTCTCAAGCGTTTATTGCCGCAGGCGTCAAGTCCTCAATTTTTTTCCATTTTGCTTCGTTTTCGCCAGAAAATTATTAAGCTTTGCGAATAGTCAATGGATTAAATACAATGTTTCAATGTACTGTGTCAGCAGTAGTCTTATGGGTTTGTTTGTTTGAACATATATGTCCTGGCTTATCAAGTGTCAGTTGAGCGTTCAAGGTATCCTGCAGCCACTAGTCGAGCGACTACACTTTAAGAGGTGATTTCCTTCTACTCAGATTCAAGTTGAGCTGATCTGGGCTTTAACAACTGAAAACATATGAGCGGAATATGATGATGCTGCAGGTCTTATTATTAAAAATTGAAGTCCTGATCTTTGGTGGTGATTTTGTTCAAATTTTTGTGCGTCTCTTAGTTTTTTAAAATTACGTGTAATTTTAAGTTGCCTGTACGTCTCATTATCAGGGTTTTTTTCCAACTGTTGAAAAAAAATTTATTTACTGCTTTTCGGATATAATTTTTTTGAGCTATTTTGTCAGTCAGTGTTGTTTTTTTTGTGGTATTGTTTTCAATGTGAGTACTTGCCCAACAACTTTTTAAAAACGTCGCTTCAAGAAACGTATCAGCGTCCTTACATTCGTTTTTTGCTCCCAATACTGTTGGATGAAGAGTTTCGTTTAACTTGGCTAGACATAATTTTTTTTTCGGTTGGTAATTTTTACCATTAGCACTTGCACGGTGTTTATTGGTCTGATGGCTATGAGCCTCTTCCTTGAGCACGTAGAAACAGCAGGAACTGCCCTGAGCATACAAGAACGGGATTGGCACGAAATCTTGGAGGTCAGATTTTGTTTCGTCGTCCGTTCAGATCTTCGTATCTCTTTCTGCTATCGGGGATAGGGGTAGCAAAACAGCGTGCGGCTACGTGCCCTTAGCGTCTCTGCATTGGTTCTGGTAAACTTGAGGAGTCTAGAGGACACTCAAGGCGGGATTACATCAGGAACCCACGAATACCTCTGAAGCCCTGGCACAGACAAGTTGCGGGTTTGCGATAGCTCCAATTTCTTTCGGCCAGACTGTAGATGGGTCATTGACCTGCGCTACTCTACCTTCCTATCCCGCAACCGCCTGACTACCTCTCAAGCGTTTATTGCCGCAGGCGTCAAGTCCTCGATTTTTTTCGATTTTGCTTCGTTTTCGCCAGAAAATTATTAAGCTTTGCGAATAGTCAATGGATTAAATACAATGTTTCAATGTAGTCTGTGTCAGCAGTAGTCTTATGGGTTGGTTTGTTTCAACATATATGTCCTGGCTTATCAAGTGTCAGTTGAGCGTTCAAGGTATTCTGCGGCCACTAGTCGAGCGACAACACTTTAAGAGGTGATTTCCTTCAACTCAGATTCAAGTTGAGCTGATCTGGGCTTTAACAACTGAAAACATATGAGCGGAATATGATGATGCTGCAGGTCTTATTATTAAAAATTGAAGTCCTGATCTTTTTGGTGGTGATTTTGTTCAAATTTTTGCGCGTCTCTTAGTTTTTTAAAGTTGCGTGTAATTTTAAGTTGCCTGTACGTCTCAGTATCAGGGTTTTTTTCCAACTGTTGAAAAAAATTATTTTCTGCTTTTCGGATATAATTTCTCTGAGCTATTTTGTCAGTCATTGTTGTTTTTTTTGTGGTATTGTTTTCAATGTGAGTACATGCCCAATAACTTTTTAAGAACTTCGCTTCAAGAAACGCATCAGCGTCCTTACTTTCGTTTTTGCTCCCAATACTGTTGGATGAAGAGTTTCGTTTAACTTGGCTAGACATAATTTTCTTTTTCTTTTGGTAATTTTTACCATTAGCACTTGCACGGTGTTTATTGATCTGATGGCTATGAGCCTCTTCCTTGAGCATCCAGAAGCAGCAGGAACTGCCTTGAGCATGCAAGAACGGGATTGGCACGAAATCTTGGAGGTCAGATTTTGTTTCGTCGTCCGTTCAGATCTTCGTATCTCTTTCTGCTATCGGGGATAGGGGTAGCAAAACAGCGTGCGGCTACGTGCCCTTAGCGTCTCTGCATCGAGTCTGGTAAAACAACAGGCTACATGACACTCGCGGCGGGCACATTCCAGAAACTCACTGATACCTGCGATCCTTTGACTTTTCTGGCTTTCTCTTATTTGTTTTTGGGTCCATCCAATTCATCCGTATTTCTTTTCGTACAAAATGATCCAAGAATGCGAATGAGCAGAGTGGGAGAATAATGTGCAAACGCGCCTTACGGAGTCTCTTTTTATAGGTATGTCGTCATGGCGATAGAGCTCCAATATTTTTGTACCCGAACTATGAGCACTCCGATAAGTGGCCCATGGGTCTGGGTCGATTGACTGAAAAGGGAATTCAACAATGCTACAACAATGGACTCATGTACAGAGAACACTATAAAGACTTGTTTGGTGAACACTACAATTCAGAAAAAGTAAGTTGAATCTTCCGTTCAAACGATGTTACGAGTTGCTGCTGAAGCATTCGACAATTGCGTGCTACAGAGCATCAAAAATTAATTTTAGAATTTTAAATTTAGAAATAGTTGAATTGTTTGATTTGATTTTTTCCAGTGATAAATGGACAAAAGACGTTATATTGTTAAACCAATATGCGAAGATGGTAGAAAAGCTGATGAATTGTTCTTTAGAGATACTATTGTAATGTTATTCTTCACGTTCTGGTTTAGGTTAGAATTCAGAGTTCTTACATCGACAGAACGATCGTCAGTGGACAATCTTTTGCAGCCGGATTCTTCCTCAACTCGGATTATCTACCAAACTTAGACAGCAGGACATTCATGCCTTACCCTGTTCATCAAATATCAGAAGACATAGACTATGTAAGTGGACAATTTGATATTCACTCACAATTACTTGTTGGGCGAGGCGCGGATCGAACGTTTGATCCGATTTTCCATTTGAAACGGATCCTTTGACGTTATTATGTTTAAAATGGCAATTGCTCAGCATGTACGTGGATAATGTTTGTTTTTATGGTCGATAATTGGAGTCATCGTTGTGTTGGTAAAGAAAGATTTACGTAGAAGCACGTTATTTCTATTGGGGTCTTTAAAAATAAATTTTACATATATAGGCAGGGGATATAATAAGTTGATAACGTAAATTTTAAAGTTGGAATGAAATCAAACAATAGACTACAACTCGAAGTCAACTAAATCCGTATTCAATCAATTAGATCAATCAATTAGATCAAGTAGCGTAATGTACAAGCATCATCCAGAATTAGGTCTCAAATTGTATTTTGCTTGTCGGTTTCGATGCTTAACGATTGAGAAACCACACTTGGTGCAATATGCGAAGTTAAGAATCTTGAATCTGTTACATCAAATCCGCAAAAGTTTAGACCCGTTATCAAAACTGAGCTCAATCATTGAGTCTCCTTTTGGGGAGATTTTTTGAATTGTTGATAAGTTCAATACGCAGCATTGGTAATGTATGTTAGCACATAATGATCCAAACCATCCAGAAAAGACATAGAAAAAAATTCCCAGAAGTGTACCCTGAATAATACATTCAACATAGTTGTTCGCCCGGTTGTCTTTTTCAATTAGATAGCTTAAGTTTTGAAACATTCTGAAATAAAAGTTTCGTTTTTCACCCAAAAGGCGCGTTTGAGAACTTATACCTCTTTGATGGACTTGAAGAAATTTCAAGTGTTTCAGTTGATAATAATTAGCATTCTTTTTTGATGTACAAATTAAAAGATCTATGAAATGTTTTTGGATTTGGAGAAATTATGGAAACGGCAACTTAGTGGAAATTTTTTCATGGATGTGATACTATGCTCCAAGGATTCTGAAAGCCTTTGCAAAATAAGATAAATTAAAGCCAGGAGTGTATTCTTGTTCTTTGAGATATACATTTTTTTGTATGAGAAAAACGATAAAAGTTGGGGAATTGTCGGTAGTGTTTTAGCATCAAATTATCAGAACAGAAAAATCGTAATTGGTAAGGATTCTTTTTTCGAGAACCAAGAAAAAATGTGAAAACTGACTTCAGTAGTTGATTACGATTTTCATTCGACTCTTTAAAGTGCTTGTTTTGACTTTTGAGCTTTTAAATTGCTCTTGAACGAGGTTCATAGCAATTATTGTAAACGTGTGTGTGTCTTTTTTATGCAAAATTATCGCTTGACAATTTTGACTTTTCGAGTGACTTTTACGCCCTTGACATTTTGCGTTTCGCGTGATCTAAATTTCTCTCTCAATCACAATTTCAAGCAGCTGAATTCAATTGGAGGCAATTTAATACTATAAGTCAACTGAAAAATGCGCCTAAACTGGTGCCATTTTTCACTTTAAATCTTAGTAGTGGTATATGTTAACCTCTAATATGGATATTTGAAGCCCACTATTGATTTTCTTAGTCTCATTTAGACCCCCCCCCCCCGACTGAAGCAGGCTGCAATTGATTAGAGCTCCCACTAGTCGTTCGAGAGCAATTCTTCCGACATTTAGTCGGTTATGTTTTCTCATTTTTTTTTACCTCGTGAAAAGCTCTTTTGCGGGTATTAAAACCTGTATTTTTTGTCATTTTTATTTACCTCATGAAAAAGCTCTTTTTATAAAAAGGTGTACCCAAATTTCGAAACAGATCAGCCAAATAACGTATAATTTGAAATGAGGCGTTCTTAAGGCGCGAAAGGCAACAAAACCGAGAAACTTCGATTAATTCTGGCCTGAATTTTTCGAAGAGTTTTATAGTCTGGCCATTGTTTTTCCAGAATTGTTTATAGGTTCAGGTGTTTTTCCCCGTTCTCCGCTTCTTCCTCCCCACAAAAAATAACGAAAGACTAAAACTGATTTACTAAGAAAAGCTTAAGCTCATAATTTCTGACTTTTTTCTCATGCTGAAAGTGCTCATAAACAGCAGTTGATCAGCAGAGCAATCTAAAATGTACGGTAAACAAAATCAAACATATAAATGGGATAACTCTGTAAATTCCGGTTTTAGATACCTTGTGTTTGGAATTGGTTCTAATTCGTCTCAGTTACCAGGTTTAATGTTTTTGCTATGGATACCAATCCCTGTATCCTCTCATTAAGAAACAGGGGTGTCTAACTAAAAAGTTTGTATAATCAATTTTTTCGGCTTTGTGAAATCCAGAGGTGTTATGTGAATTAGTCGTGGCAATTTTCCGGCAATCTATCGAGTATGGTCATATTTTAAGTTGAAAAAGCGAAAAAGGTGAACTGTTTTGATAGTTTTAAATATAAATATCTCCCCGAGAAGTGTAAATGTCTCTTCAACGGTCGACTCTGTTTTTAATGGCTTTTCAATGATACCACAGATATCGATCAACTAAAATTGGCGTATGAAAGAAAGTAGGGCTTTTGCAATAATTGGAGGGTTTGAGGAATAATTTCTCTCGTGGTTCAGTTATGACGTAAAATATAAACAGCTTTGTTCAAACAAACTAAGATTTATTATGCCATATTTTAGTACCTGGCTGGTGGAAGGAAACTGTGCCCGAAACTACAGACTGCCTTATCAAACTATCAACAGTCGCGCGAGTTCTCACTGTTCGTGGCGGAGAACGAGGAAACTATCAATCACATATGTGACAAAGCCGGATTCCCATTAGACAGATGGTCACTATCTTGTATAAGACATTTAGCAGATACCAACACTTGCGACGTTAGCTATCACTTTTGCAATTATTTTTTAAAAACCTGCTTGAAAAATGCCTAGAAACTGTTTTTTGGAGGCAAATTTTCAAAGTATTTCATTTGTGCTTTTCACGCTTATCATGACAATATCAGCAAATTGACCCTATTTAGTATACAAAAAATACTGAATTGAAGTAATCGATCGAGATGGATTTTTGATGGAAATAACTTCCAAATTGCTTCCATGATTTTCACACGTGTGCCTTTATAAATATATTCAGAATTTTTGATTCAGAAATTTTCAGTTAGAATTTTTCAGATACAGATCTTCTGAGGCCGAATGACATTTTATTTAACGTCAGCACGGTAAAAAAAATTTTTGCATTGACAAGACTTTTGTACTCGAATGACTTTATTCGTGTGAATATAAAGCTAACGTAACCTGAAGAATGCGTTCCGTATAATGAGCTTTAGGTGGAAAGGTCGCAGGGAGTTCGACTGTTTAATCATTTGAACGAAGTTTGAAGCAATTATTGTAAACCTGTCTTTTTTATCAATGGCCGCAAAGCGATAGCTGAGGCTATTAATGGCCTTCTCTTGGTGTTAATGACTCGAAGAGGAGTACTGGTCTTAGGTTTTTTAGCCGGAAGTACTACAGACGGCGTTTTGACCTAAAAGCAAAAATGTGTAAAGTTGCCGTGTTAACCTAATTTTTCTGAGCGAGAAAATTTCGAAAAGTCATGCTTTTTTGAACATTTTGAAGTTTTTCGAAGAATTTAATCTGCCTTATGCTTTAACGATTTGTCTTTTAGGCTGCATTGTTGATTGCGGACTTCTATCTTTATGAGAAAAGTATCATGAACTGTTTGATGAGTTTTTAGCCATATATATTTTTTTGAGATATCAATATTTGTCCATCTTTAGAGTTTTGGTCCTTTTTCAAAGTTACCAATTGTTTTTAATGTGAAATTTCTCAGTATCAAGATCTTAGTGATTGTTTTCTGTCATAATTATGTATGTATTAAATTTCGCTTTTTTTTACTGAAATGTGTCGTAATTTTTATTTTATGGTGACTTTAACGTGCTCCAAAGATGGCATTACATCAGCGATGTCTTGGTGACAGCGATGTAAATGTTACCATTTTCAAAATAAAATATGGCGAGGTACAGAGTTAATGTTTCAGTCAAAAGGTTATGGTTTTCTATGTGAAATTCCGAAGCTTTGAATCGCTTCCGGAATTCATCTGGTTGTTTTTTCATATCGTCGTCAAGATTTTTGTTACGACCACTTGACGTTACAACCAATTCAACTCTGCTGTTTCATTCGTTCATGCAATTTCAACTGAATTGCGTTCGTGACGTCATATTTCAACCCTATCGGGGGAATTTTGTGGTCAATCGCGTGATTGTTTGTGGTCAGACGTGACTTACTTCAATCTTTAAAACAATTAGGGCAGCTAATAGAAGCAACAATAAGTTATACAAATTCTTATTCCAAATCCCACGTCTCAGCTTTTATTATTGTGAAATTTCCTTTTGCTCTGCTTCTTCTACTATCTTTTCGAGACTCCGATGTACGAAGCTATCGCAGTTATTTTCTGGCAATCTAACAGCTATATTGTAAATTTTTTTTACTCAACCATTTTCTTCTAGAACATAGGAGTCGAAATTGGAGAAGTGATTTTGGTGTCGCCGAAATAGGAAAAGGAGCGAAAAAGCGAGTAGTTTTGCGGTGTGAAATTTATTAGCTCCAGTTTTAAAGAAGAGCAGAACTGTGTGTTTCAAAACAATTGCCCTCGTTTTTCCTATGCATTCATAGTATAATTTAGGTATAGTTTTTCTTCAATCCTTGATATTTCTTTGCATTAAATTTTTAATTGCTCTTGAACGCAGATTATAGCAATTATTGTAAACGTGTGTGTCTTTTTTTATGCAAATTTTTCGCTTGACAATTTTGCGCTTTTCTTCTAGAACATTCTTTGACTTCTCGGGTGACTTTTTCACGCTTTCTTTCTTCATTTTTGAGTGATCTGTGGTCTATATTGCTCCGAAGTAGAGCTAACATAAAATTGGTTGAAGAATAGGAGAGGTAAGTGAGTTGTACCGCAGTGGTTAGTGATTGTAGCTGTGGACCGGGAGATCAGTGGTTCGAATCCCGGCGGGGGAAAGGTTTTTTGCACCCATAAAGAAAAATTCATCTAGGCTACAGCCACTGATGAAATTGCCTCGCCTGTCGTTCAAGAGCAATTCTTCCGACATTTGTCGGTTTATGTTTTCAAGCTCAACGTTTCCGATTTTTGATGTCAATGAGAAGTGAAGTTTGTGGTGATTTTAATCAAGCTGGAGTTGCAAAGAGCGAAAAAGCGGTTAAGTTTGAAGCTTGAGTTTTTTTAATTAAAGTACTCTTAAATTGAAGTGCGAAATTTGTTTTTGAGCAATTTTTTTGCTGGTTGAAGGCAATTTTTTTCACGTGCGGCAATTGACCATCCTTTTCTACTATTTTTTTCCTGATTTTCTCAACTAATGGTTTCACAAAGTCAAGCGTTCTAACAATGAATAGTTTATTCCAGTTAATGGTTTACATGACTTAGACACTGTTTGTTTTAGTAAAATAGTTTTTGAAAACAAATATGGTCCAAGTGGTGAAAAACATTAACTATGAACTTAAACCATTAATTACTCATTTATTCCTCATTATCAAACGGCGAGAGCTGTCAATAAGGACACTAAGTGATAAAACAGCAGAAATTAAAAATTGGCACGACTTCAAAAATCATTGATTTTCTTTGAAAAAAAGTTAACTACTTCGTTTGTGTTCTTAATTCGTTTTCAATATCAGCGATTTTTTTTTACTCGTGCCCAGTTTCGTAGTTTTTGTTGTTTTATCACATAGTCGCATTAATGACACTTCTCATTGTTTGCCAATCAGGCATAAATGAGTCTAATTTTTGGATCGACCTAATTATTTGTCTGTTGACTCAAGCTGAATAATGCGAGCTCTCATAGGTTACGAGTGAGGCCTATGTTAATCGAACTATTTGTTCATGTTCATAGCTAGTGCTTTCAAATTTGACACTAAAAAATGTTAACTAGTTGTTTTTGCCCATTTTATTGTTCATTTTGATTTGTCTAAACTTATTCTCATTAATGGCAAGTATCATTGGTTGCCAATCAATCATAAAT
Organism: Convolutriloba macropyga; assembly: GCF_964194025.1. Classification (NCBI taxonomy): domain Eukaryota; kingdom Metazoa; phylum Xenacoelomorpha; order Acoela; family Convolutidae; genus Convolutriloba; species Convolutriloba macropyga. Next base: position 21,160,655 of record NC_134471.1, on the reverse strand, counting down.
TCGAATTATTGTTGTGATTTCATTGCCGTGGTTTTTATGGCTTTTAAAATTTTCATTAGTTGTTTAAACTAGTTGTTTTTGTCTATTTTATTGTTCATTTTGATTTGTCTAAACTTATTCTCATTAATGGCGAGTATCATCGGTTGCCAATCAATCATAAATTTGAATTATTGATGTGATTTCATTGCCGTGGTTTTTATGGCTTTTAAACTTTTCATTAGTTGTTTAAACTAGTTGTTTTGTCCATTTTATTGTTCATTTTGATTTGTCTAAACTTATTCTCATTAATGGCGAGTATCATCGGTTGCCAATCAATCATAAATTCGAATTGTTGATGTGATTTCATCGCCGTGGTTTTATGGCTTTTAAACTTTTCATTTTCATATTTCTGGATTTTGATTCTGTGAGGGAAAGCTGATGTTTGTTTTATGACTTGGAAAATTTGTATTTTATAGTGTGAGTAAGAATTTTAGCATGTAGTTTTGTGTTCTGTCTTGACGTCACTATTGTTCAAAGAAGATTTTTCTCTCTTTGCTGTTTTGGCTTTGTTTTGCTTTTTTTATTTCGACAAGTTTGTTCAATTGTGTACTCATTCTAAATACGCGTAGTGTCAATATGTAGCGTCCTTTTTCTCGTTTTTGGAAAAAAAATTCAATTCTTTGAAAGTTTTTTTGTTTCTTTTTTCTCACACAGGACTATATGCTTCTTTGGCTGTCTTAGTTTGCTGTCTAATTCAGGACTTGTCCTTCTATGTTTTTAAAATATCTTTTACCTTTCGATTATGTTTTTCGTTTCACTTGAAAGTCGCAACTTTTATTATTTTTATTTCTGACTTACCTCGCTTAACTGTTTCAACTGAAAGGAATTGAGAGTTCATTCAACAAAATTAAGTGAATACGTTCAAGATTAAAAGGCGAACGCAAAAGAATTGACATAAAGCTCGTTCACTAAGACTTAATGTTGAAAGCCCTAAATTATTGTATCAAGTTGTCCGTAGTGCATACTGCTAACTGGTATCATTAAGCTTTTCGCCCTCCTAATTAAAGGTTGATTTCACTATATTTATTCTATCTATTGAAGTTGATGACCAAATTTGAGGACTTGTCGCTACTTTAAAAAAATTAGACTGTCATTTTTCACGAACTGATTCAATCCATGATTCAATCGTTTGCCGCCTATATTTAAGATGAGCAAAAGCTCTCAGTCAAAGTTGGTATCAATTATATGGGCTCTGTGGTCTTTTTTATGCGATCGATGTTTTCGTCTGACGCTTTTAAATTTTGTCCTCAAAATCGGAATAGACAGGTAGTGCCCCGAGGGCATTAAGTGGCTGAGCAGCTCTCTTAGAGCCTTAAGCTTTATCTTTCTCAGCATGATTTTTAGTTTAGGTTCAAATAATGATAACCCGACTGCTCAGAGTTTAGCCGGAAACATAAAGATTTATCGTAAGCTTGTATTTTGCCGCCATTTTACAAAGTGAGAAACTTGTTGACTGAGTCAGATTGCTTTGTTTTTATTCAGTGTTTGTTACACTTTCACACTTGGTCGCGCGGTGAGAACTGATTTAATCTGTGCTGAAGGATGAGCCCTGCGTTATCTGTACCATGACCTTATTAGACGATACATCAAAAAATATCTGGTATTGTTTGAGAAGAAAACTTAGAAGAAATGAGAACAAAATGAAAAGTTACTTCTACATGCTTATAACGCTTGTATGCTAAACAACTCAACCAGTTAATGCCCCGACGATACCTGCTCGAATTTTGATAGCCTCCCGATGTCGCGCTCCAAACTCCGGTGGTTTTAGTCATATTATCAACTCTGGCCTTTGATCGCGCTTCAGAACTACCAAACAGTAACAAGCTGTATTATATTTGTAGAAAAGGAGACTATTATAAATAAAGTTGTATATTAAATTGGTAAATAAAGTTCAATTCGTCAAATGAAACTTTCAAATGAACTTTGAGCAAAGAATTTTTACCCCGCCGGCTTTTCAGATATGTAGCAGTAATATTTATGGTCCAGGATATTTCCAAACGTTTTGGTCAGTTTTTGACATTAAAAGAGTTTTGAGACTCGAATGAGCTCTCCATGTGCACGAATTTATTTCGAATTCCAAGTGCTCCTGGCGTACTGAGTTGAGCCTCTTTTAACTGCCCAGGTGTTTGAATTTATCTACATAGCGCAATAAAAGTTCAAAAAAACGCTGATGAACGACAACGGAAATTTTAAAATTGAGAAACAAACCGATCGTTGTAGTTTTCGTATTTCACGTTTACGTTTTATAAACAGAATCAGCAAGTGCATTTCTGAGTACATTAAGTGACAGTAATTCAAGTTGGGCTCAAAACCAATCGGGCTCTGTCATCGCTCTCAGGATTTTCTCATCATATTTTTAGTAGCAGCCGTCAACCTCTCAACGGCTATTGTATAAGCGCTCTTTTTATAGCTGCGAAGCTGTAATCTGAGTGGAGCTATATCGCGGTGCTCTTGGTTTTTTACTACAATTCAAAGAGTTTGAATTGTATTGGGGCGCTGTCTTTTTTTTCAAAGATCTGTTCAGACATTTTCAGGATTTTTGAAGTCAAATTGGAGTAGTGATTTTGGTCACGCCGAAATAGGAAGTGGAGCGAAAAAGCGAGTGGTTTTTAGGCGTGAAATTTTTTCGCTCTAAATTTTAAGTAGAGTGAGAAAAAGGTGTTTGAACAAAAATTCGCTTTCTTGCTAGTGGTTTTTTTTGTTCACATGCGGCAATTTCACTTTGATTTTTACTGTTTTTTCGATTTTTTGGATCGGATTTTTTTCTAAATGGTTTTCCCAATCCATTCATATTCCGTTCTTGGTCTAATTTTCTGTTTAGTCAATGAAAATTCTTTGAATTGTACGTCAGGACTTGTCCTGCTATGTTTTTTTGTTTCGTCGTCTGACGCTCTTTTTTCGTTTTACATTTGTTCACACAGCAAAGCTGAAAAGGTCAAATTTTCTGAATGACTTCTTCCTCTCGCTAACGGCGTTTGGGTGCGTGTCGTCATTTCTCACTCTCTTTAGCAAAAGTTTTTTGCGTGAATAGATTTTGATCACAAGTGACTTACCTCACTCAATTGAATGACTTTTGCACTTTTAAACTTAAGTTGAATTTGAATTTGTTTAAGGTCAAAGAAACTCATATGTGCAGTAAAGGTCCCTAATAAGAGGTTTATGCGGGATGAATTTTAACAAGCTTTATTAATTTAGCGCTGAATGTTTTTACCTAGCTTTCTGAGCGGCGTCGATTTTTTTTCAATTTGGATCTGTCTCTGTTTCTATGTCTATTATACGGCACGCGGGTCTATTATTTATCAGCTATTCCGGTAATCTGCCGGCTATGTTTTTCAATCCAAAGTAATTGGATTGTATTGGTGCGCTGTCTTTTTTTAAAGATCGGTTCACGCTAATGAGAAGTCAAATTAGAGTGGTTATTTTAGTCATGCTGAAGTAGTCAAGAAAACACGAGCAGGAGCAGGTTTGAAGCCTGATTTTTTATTTACCTTTAAAATGGAGAAAGAAATTGGTGATTGAACCATTTTTCTGTTTTTCGGATTCAATTTTTTTCTCGTGCGTCAATTTGACTACTGTATTCAGTGTTTCTTCTCTTGAGTGCCATTGATATGGTACATATGTTCTAATTACATCTATTTGAAATTGTTTGATTTCATCAACGAGCAGCTTTTGGTGATTTTGACATTATTTGTTATGAAAATAACGCCCTGAAAATTTTGCTTGATTTATGCGCCTTATTTAATATTTCTACGCTGTCTTGTCACAGAATCAATAGTAACAGGCCTCATTGCTTGCCCATCAGGTATAAATGAACCTAATTGAGGGTTCGAGATCATAACTATCGTAGCTTGTGCATTTCTAAGGGATGCAAATATTTGTTGTGCTTCTTGTTGTCTTATCATTTAATCTCAATAAACACCAGTCTCATAGATATATAATGGGATCAAGATACTTGACTTAATTTGTTCTTATCTTTTTGCTTATTCCTGTCTTATCGCTTAATCTCATTGGTGACAGGTCGCATCGATGCTAATGAGGGTTTACCTAATCGTTTGGTTAAATAAATTTTTAAGTCCGTAGCTGATGCTTTCTGTGACTTCTACACTAGGGTAATGAGGGAACGCGAGTTTGAGTTTTGCGAAATGTGTTGTATTTTTGTTGTAATCATTTATTCTCAATAATGAGGAGTTTCATCGGTTGCCTGAGTTCATGAGGAATATGTGAATCTAATCAGTTGCTTGACATCATAGCAATCGTTTTTATGATTTCAGAAAATAAAACTTAGTTTTTCTTGCATTTTCTGTTGTTTTTCTTTGTGTTATCGCCTAGTCTCAAGAATAACGGCTCTTATTGGCCTTCTAGTTCAACGTAAAATCGTCAATTTGTTGGTTTCAACTTTCAGCTTACGTTTTCCTTGAATGAGCTTTGTTCCTGTGACTAAAATTTGTCTTCATTAAAGGTCCAAAGCTGGCTTTCGTAGTTCCTCAATTGCTTAGAGCGGTGCAGCTGCTGGGAAGCTGAGTTGAGCAGCAAAGGGTGCGATTCGCGTTTTTCGTCATTTTTCGAGTTTTTATTGGACCAGTCTACAATTGAGGTTTGTCAAAGTTGATAAATGTCTGTCAGACATAATTACTTTTTATGAGCTATATGTTTTGGTACTGCAAACATAATCACGAAGAATAATACTCCGTATAGTGATACTACTTTTTTGAAGTTTGTCGTCATTTTTTAAGTTTTGCAGCCTCAGGTGTCATACAATCTCCTCTAGGGCTCGGTTATAGGTTTCTGTATAGTTTCTCGTGGCAATGACACTCTTTTCGACATTTTAATGTCTTGAATTTCAAGCAATTGTTTTTGCATATTTTTTCAATTCTCTAGAATTTTTGTTATTGTTAGAGTTTTTCCGGCCTCAATAGCCAGAAAAGCCTCTTTGGGTTCTCACAATAGGTTACTGCAAAGATTTTAATGGCAATGTAATTATTTTCAACATTTTTTGTCACGAATTTTTGCAATTTTTTTAAATAATTTTTGCAAGTTTTTAAGAGGTTTTCTTATGAGAATTCTTCTTGCTTCAGCGACCAGGTAACCTCCTCTAGGGTTCGAGTATGTGTTCTTGCATAGTTCGTAGGGGCTCTAAAATACTTTTCAACATCCTTATATAACAAAATTTTGGAATTTCTTAATAAAATAAGAATTTTTCACAAATTTTAAAATTGTCATGTACCTAGTTTGTCAATGGCTTGCATATGTGTTACTGGACAGATTCTAACTATATGTCATGTTTCTCGATATTTTCTATTTTTTTTGGACAATAAATTTCTTTCAAGGCTTGTGCTTTGGTTGATGTGTATGTTTAATTAGATCAAGTTTGGCCATCAGGGTAAAAGCTTCCAGAGTTTTGGCAATGATTGTAGCAGCAAAGGGTGCGATTAGCGTTTTTTCGTCATTTTTCGAGTTTTTGTTGGACCAGTCTAAAATTGAGGTTTGTCAAAGTTGATAAATGTCTGTCAGATATAAATACTTTTTATGAGCTAAATGTTTTGGTACTGCAAACATAATCACGAAGAATAATACTCCGTATAGTGATACTACTTTTTTGAAGTTTGTCGTCATTTTGTAAGTTTTGCAGCTTCAGGTGTCATAAAATCTCCTCTAGGGCTCGGTTATAGGTTTCTGTATAGTTTCTCGTGGCAATGACACTCTTTTCGACATTTTAATGTCTTGAATTTCAAGCAATTGTTTTTGCATATTTTTTCAATTCTCTAGAATTTTTGTTATTTTTAGAGTTTTTCCGGCCTCAATAGCCAGAAAAGCCTCTTTGGGTTCTCACAATAGGTTACTGCAAAGATTTTAATGGCAATGTAATTATTTTCAACTTTTTTTGTCACGAATTTTTGCATTTTTTTTTAATTTTTGCAAGTTTTTAAGAGACTTTCTTATGAGAATTCTTCTTGCGTCAGCGACCAGGTAACCTCCTCTATGGTTCGAGTATGTGTTCTTGCATAGTTCGTAGGGGCTCTAAAATACTTTTCAACATCCTTATATAACAAAATTTTGGATTTTCTTAATAAAATAAGAATTTTTCTCAAATTTTAAAATTGTCATGTACCTAGTTTGTCAATGGCTTGCATATGTGTTACTGGACAGATTCTAAGTGAATGTCATGTTTCTCGATATTTTCTATCTTTTTTGGACAATAAACTTCTTTCAAGGCTTGTGCTTGGGTTGATGTGTATGTTTAATTAGATCCAATTTGGCCATCAGGGTGAAAGCTTCCAGAGTTTTAGCAATGATTGTAGCAAACAACTTGAGATTGTTTTTTTTCGCTGGCATCGTTCAATTGATCTGCTCTTCGGGTACTGTAAATCTAAGTTTTTCATTCAATTTTTTGTATTGTGTTTCAGGACCTGTATTGCTATGTTTTTTTCTTTTGCTTTACTTTTTTTCGACGTGTTTATATAAATCACGACTTTCACATTTGACTCCTGACTTACCTCTTCTTACCTTTTCTGACCTCTTCGACTTACTTTTTCATCCGACCTGTTGCGGCTGCTCAAGAAACTCAAGTTGGGGTGTCTGGAGAAGGACTTGAGTAGGTCAGCTTGCTCTTTCTCTAACGTTTTGAGTTGACCACTCGCCTTCCAATCAGCTGTCTTCCAGTGTCTGTTGGGACTTTTGCTTGCCATCGTTGCTGGTTGTGTTTCGGTCGACCAGGTTGAACCGAAGATTCGTTGCTGTTCGTGTAACTGCTGTTGTTGTTCGGGTCGGCGGACCAAATGTTGCGGCTGCTCAAGAATCTCAGCGGAACCGATATAGCACAGCCTGGTTCTCGAGTTTTACGCAGGTCTGGTTCGTCACTGGGTTCGATTGACTAACGATCTCGCAGAAATAATTAATCGCTCGGACGTATTAAAGGACTGTAACTTTAATTTTGTTGATTGAAGTTAAGAAAATCCTTAGTGATAGTCTATGTTCAATCTCGTGCTGAAGATTGTAAGGCTTCAGTCAGTAGCCAGTATTGTTGCAAACTTCTCGTTAAGTAAGCTCAACTAACTTAGAACTCGCAAGATCTTAAGATCTAGCAAAACTTAGCAAAAAGACTAAAGTTGTTAAAGAATCAAATTTTAGTCTATCTGAGAGCCAACTGCTCTTGGTAACAGTTTCTAATGGTTCTAAATACAATACGGTTTGACTAATCAAACAATTGGGTTAAAGTTAATAATCAAATATTTTTCATTTATAACATCCTCGCTACTTGTTTCTGATTGGTTAATCAAGAAAATGATTTAGGTCATTGTTTACATAGTAAATGTCAAATTACTGCAACATTTACTTTTGTTGAGATAAGCACGGATGGTTATTACGTAGCTCTAAATGCCTCGAATGTACGGTATTTCACCTTTAATGATCATCTAAAAAATCATAAATAAACAACTCAAGAAATTTAACAATAAATAACAAAATATCGAAAAATGCCAATTTTGCACCATTTAAGTGCTAAGAGCCACACTTGTGGGTCTGATGGAATAACGTTCGTTGGGTCCATGAATAGTTTAGAGGTAACCCTAACCGTCTGCCATAACCTCGGGTTGCTCGGGTTTTGCCTTCCCAAAATCGGGGGGGTGCACAGATTTTCGGTCCCAACTTGTAAAATTTTTCATTTTTGACCATTTTTGAGTTTTGACAAATTCTAAGTTTTTTCAGTTTCAAAAGTTATTTCTTGCTGTCTGATGGCTTTTCTAGCTGATTTGAAGTGGCGCCAACACGACCCTTTTAACTTTTCTTCCTTAAAATACTTGATGAACAGGTTAATCATGAGACAATTTCATTGTGTGATGGGCGTTTCAGTTTGACCCCCCTTAGTCACCCCCACTTGCCTCGCCCCCCACCCAACACTCCCACCCCAATGCTAGCATTCCTAAGCCCCAGCTAGCTGGCTACTATTGAAGGCGACCGGTCGTTTGAGAGCAATTCGCTCGAGTTTAGTGGGTAATGTTTAGTGAATGCCGTGAATACGCAATTTAGTGAACGTGGTCAATGTCAAAAAAGCAAATCAAATGAAATGGGATAAACCGATAAAGCTCCGTCTTTAAGTAATGGTGCATTAGGTTATCAGAGTTCATTAGAGCGGTTTGTAGCATTTCTTTTGCTCTTTCCTCCGAACCTTGATTGTAAAAGATTTGAAAACCTTTAGTTTGAGATATTAGTGTGATAGTTACGTCATTGTTCTACAGGTTGGTTTTTAGTAGTTTTACAGTCAACTGTTGGTGATATAGCCTCATGGCTGCCTGGAGCTATGTTTTTAAAATCAAGAATTGGACTGTATTGGAGCTCTGTTTTTTGGCGTTTTCACACATTTTTCAATGACTTCGATCTTTCAAAACGGAATGAACAGTTGGGCCGCAGTGGGAATTAAGTGCCATTAGAGGTCCAAAGCTGGCTTTAGTAGTTCCTCAATTGATTAGAGCGGTAAAGCGGCTGGGAAGCTGAGTTGAGCAGCAACGGGTGCGATTGGCGGTTTTTCGTCATTTTCCAAGTTTTTCTGAGCAAGTCTAAATATAAGGTTTGTCAAAGTTGATAAATGTGTTTGTCAGTAAAATCTCCTCTAGGGATCGGTTATAGGTTTCTGTATAGTTTCTAGTGGCAATGACACGCTTTTTAGCATCTCAATGTCTTACTTGAATTTCAAGCAATTGTTTTTGCATATTTTTTCAATTCTCTAGGATTTTTGTTATTGTTTGAGTTTTTCCGGCCTCAATAGCCAGAAAAGCCTCTCTAGGTTCTCACAATAGCTTACTGCAAAGATTTTAGTGGCAATCTAATTATTTTCAACAATTTTTTTGTCACGAATTTTAGCAATTTTTTGATAAGCAATTTTTTGCAAGTTTTTAAAACGTTTTCTTTTGATAAATCTTTCTTGCTTCAGCGACCAGGTAACCTCCTCTATGGTTCGAGTATGTGTTCTTGCATAGTTTGTAGGGGCTAAGAAATAATTTTCAACATCTTTATATAACAAAATTTTGAAATTATTTGATAAAATATGAATTTTTTCAAATTTTAAAACTGTCTTGTTCCTAGTTTGTCAATCTTGAGCCAATGAAACTTTTAAAGGCTTGCATATATGTTACCGGACAGATTCTAAGTATATGTCATGTTTCTCGATACTTTGTATCTTTTTTGGACAATAAACTTCTTTCAAGGCTTGTGCTTGGGTTGATGTGTATGTTTAATTAGATCAAGTTTGGCCATCAGGGTAAAAGCTTCCAGAGTTTTAGCAATGATTGTAGCAAACAACTTGATATTGTTTTTTTTTCTTTTTCGCTGGCATCGTTCAATTGATCTGCTCTTCAGGTACAGTAGTTCTAAGTTTTTCATTCAAATCTTTGTATTGTGTTTCAGGACCTGTATTGCTATGTTTTTTTTGCTTTACTTTTTTTCGACGTGTTTATATAAATCACGACTTTCACGTTTGACTCCTGACTTACCTCTTCTTACCTTTTCTTACCTCTTCGACTTACTTTTTCATCCGACCCTTTTAACTTTTCGTCCTTAAAATACTTGATGAACAGGTTAATCATGAGACAATTTCATTGTGTGATGGGCGTTTCAGTTTGACCCCCCTTAGTCACCCCCACTTGCCTCCCCCCCCCCACCCAACACCCCCCCCCCCCAATGCTAGCATTCTTAAGCCCCAGCTAGCTGGCTACAATTGAAGGCGACCGGTCGTTTGAGAGCAATTCGCTCGAGTTTAGTGGGTTATGTTTAGTGAATGCAGTGAATACGCAATGTAGTGAACGCGGTCAATGTCAAAAGAGCAAAATCAAAAGAAATGCGATAAACCGATAAAGCCCCGTCATTAGGTCATAGTGCTTTAGGTTTTCAATGTTCATTAGAGCAATTTCTAGCATTTCTTTTGCTCTTTCCTCCGAGCCTTGATTGTAAAAGATTTGAAAACCTTTAGTTTGAGATATTAGTTTGATAGTTACGTCATTGTTCTACAGGTTGGTTTATAGTCGTTTTACAGTCAATTGTTGGTGATATAGCCTCATGGCTGCATAGAGCTTCATTTCGCGATGGGAACCCCATTTATGCAAATCAATGAAGTCTGTGAGTACTGAATATCCGTATTCTGATCAAACATTTATTAATCTGAATTTTGTAGTAGCGTTTTTGCGAAATGTCATTGAAAGCCTTTTCGAAATATAGGTTAAATGTTTGTGATCAAAATAATTTACCTCTGGGTTTAAATGGTGTGAAACCTATGCTGTAGACTGTTTTGTTTTGAAGCCAAATTGAGAAACATTTTTGGACGTAAAGCAGAAGCAACTAATAGGCCATTAATGACGAGTTTCAGTTCTGCCATCCTTTTAGACTGCTGTTTAATTGCTCTCAAATGGAGTTTGTAGCAATAATATTTGTCCTGTTCTTTTTCGCAATTCTTATACTACCCAAATTTTTGTAAATTTTTTGTCCTGAGAAGCGGGATCAACTGGTAAAGCCTTAGAGCATTAAGTCATCGAGCCATACTAGTCTCCAAGAGCCATGGTAGTCTAAGTATGCGATTCTTCGAATGTTCTGAGGAAACTCGAATTGAAGGGCGCCTTCCATACTCCCCAACTTCCTGGTTGAATGGTTTTGATGGGAATGTGTACTCTCTCGACATTCAAGAGATTTTTTGAGCCGGTTTAAAACAAAATTTGTTCGAAGTTGTCAATATATTGAAAGTGAAAGAATAATAGCCAAGAAAAAACCATAGCTGGCTCTTCTTTTCACCAGTGTTGTCTTGTTTACCACTGTATCGAGAGGAGTATAAGCATTACAGTTTTTTTAGGTGAACTTCAGGTTTGACTTCTTTCTTTTCGAACGTTGACTTCTATTTTAGAATGTCGACATCTGTTTTTAAACATTTGAATTTAACAGTAACTTAGTTTAATTTTGTGTATTAAAAGCTAAATAGGAGCTCTGAAAAGGGCAAAATATTTGCATGTTTAAGGAGCCTTCTCATGTTTGATACGAATTGAGCAGCATGGTTAATAGGACATATCGAGAGAGTCCAATGACATAAAAGGTTTTACAGAAAAATAGATGGGTGGGAATCGAACCCGAGGTAAAGGGATGTTAGCCAAGAGCAGTTATCACGGGGCTATGCTGTCTCGAAAATATGCTTGCCCGGCGAAAAAATTGCTTCCTGGTTAATGTGTTGTGTGTGTGTGTGCGTGTGTGTGTGTGTGTAAGTGGGTGCATGTGCGTGTTTGTGTATAGGGCGGCGTCCTTTTGCATTCGGGGACTCCTATGTGACGAACGCTGTTAACAAGTATTGCTACTGACAAAAAGGCATCTTGTATTCTGGAAAAATGGTTGATATTTGAATTTTCAAACCATCCGTCAATTTATAATTATATCGTTTGCTATCTTTCTTATACGGAGTCAAATACTTTTTGCAGCAGTTGAGAATTGTTCTGAGGCTTCCACGCTTCCACTGATAGCGCTGATATATTGACTGTTCGTTTTCGAATGAAAGTCGAAATCGCTCTTTCGAGCCATTCTTTACTAGTTACTAGTTTCAAGAATTAATTCGGTATCAGCCAGATTAAAAAACAAACTCGAAAAAAGTTTTTGAGCTAGACAAAATATATGAAAATATCTTAACAAGAATTTAGAGCACCAAATGCAATCTAATTACTGGTTTGTGGAAAAAGCAAGAGCGTGAAAGTAACCCAATGATGCTTTGGTTCAAATCTAAACTGATCGATTTCGTTTAATTGCTTTCAAATGCTCTTCTATTTTTCCAGAGAAAATAAAATCCCAATAATTTTTTACAGCTATGTTTTACTCAGCAATATTTTTAAGGATACAACTAATGTGCTCTGGAATAAATTTTTTGTAGTTTGTGTGGTAATATTGTCTTCTGAAAGACTGGGAGATTTTGACGCTTGCGTTTAATTGTACCTGCAGCCTTATCTTAGATTTATTAGATTGAGACTGAACATTACCGAAAGACGTTACTTTTTGATATTTTCTGGAAAATTTTTTCTCGATGTTAAGATTTGCAATATTTAAGGAGTTGAAGTGCTCCTTTGAGGAAGTGATTATATGTGGTCTGTGTGCTGTCCTTTTCAAAAATGAAATTCAAAAATCTATCACAGTTGTTTTTATCGGCATTATTTTTTGTCGGATACTACTGATGTCTTCCTGGAAAGTTTTTCTGGGTGGTATTTGGGTCACCCCTTCTCCTCTCATCCCCTGAGGTGTAACCCTTTTCCCGAGATCCCCACACCGTGCACGCCCCAATAATTGTTCCGACCCCTCTTGAGGGAGGGAGGAACTATATGCTCAAATGGGTTTTTTTGTTCAGTCAATTTTGGCCGATCGATATATCGTAGAGAGTTGAGACTGGTATCATTAGAAAGCTTGTCCAGCGTAGAATATGGTATTAAAAAATTTTTTTGATTTTCGTTTTTGACAGGGAGATATCGAGGTTTAAACTTTCAAGAAAATAAGTGAATTCCGTTGATTTCATTCACCTTTTTTCGGAACTTTTGACTAAAATTTCGCCAATTTTGATAAAAATTAATAAAATTTTTCAAGAAAATGTTGATTTTACGTTTAAAGACAAAATATATTGTCGGCTATTTTTATCGAATTTTTTTTGTCACAAATTCCGGCTAAATAGTTCACAAAGTTCAGACTTTTTCATCAAAAACGGCACGAAATAAGTTTCTTTAGTCCACTCTGATTAAATATGCAGAAAGTGCACACCCAAACACCACTAACACAATCTTTGTAGACTGAAAAGACTAATTCCACTTCAACTTGAGAGTGCTCTGTAAACAAAACTCTGCCGTTTTTTGCTAAATTTATTCGTTGATTATGAAGAACGCAGCATTTATTTTTGATTTTTTCACTAACAAAATATCTATATCAATGACATTCCAAAAATTAAATATTCCCAATGGACAGTCAGCATTAGCAGGACTAGTTCTGTACCAATCTTGGACCGTTACAATCCAAAAATAATTCGGCTTGTCGTCAGTCGGTTTTTTATTAAAAAATTGATCTTTTTTATGTTAATTGAATAACAGAACATTTCAAATCAAAGCTCAATAGTAATGGGTCCTATTGGCTTCCTAATTAGCTCAAAATTAATTCATCTAGTTGATTGCTTGAAATCTTATGGTCGTTTTGATTTTTAAATAAAGAATAGCTTATTGAAGTTTACCTCCATTTTTCTCTTAATTTGGTCAACTTGTAGCTTAGTGTCAGCAATCAAAGAGTCCTCCTTCTTTCTGCTGAATTCAAATTTAGTTTTATTGCGGTTTTACGCCTTAAGTTATAGTGTTCTGGCTTTGATACTACTAGATTTCACAATTTTTTAAAAAATTTTTTGGTATTTGCTCATTTTTCAATGTTTTCTAGTTTTGCCAAATTATCACGTTATTGTCAGTTCATATATCACATTTTTCGCGTTCAAAATAACGCACAATTGATAATATTCAAATCCTTAAAGATATAGATTGTGGTTCTTTACCGCTTCGACAGTACTTTCTGGAAGAATTTAATAGATTTTTTAATTTTGTCTTTAACTGTCGTTTTTACTTTGTCTCTTGTTTAATTTCATCAAAAACGACCATAAGCTTTTTCATCAAAAGCGGCACGAAATAGGTTTCTTTAGTCCACTCTGATTAAACCTGCAGGAAGTGCACACCCAAACACCACTAACACAATCTTTGTAGACTGAAAAGGGGACTAATTCCACTTCAACTTGAGAGTGCTCTGTAAACAAAACTTTGCCGTTTTTTGCTAACTTTATTCGTTGATTATCAAAAACGCAGCATTTATTTTTGTTTTTTAACTAACAAAATATCTATATCAATGACATTCCAAAAATTAAATATTCCCAATGGACAGTCAGCATTAGCAGGACTAGTTCAGTACCAATCTTGGACCGTTACAATCCAAAAATAATTGGGATTGTCGTCAGTCTGTTTTTTGTTAAAAAAAATCGATCTTTTTTATTTTTGTTAAATAACAGAACATTTCAAATCAAAGCTCAATAGTTATAGGTCCTATTGGCTTCCTAATCAGCTCAAAATGAATTTATCTAGTTGATTGCTTGAAAGCTTATCGTCGTTTTCACTTTCAAATTATTTGATTTTTAAATAAAGAATGGCTTATTGAAATTTGCCTCCATTTTTCTCTTAATTTGGTTAACTTGTAACTTAGTCTCAGCAATCAAAGAGTCCTCCTTCTTTCTGCTGAATTCAAATTTAGTTTTATTGCGGCCTTACGCCTTAAGTTATGGTGTTCTGGCTTTGATACTACTAGATTTCACAATTTTTTTTAATTTTTTGATATTTGCTCATTTTTCATGTTTTCTAGTTTTGCCAAATTATCACGTTATTGTCAGTTCATATATCACATTTTTCGCGTTCAAAATAACGCACAATTGATAATATTTAAATCCTTAATGATATTGATTGTGGTTCTTTAACGCTTCGACAGTACTTTCTGGAAGAATTTAATTGAATTTTTTAATTTTTGTCTTTAACTGTCGTTTTTACTTTGTCTCTTTAGTCGTGTATAATTTCCTGTGCAATGACCCGGTTTGATTGGGTTTTCCTGGAAGAGTAGATGAATCGATGTTCTGATATTAGAAGATAGATAATGGCTTTCATGACTTTGAAAACAATTGTTTTCCAAAATGAAAAAAAAAAACATTTCAACTTCGCAATTTTGTTCCTTTTATTGTCTGTTTGTCACCTGGTCTCGTCAATTAAAGCTTAAAGATGACATTATTTTTGTCAAGGGAGTTTTTGTCAAGCTTCGACACGGGTTTTTCACAAAAGAAAGTAAATTAATTTTTGGTTTTTGTCATATTTAACGTTCTTTTTGTAGACGTAAGACTTGTTCTGAATAGTTGTAGATCTCTAGGGCTTCCTTTGGAAGGAAAAACGAACCTTTTCATTTTTTTCATTTTGTAATTAATGGCTTTCATGTGTTTGGAAATAATTTTTTTTCGAGAAAAACAATTATTACATAATCTTGCTTTTTTCTTTTTGGTCTAATTGTTACCTGCTTTCATTAATGAGAGGTCACATAATACATTTCAAGGGAAGGTGTCAAAAGGGATTGGTGTCACAAATTTTCATGTTTTAAGAGAATTCGTTATGGCTTTACTGGCTTTCACACGAGTTTTTCACAAAAAAAAGTAAATGAAGTTTGATTTTTGTCATATTTGACGTTCTTTTTGTAGACGTAAGAAATATTCTGGATAATTGCAGGTCTCAAGGGCTTCCTTTGGAAGAATGGACGAACCTATTCAAATTTTTCATTTTGTAATTAATGGCTTTTATGTCTTTGTAAATAAATTTTTTTCGAAAAAAACAAGTATTACATAATTTTGCATTTTTTTTGTCCAATTATTGCTTGTTTTCTTTAATGAGTGGCCACATAATACATTATAGGTGTTCGACGAATGTGCAATCGAACATATTTTGGGTGCCAAAGTTTGGCTTTACATTTTGGGTGCCAAAGTTTGGCTTTACGGCTTCCAAAGCATTTTCTGGCAAGTTTTAATTAATTTTTAGTTTGTTGTCTATTTGTTGTTCTTTTTCTAACTGCATAAAAAATTGAATGCGAAGAGTTCTTAATTCTCTTCTATAGAAGCATCGGTCATTGTAAACCTATGGGTTATTTTAGTTGATTTTTAATGGTTTTGATTACTTTGAAATTAATTGTTTTTTTTAAATTCAGCGAATTTTCGAAAGTTTCTGTTCTTTTTTGTCTAATTGTTACCAAGCTTTATTATGAACGGGTGAATAAGCATTTTTTTCTGGTGTATTACAAGTTATTTTATTTCTTTCAGTTTTATATGACGCTATTTTGACTTTGTTATAAAGTTTTATTTTTTAAAACGGACAAAAATTTTTTGATGTAATTAATGTTTGTTGTTGTTGTTGTTGTTGTTGTTGTTGTTGTTGTTGTTGTTGTTGTTGTTGTTGTTGTTGTTGTTGTTGTTGTTGTTGTTGTTGTTGTTGATGTTGTTGTTGTTGTTGTTGTTGTTGTTGTTGTTGTTGTTGTTGTTGTTGTTGTTGTTGTTGTTGTTGTTGTTGTTGTTGTTGTTGTTGTTGTTGTTGTTGTTGTTGTTGTTGTTGTTGTTGTTGTTGTTGTTGTTGTTGTTGTTGTTGTTGTTGTTGTTGTTGTTGTTGTTGTTGTTGTTGTTGTTGTTGTTGTTGTTGTTGTTGTTGTTGTTGTTGTTGTTGTTGTTGTTGTTGTTGTTGTTGTTGTTGTTGTTGTTGTTGTTGTTGTTGTTGTTGTTGTTGTTGTTGTTGTTGTTGTTGTTGTTGTTGTTGTTGTTGTTGTTGTTGTTGTTGTTGTTGTTGTTGTTGTTGTTGTTGTTGTTGTTGTTGTTGTTGTTGTTGTTGTTGTTGTTGTTGTTGTTGTTGTTGTTGTTGTTGTTGTTGTTGTTGTTGTTGTTGTTTAGTTTTGCCGTTCGTCTTCGCTCGCTTTCTTAATATCGGCATATCTCATCAATCTAATGCATCATATTTACTCCACTGAGTTATTTGCTTTAGAGGCTATCTTTTCGTTCATACACCAGTTTTTTTTTGAAAAATACTTGAATTTTTTATGTTTTTCCATCTGTTCCTCATTTGGTAGACAATTATGCCAAAATTGTGGATGAGCGGGGTCGGAACCTTATGTGCAATCGCACATTACCGAGCCGCCTTATTGCATTTCTAAGCCCCAGCTGGTTACTACCAAAGCCAACCGCTCGCCGGTCGTTTGAGAGCAATTAGTTCGACGTTAGTTGTTTATGTTTCTTTTTTTCTTAGGAAGCCCATGGGCTGAGTTTGCCTGATTGGATGGACGAAACAGTTCAAGAGCAGGTCTCCAACATGACGGAATTTGAGAGGAAATTGGCATTGTCTCAACAAGAAGTGCAACGATTCCAAGTCGGAGGAGGTAAGAATTTGAATATCCGGATCAGTTATTCTGGTACTCAAATTTCTTTTATAATCCTACAAAGATGATCCTACCTAATAGTAATGGAGCTTTACTGTGTAGAGTATGCAAAGATACCGATTCTGTCTTTTGTGTAATTATTGAACGCCCTCTTATTGTTATGCTTTAATTGTATGTCTTCCTATTCTATACAAAGCGTGAGTTCAATCTTATACAAATCATCATGAGCGCATTGCTAATATCGGCTCCTGAATACAAATGTTAATGAGTGAATAGGAATAATTTGCTGCTGGTAAATTGCTGAAAAGATTGGTTTGTTTCAGGAGCCTTCATCAACTTGATTTTGGATAACATGAGGTCATTTGTGAACGGATCCCTGAACACGACAATATTTGATCTTATTTACGCTGTAAGTTGCATCCGGTAATTTCGCTCAAATTAAAAATTTGATGACAGCTTCAGAAGGGAAAGCAAAGTTTTCAAAGTGAAGCATGACTTATGTACCCCACAGCATATAATGGGAGCTAAAATGAGAGTATGTTCACGGAGAACTTAAAATTACAGATTCATTCGGTAGGTGCTATATAGTACAGGCAAAGCTTTGATTGTTGTTACCCAAGGAATTTCATTGTTTTTTTTTTGCAGCACGACACGACCCTCCTCGGTTTTCTGGCCAATATGAAGTATGAGCATATTCAGAAAAACCCAGAATACACTAGCTGTATTAATATGGAACTGCATTTCAAAGATGGAGAGTAAGTACAATTGAGGTTTATTAATTGCTCTCAAACGAAGTTTGTTAATTGCTCTCAAACGAAGTTTGTAGCAATTATATTAGTCCTGTTGGTCTTTTTTTATGCGATTTTTCGCTTGACCGATTTTTCGTCTGACGCTTTTGACTTTTCGTCCTCAAAAACGGGATAAACAGGTAGCGCCCAGCGGGCATTAAGTGCTCTTAGAGCCTTTCAGCTCTGTTTCAGCTCAAACTGTTTTGGAGACTTATACTTATGGTGTGAAGGGCGGTTCTGAGAGGTTGAGAACCCCAACCCCCCCCCCCCCCCCCCCGTTGACCCCCATCCCCACCGCGCTGTTGCCCCCCCCAACCCAGTGTTGCCCCCATCAGCCCCCAGTGCACTCCCCCCGTGGCCAGCTACTGACGAAGCCAACCGCCGTCGTTTGAGAGCAATTCGCCCGACGTTAGTCGGTTATGTTTAAATCTTGTTGCGATAACAACTTTCTTACAAAAGTTTGTTACCGCCCGATATATCAGGGCAGTAACAGTGATGTTAAACAGTCCGATCTTAAACAGTTATGTAACTGGGCTTCGGGATAGATTACGAAGTTCTGTCACTCTTTTCTCACAACTGATGGTATATGAAGAGTGGTTAGAAAGGAGTGGCGGAACTTCAAAGTCCGTCAAAAAGTGGTCGCGTAAGTTTTGCAACATATCACAACGAGAGTTGATTAGAAACATTACCACTCGATTGTTATTAATAGCAGCCCTCATCTTCTCAGCCGGTTATTAAAGCGCTTCTGACTTTTCATTAATTCAAGGAATTTGAATTTGTATTTTCTTTTTTACGACTCAAAGGGGAGTATTGGTGGAGCGTCTTTGTTATTTTGACCTATAATTTTTGGAGTGTTTTTAAAACAGGATGTAGAAGTCAATACCGTAGGGAAAACTGTTTAGGTCAAAGGGTTGAACTAATTGAAGAGCAGAGAGAAGAGAGAGTCGTTCTTGGAGTCGTTCTTCGACAGATAGCGAGATTTAGGTGTGAAAAATTTATGCTGCGCGTGCAAAATTTTTTGATCACGTACGGCCTTTCAAGGCTGTTTTTTTAGTTTTAGCAACAATTTTTTCAAAGTTTTTTCGATTTACTATCTACACTAGAAATAGTGCGTTGGTAAGCTTTTTTGAAGCAAATGTTACACTTTTAAGACTTAATTTTTGAGTTATTTTTTACCATTTTATTTTGTTTTAGGTTTTTTAAACAGTTTTGAACTCTTTTGACTTTCTTTGGCGTTTGTGCAGTTGTTTGGTTGGAATTATTTGTATTAGCAATTTATGTGGCTTGGCTATTTCTCTGTTTTGTTTTACTATTTTTCAGTTATTTCCTCTGATTTCCCGCTGTTGTTTCTTTGTCTTTTCCTAATTAAGCGCTATTTCTGGGTGTTGTTACTATGAAGTGACCACTGAATACTAGACATCTAAGTTTTGTAAGTCATTTATTTTTTAAGTTGTTTCTTTTTTGGGTTTTGGGTGAGTGAATGGTCTGGGACAAGATTTAATAAAACATTTTGCGAATAATGGTTGGGAAGTTGCATTTAAGCTTTTCGTAGAGAAATCGCTTAAAATATTTATAAAGAGTTTACTTCCTTCCAGATCTTTTCCTCCCAGATCTTTTGCTTCCCTTGGTTATCTTTCTATGAACAGTCTTTTATACTAGGTTGTCTTTCATTTGGTATTTTTTTGCTGCAAACTAATTGTATTACAAGGTCTTTTGACACTAGTTTATTTGGAGTCGCAACGTCATCAGATGCTTTAATCAGTTTTTTGTCAGCTACTTCCCCCATGTTTTTGTTATTGTTTCAAAATGTTCCTAAATTGTTTCAAAGTTTAATTATGTAGGATCTGCATTAGGTCAGTGAGGATGGTCAGTTTTCTATTCCGAGTCGTTTTCGGAATCCTTCTGGCTATATTTTAAGATCTGTTCACGCATGATTTTTGAAGTGAAATTGTGAAATGTTTTCATGTTGCCGAAACAGGAAGAGGAGCGAAAAAGGGAGTGGTTTTGCGGCATGAATTGTTCACCAATTACGTCAAATTCTTGTCTTGTTGTGTGTTTTTACTTCGTCGAATGAATTTTTTTTCGCTTTAACTTAGTTTACAGCTCGTTCAACCTTTTGCTGGAAATCTTTTTGATTTCTCTAGGCTAGTTTTGTTCTTCTCGCATTATGTTCAAATTGATTTTAAACAGAACTTTGGTTGGCAAAGCGATCTTAAATGGATGGTGTCGTAAAGAAACGACATCAAAAATAGAAACAGGTATAAATGGGGCTTGGAATCAAGGGCCGCTGTTTTCCAGCAATCTGACCGGTATGTTTGCACACTCGAATTTGATCAACAACTAGACTTCACCTGCGAGCTTAAAAACCTCCCAATGGCGATTACATGCTGTAATATTTATGCATAGATGCGGCAAATAATTTAAAACTTTTTTTGCGTTCTTCTAGTTATAGCTGCGAAGCTGTAAGCTGAGCGTAGCTATATTGCGGTGCTCTTGGTTTTTTACAATTCAAAGAATTTGAATTGTATTGGGGCGCTCTTTTTTTTAAGATCTGTTCACACATTTTCATGATTTTTGAAGTCAAATTGGAGTGGTGATTTTGGTCACGCCGAAACAGGAAGTGGAGCGAGTGGTTTTGCGGCGTGAATTTTTTTCGCTCTAATTTTAAAGTAGAGTGAGAAAACAGTGTTTGAACAAAAGTTCGGTTTCTCGGTAGTGGTTTTTTGTTCACATGCGGCAATTTCACTCTGATTTTTACTGTTTTTTCGATTTTTTGGATCGGATTTTTTTCTGAGTGGTTTTCCCAATCCATTCACAGCTCATTCTGGACCTAGTTTTTTGTTAGAATCAAAATTACATATCTCACTAGTGGTTTTTTGTTCTCCCTAGCAGCATTTTGACATTGATTTTCTGTTTTTTTTTGTTTTTTTCATCTGATTTTTTTAGAAATGGTTTTCCCAATTCACCCATTGTCCGTTCTAGGTCTAGTTGTTTGTTAAGTCAATGAAAATTATTTGAATTGTACGTCAGGACTTGTCCTGCTATGTTTTTTTGTTTCGTCGTCTGACGCTCTTTTTTCGTTTTACATTTGTTCACACAGCAAAGCTGAAAAGGTCAAATTTTCTGAATGACTTCTTCCTCTCACTAACGGCATTTGCGCGCGTGACGTCTTTTCTCACTCGCTTTAGCGAAAGTTTTTAGGTTATTTGCGTGATTAGATTTTGATCATACGTGACTTACCTCACTCAATAAAATGACTTTTGCACTTTAAAACTTAAGTTTATTTGAATTTGTTTAAGGTCAAATGAACTCATATGTGTAGTAAACGTCCCTAATAAGAGACTTCTGTGGAATTTATTTTAACAAGCTTTATTAATTTATCTCTGAATGTTTTTTAGCCTAATTTTTTTGAGCGGCGTCGATTTTTTTTTCAATTTAGATCTGTATCTGTTTCTATCTCTATTATATGGCACGCAGGTCTATTCTTTCGCAGCTATTCCGTTAATCTGCCGGCTATGTTTTACATAATCTGTGCATAGCTGCTTCTCAAGGTTTAGCAGGCGACTATTGATTTTAAGCTGTCAAATCAAGTATGCTGCACCCGGTTCTGGGCTGGCTTTACCGTTATTTCTTCTCGTCTCAATATGATAGGTCGGGTTTATTGGCTTCAGACATTGTGTTGTGGTTGTGTTGTCTTTTTTGCGAAACGAGAAATGTATTGCTATCCTACAAATTTTTAATCACTCAAAGAGCAGAATTGGTTTTTCCAAGATTGTTGAAGCTAAAGCACATGCTTTGAATATTGACTTCTGTTTTCGAACGTTGGGAATAAATAAGCTCTAGTGGAAGTTCATTTGGAAGTTGTTATTTATTGCTCTCAAACGAAGTTTGTATCAATTATATTAGTCCTGTCGGTCTTAATAGCCGCACAGTGATAGCTGGAGCTATTATTGGCCTTCTCGTTGTTTTTCAATTCAAAGAATTTGAATTGTATTGGGGCGCTGTCTTTTTGGGGCGCTGAATCTGAATTGTATTGGGGCGCTGACTCGAAGAGGAGTATTGAAGAAGTCAGTTTTTTTAGTCAATTTTAGTGGAGTAATTTTTGAAGCGAGAAATGAAACGCGTGAAAACATTTGGAATTATTTTGGTGCTGAACAAAAGTGAAGAGCGGACCGAAAAGAGAGTGGTTTTTGTTCATACCGCTATTTTTGAGAGAGCGAGAAATTGATATGTCCAAAATTTTCTCGAAGCGAATGAAATTTTTTTGTTCACGTGCGGCTTTTAAAAGCAGTTTTTTTGCAACTTTTGATGGTTATGAGGTTCGATATTGTATAAGTTTTAGGCTTGTTTTGATAGGAATTGAAGGTTTCAAGTAGTTAATTTGAGTTTGATGCTAATTTGGAGGTTTCTGATCAGTTTTGCTGGTCTTTAGACAAAATTTAATGAGCTTTTACCTGTTTTCTTTTGTTTAAATGCTTTAAGTGGGATTTGAATAGAAGCTTGTCACCTAAGGGGAATATTCAGATACCAATTGATTAATGTTTTCGTGGTATAAATCACTTTTTTCTTAGGAAAATTGACAGAAAAATTGAGAAAGTTTCTTAGTCTACTATGACGTGCCCATTGTTTTGCGAGTTTTCCATTGCTCTAATTGCAAAGGATCTTTTTGGGCTTTATGTTTACTTGTGCTATTTAAAAAAACTTGAGTATTTCTAGTTTTTTGTTCAATTTCTTTTTGAATGCCGTTTCTATTCTTTCTTAAGTTTTTTATGGCATTTGAGGAGGTTCTGGGTTCACAAAAGGTGTTCCAGTTGTTTTGTCATAAGTATGGGCAGTTTTCTCCTTCGAGTCGTTTCCGGAATTCCTCCAGCTATGTTTTATTTGTTTACATATAATATACTTGTTTAATAGCTGCCTCAGCTTCACAGCCGGCTATAATAGCGCTCCTTTTTTATAAATCAAAGAATTTGAGTTGTATTGGGGCGCTGTCTTTTTTACGAGACGTCCCTTTGTTAATCAATTTTATTGGAGGGTTTTTTGAAGCGGGAAATGAAACGCGTCCTTTTTTTAATCAATTTTATTGGAGTGATTAATAGCCGCGCTCATCTCAGCCGGCTATTATAGCGCTGCTATTTTTTTTACTTCGTCGAATAACAAAATGTTTCGCTTTACCTCATTTTGCCGCTTTTTCAACATTTTGCGTGATATCTTTTTGACTTCTCTAGGCTAGTTTCTCTCTTCTCTCATTTTGCTAAACATGATTTTGAACATCAGTTGCTCAGCAAAGCAATTCAAAATGAACAGAGTCAGTATAAAAAATTGAAGTCAGAAATAGAAAAGGGATAAACCCATAAAACCCAATTTTAGATGCCCGCTATTTGAACGTCGTTCCTATAAGTCTTAATTACCATCTCTAACGCTTATTGGTTTTGATAGTAGCCCCTGTACCCTCTCTCTAGGAAACAGAAGTTCGTTTTGTTCAACTACGAAATGCCATCAAAATAAATCGGACTTAAAAAATGTTTTGTACAAAAATATTTTTTTAATATCTTTTATTCTTTCAATCCCAATCATGCTTATTAGAATCAACGGCGGCTATTTTCCGGCAATCTGCCGTGTATGTTTTTTGTAGCGTGAAAAAATTTGGAGTGATTTTGGTGCTGAATAAAAGTGATGAGCGGAGCGAAAAGAGAGTGCTTTTTATTCAAACCGCTTTTTTTCAGAGAGCGAGAAATTGATGTTTGAAAAATTTTCTCGAAGCGAGCGAATTTTTTTGTTCACGTGCGGCTTTTAAAAGCAGTTTTTTTGCTACTTTCGGTTGTTAAGAGGTTTGATTTTGATTTTTTATTAGTTTTAGGCTTGTTTTGATAGAAATTGAAGATTTCAAGTAGTTAATTTGAGTTTGATGATAATTTGTAGGTTTCTGATCAGTTTTGATTTTTAGACAAAATTTGATGACTTTTTGCCTGTTTTCTTTTGTTTTCTTTTTTGAGATCTGTTCACACATTTTCATGATTTTTGAAGTCAAATTGGAGTAGTGATTTTGGTCACGCCGAAACAGGAAGTTGAGCGAATAAGCGAGTGGTTTTGCTGTGTAAAATTTTTTACTCTAATTTTAAAGTAGTGTGAAAACGGTGTTTGAACAAAAGTTCGCTTTCTCGTTTGTGGTTTTTTTGTTCACTTGCGGCAATTTGACTTTAATTTTTACTGTTTTTTTTTAATTTTTTGATCGGATTTTCTAAATGGTTTTCCCAATCCATTCTTAGTCCGTTCCAGGTCTAGTTTTCTGTTCAGTCAATTTTTTTTGCAACCATATGACGTCACAACCACTTCAAATCTTGCTTTTGTTCATTCGTTCAATTAATTTCAACTGAAGTGCGTGCGTGACGTCATTTTTCGCTCTTAGTGGACCGAGTTTTTTTTCATTTGCGTGATTAAATTTTTGGTCACCTGACTTACCTCACTCGCAAAAATGACTTCATCACATTGAAGCTGACTTTTTTTACTTTAATTCAGTGATAAGGTCAAATGGGTGTGGTTATTAGAGAGCAGCTAATAGGGGAAGCAAATTTATAATCAAAATATAACATCAGCCTTCAATGGAAAGACATCAGCCTCAATTTTTTGGGTCTGTCTTTTTTATTGTTTTTTGAGACTGCATATCTACGAAGCTATTGCGGCTATTTTCTGGCAATCTGCCAGCTATGTTTATGCTATTTTTCGCTTGACCGGTTTTTCGTCTGACACACTTTTTGTCCTCAAAAGCGGGATAAACAGGTTGCGCCTAGCGGGCATTAAGTGCTCTCAGAGCTTTTCAACTCTGTTTCAGCTAAAACTGTTTCGCAGACTTATTTTTATGGTGTGAAGAGTGGTTCTTAGAGGCTGAGGACCCCCCCCCCCCACATTTGCCCCCCCCCTCCCCACCTCACTGTTGCCCCACCCCAAGTTTGTACTAATTTAATTTTTTTAGCTTTTTTAAAATTTTTGTCATTTTTTGTTTTATCAGCCCTAATTGTCGAAGAACCTACTCTAGGGTTTGATAAAATGTTACTGCATAGTAAGTAGTGGTAATAGAAATGTTTCAACATTTTAACATCGCAAATTTTAGCATGGCGAAAACATTTATTGCCATTAAAGTTCTTTCGCTAACCAGGGGCCAGAAAACCTCCTTAAGGGTTTGATAGTAATTTATTGAAATTTTAATTGGTCATGGAATAGTTTTTATTATTATAAATTTTATCGATTTTTTTTATGAAACTTAAATTTTTTGCAAGTTTTTTGAAAATGTTTCATTTTTTGTTTATCCAGCCTCAAGAGCCAAGGGGCCTCCTCTGGGGTTTGATATTAGGTTAGTGTATGGTTTCTAGATGTAGTGGAACTTTTTTCACATCACGACCTCAAGCAATTATTTTTTTAAAAATTGCAATTTTTTCAAGTTTTTTGTATAATTTTTTTTAAACTTTTTTTGTGCACCAGGGAACTCCTCCGAGGTTTGAAAGTAAGCTGCTTCATAGCCTCTGGAGTTAATGGAGTGGTTATCAATATTTTAATGACTGCGATTTGTGATAAATTTTAATTTTAAAAATTTTCGAAAAATTCTGATCCAAGTTTATGGACCTTTATGAGCCAGTGAAACTGTTTAAGGCTTGAAATAGAGTTGCTAGATAATCTCTTGAGACAATGAAATGTTCTGAAGATGTTAATATTTTGCATTTTTGCATTGTTTTGAATATGTTTGATTTTTTTGTCCTTGTCTGAGTTTAACAATCACTACTGGCCGACGAAGTTTTTAGGTCTTGGAGATGGGGTCACATGACAGAAATCCAGAGACAGAAATGTTTTTGAGCATTTTCTTTACTGCGAAATGTGGAAACTTTTCTTTTGAATTTTGCCCTTTCATTTTTTTAATTTTTACTGTTTTTTATTTTTTGATCGGATTTTCTAAATGGTTTTCCCATTCCATTCTTAGTCCGTTCCAGGTCTAGTTTTCTGTTCAGTCAATTTTTTTGGGGAGCTAATAGGGGAAGCAAATTTATAATCAAAATATATCAGCCTTCAATGGAAAGACATCAGCCTCAATTTTTTGGGTCTGTCTTTTTTATTGTTTTTTGAGACTGCATATCTACGAAGCTATTGCGGCTATTTTCTGGCAATCTGCCAGCTATGTTTATGCTATTTTTCGCTTGACCGGTTTTTCGTCTGACACACTTTTTGTCCTCAAAAGCGGGATAAACAGGTTGCGCCTAGCGGGCATTAAGTGCTCTCAGAGCTTTTCAACTCTGTTTCAGCTAAAACTGTTTCGCAGACTTATTTTTATGGTGTGAAGAGTGGTTCTTAGAGGCTGAGGACCCCCCCACATTGCCGCCCCCTCCCCACCTCACTGTTGCCCCACCCCAAGTTTGTACTAATTTAATTTTTTTAGCTTTTTAAAATTTTTGTCATTTTTTGTTTTTTACAGCCCTAATTGTCGATGAACCTACTCTAGGGTTTGATAAAATGTTACTGCATAGTAAATAGTGGTAATAGAAATGTTTCAACATTTTAACATCGCAAATTTTAGCATGGCGAAAACATTTATTGCCATTAAAGTTCTTTGCTAACCAGGGGCAAGAAAACCTTCTTAAGGGTTTGATAGTAATTTACTGAAATTTTAATTGGCCATGGAATAGTTTTTTTTATTATAAATTTTATCGATTTTTTTTATGAAACTTAAATTTTTTTGCAAGTTTTTTGAAAATGTTTCATTTTTTGTTTATCCAGCCTCAAGAGCCAAGGGGCCTCCTCTGGGGTTTGATATTAGGTTAGTGTATAGTTTCTAGATGTAGTGGAACTTTTTTCACACCACGACCTCAAGCAATTATTTTTTTAAAAATTGCAATTTTTTCAAGTTTTTTGTATAAATTTTTTGAACATTTTTTATGGTCCAGGGAACTCCTCCGAGGTTTGAAAGTAAGCTGCTTCATAGCCTCTCGAGTTAATGGAGTGGTTATCAATATTTTAATGACTGCGATTTTTGATACGTTTTAATTTTAAAAATTTTCGAAAAATTATGATCCAAGTTTATGGACCTTTATGAGCCAGTGAAACTGTTTAAGGCTTGAAATAGAGTTGCTAGATAATCTCTTGAGACAATGAAATGTTCTGAAGATGTTAATATTTTGCATTTTTGCATCGTTTTGAATATGTTTGATTTTTTGTCCTTGTCTGAGTTTAACAATCACTACTGGCCGACGAAGCTTTTTAAGTCTTGGAGATGGGGTCACATGACAGAACTCCAGAGACAGAAAATGTTTTTGAACATTTTCTTTACTGCGAAATGTGGAAACTTTTCTTTTGAATTTTGCCCTTTCATTTTTCTATATGATTTATTTACTAACAAGTCGAGAAAACTGGAGGTTGCAGAGTCGAATCTCATCATGGAAAGTTTTCCTGGCTCTTTCTCTCTCTGTAGGTTAGGGTTTCTTGCTTCTCCTTCTCGTTCACGTTTTATCTCTCTTTCTCATTCTCTCTCTCGCTATCTCTCCCTCTCTTTGATGATGCCGCACTTCAGCTGCTGTTGTGTGCCGTATTGTTATCATCTATTACCCTAACCTCACGCCCCTTCAGTCAATCTAAAGCTAGCTTCACTAAACAGTGGCTAGATACTGACGAAGCCAACCGCTCGCCGGTCGTATGAGATCAATTTGCCCGACGTTAGTCGGTTATGTTCATTAATAGTCCCCACCTTAGCGATCTTAGCGAACTTCCAAGCCCTTACTCGCACCAAAAACAATCCACTTCCCCAATGTTCATAGTTTTTTGTTGTTTCTTAATGCTATTGTCTCGTTCACGTATTTTTGTTCTAGTGCTAATTTTTAACAAGTCTTCAAATCCTTTCCGGCATTCTGTGGTTCTTTCTTTTAGCGGTTTCCAGTTTGTTGATCTTTTTCGGTTTCGAGCGCAGGCTTCAGATTTTTCGAACGTGGACATCTCTTAGTTAGGAGCCACCATTGTTGCTCATTCTTCTCCAGTGCTTATAATCTACAGTTGCTCAACAATATAAAATGAATAGAATCAGTATCAAAAAACAGAATTGAAGATAGAAACGAGATAAACCCATGGAGCCCCAAGATGCCGGCTACTTGAAGTTTGTTCTTGTGCTTATTGGTCATAGTTACCATCTAATGCTTATTGGTCGTATACCATCTCTAATGCTTATTAATAGCCGCACAGCGATAGCTGAGGCTATTATTGGCCTTCTCTTGGTTTTTTTACAATTCAAAGAATTTGAATTGTATTGGGGCGCTGTCTTTTTTTTTTTTTAAGATCTGTTCACACATTTTCATGATTTTTGAAGTCAAATTGGAGTAGTGATTTTGGTCACACCGAAACAGGAAATGGAGCGCAAAAGCGAGTGGTTTTGCGGCGTGAAATTTTTTCGCTCTAATTTTAAAGTAGAGTGAGAAAACGGTGTTTGAACAAAAATTCGGTTTCTCGGTAGTGGTTTTTAGTTCACATGCGGCAATTTCACTCTGATTTTTACTGTTTTTTCGATTTTTTGGATCGGATTTTTTTCTAAATGGTTTTCCCAATCCATTCACAGCTCATTATAGGCCTATCTTTTTTGTTTGAATTAAATTTTCATTTCTCGCTAGTGGTTTTTTTGTTCACATGCGGCGTTTTGACTTTGATTTTCTGTTTTTTTTTCTTATTTTTTGTATCTGATTTTTTTAATTGGTTTTCTCAATTCACTCATAGTCCATTCTAGGTCTAATTTTTCTGTTTAGTCAATGAAAATTCTTTGAATTGTACGTCAGGACTTGTCCTGCTATGTTTTTTTATTTCGTCGTCATGATTTTTGTTACGACCATATGACGTCACAGCCATTTTTTGTTCATTCGTTCATGCAATTTCAACTGAATTGCATGTGTGACGTCATTTTTCGCTCTTAGTGGAGCGAGTTTTTTTGTTCATGCGCGTGATTAAGTTTTTGGTCACACTTGACTTACCTCACTCTCAAAAATGACTTCCTCACTTTGAAATTGACTTTTATTTACTTTAATTCAAAGAGATAAGGTCAAATGGGTGTGTATCACTCTAAATGAAGGTTATTTGAGATCAGTTAATAGAGGCAGCAATAACTTATACAGTTTTTTAATCAAAATATAACAGATCAGCCTTCAATGAAAAGACGAATTTTTTTGGTCTGTCTTTTTTACTGTTTTTTTTAGACTGCCGATCTACGAATCTATTGCGGCTATTTTCTGGCAATCTGCCAGCTATGTTTGATATTGATGCTAGCCCTGTATCCTGTCATTAAGTAACAGGAGATTGCCTAGCAACAAAATGAAATCAGAATAAATCGCATTAAAAAAATTCTTAAAACTCAGTTTTTGCCATTTTTTTTGTGTTTTTTTCAATCCCAATCGGCCGGGTATTCTGTGTTTTGTACTCATTGTAAGAACTCATTGTATCAATAGTTTATAAAAGGCTCTTGAATGGATTTGAAGCAATCATTGTGAGTTTGTGTGTCTTTTATGTAAATATTCTTCTTGGCCGTTTTGTCTAGAAAAATCTTCCGATTTCACTTCCCTGGTGACTTTTCGCCGGAGGTCTTCGGGTTTGAACCCCTCCTTAGGTGGATTTTTTTGTACCCATAAAAATTATCTGTGCTGCAGCGCCCTCTGAATTTAGCTGCCCTGGCTGTGCTTTGCGAGCTATATGTTTGAAGTTAGTCGGCTTGTGTTATGAAATGTTGTTAGTTTTAATGACTTCTAAAACGCTGGGTTCTTAATGTTCTATAGTTTTCGCTTTTATTCTTGCGCTTTTAACGTAATGTGATGAGCTTACAAATTTTTTGTGTTGTAATTGAGGACTGGTCCTGTTACGTTCTTTGTAATTTTTTTACGACCATAAGAGGTCTCAATGAGTTTTAATCAGCTTTTCATTTGTTCGTGCAACTTTTGTACTGAAATTTATGTGTGTAATGTCTTTTTTTTGCGTATTGAAGCGAATTGCGTGAATAATTTTTTTTCACACCTTATTTACCTCCCTACCTAAATGAATTTTCGTCTGTCAAATTTTTTTTTGCTACTTAAAAGAGGAATTTATGTCAATTGAGGATATCCTAACCTATTTCTGGACATTGTTCAGTCATATTTCAAAACATATTTCAGTCAATTGAATATATATTCATCTAATCGAACCCCAAATTACTTTACCTCTCTCAATTTTATTTTTGCTGACTTTAAAAGAAGATTCAACGTGAATTGAGGATATCTTAGCCTGATCGAAGGTTATTTGAGGGCAATTTTGCAATGCGTTGTATTAATTTTTTTCTGAAGCCGTTTTTTTTGTTTTTGAGACTTTCTATGGAGCCGTTGCAGCTGCTTTTAGCAATCTGCCAGCTATGTTTGTGTATAGGTACTTTGCCTTTGATCTGAGCGTCAGGTCGAGGTTTTTTAAAGACAATATTTGTCCGTTTCGTAAGTTTATTCTTAAGCCCGTGTTCTGATTTTTTTATTATCTGCCATCGTCTTTTCAGCCGGATTGGTGCAGCTTCTAATTTGTTCGATAATTTTGTCGGAACCTTTTAAAACTGGAATTGAAAGTTTTTAAATTGCTTGAAGACCTGAGAGAAGGGAGAATGTTTTCTGTCATAAAACGAGTTTGAGGGAGGGAAAAAATAGTCTGAAAAATTTGTCTAAGCAAGCCTATGTTTTTATTTAATGCGGAATTTTCAAAGCTGTTTCCTTCTTTTACGCTCCAAGTTTCTCAGTTAAAATTGTTAATTATCCAAACTAATATATAATGTGCATTTTAATCCTTTTTTGATCATCTGCAAATAGTGCACTTTAAGGTTAAATGTTCAGCTTAATGTTTAAGGTGTAATGTTGATTTTTGACTTTTTGCCATGTTTTTTACTTGTTTTTTAACCAGTTTTGGCATTCTTCTTCAATTTTTGATAGTGTTTGGGGAATTGAATGGTTCTAATTTAGTTTTAGCTGACGTTTGATATAATTGGCTTCAACTTTGTTGTGTTTGTGTCTCGCTATAGTCCTTTCTCTGTGCAATTTAGGTTCTTGTACAGTTGTTGTTCCTAAAATGTCCCACTGAAGGCCATACAGTGCACATATAAACAAATCATACAACTATTTTTCAGGTTTTGCGTTTTTTTTTTGGTTAATATTTCTGCCAGGGATTGAGTGAGTGAATGCGTGAGTAGAAGAGCTAATTAAAATTTTATCTTAAAATTGTGGTTGGTAAGTAGCATTTTGGCCCTTTGTTGATAATTTTGCTGAAAATTTTGTAGGGAATATTAATTTTTTAATTTGTCCCCTATTCTTTTTCCTCGTTTTTCTCAATTAACTATTATTGTTGGTTTTCTGTCAATAAAAATGTTTGATGAAGGAAAGCTAACTTTATCGCAAGGTTTTAAGTCAATAGTTTTACCAATAGTTGCTTGGCGGTCTTAACTTTTATTTTTATCAGATGATTTTTGGTTATCAGATATTTTTTCATCAAGAATTTTCTTGATTTTTCAAAATTACTATTATAATTGATTGGGATGTTTAACAGCAGCCGTCAGCCACTCAACGGCTATTTTTTCGGTGCTATCTTTTTTACAATTCAAGAATTGGATTGTATTGAGGCTCTGTCTTTTGATTTTTTTGTCAGATATTTTCACACATTTTTCAATGACTTTGATCTTTCAAAACGGGATAAACAGGTAAGGCCCAGTGGGTATTGGTTTCTTTTGAGACCCGAAGCTGGCTTCAATAGTTTCCAAGTGCATAGAGTGTTGAAGCCGCTGGGAATTCCTGGTTAAAAGGTCAATTTTAGGAGGTTTTGTGCCCAAATTGATGTAATTTTTCGCTCATGCCATTTTTTGAGTTATTTGTTTGAGGGTTCTTAAATTTACAATTGGCAAAGTTGATAAAGGTTTTTCGCAAGACATCACTTTTATGACTATTTTGTGACCTATTTTTTTGCTACTGCAAACATAAGCAAGCAAAATTGTACTTATTTTTACCTTTTTTGTTTGTCACGAATTTTTCCCATTTTTTCCAGCTTCAGTTACCAGAAAAGCTCCTTTAGGGATTGATTTTTTTACTGCATACTTTTTAATGGCAATTGAATATTTTACAATATATTAATATTAAAAATTTTAGCATCTGTTTGATAAAGTCTGCAATTGTCAAGTTTTTCTAAATGTCTTTCAGTTTTTCTGGCCTCAGCGGCCAGTTAATCTCCTCTGTTGTGTGAGAGTACGTACTGCATAGTTGCTAGGCGCCATAGAATGATGGTAACGTTTTAATAATTTTTTTGCAATCTTTTTGAGCCGAAAAGTTAAGGCTTGAAATTGGTATTTTAGATAGCCTTTGGAGACATTAAATTTTTGTAAAAAAATTAAAATTTTTGTCGAATTTCAAAAAAAATTGCAATGGTTTGCTAATTTTTCAATATTTTCGTCTTTTTCGAAGTGAAATTTATCTTGCTTTCCGCACCACAGAAATTTGAAAATGATTTACTGGACTGGAGAGATTCCAGGGACAAAAGAGTGGTTTTGAACGTTTTCTTTTTCCAAAAATAAGAAACTTTTGGATCCCCCAGTTTCAAATTATATGTTATTACTTAGAAAGGTACTATGTAAAAAGTGGCATATGTGACCGGGGGCGTTAAAGATGTATGCCCGCTGAGCTGGAGTGTCACAACAGAATAGATCCAAACTTTTTTCTCTATTATAGTTTTTTTTTCAGTATTTTTTGTAGTTTTTGGCCATAAAACTTTGTTTAAGGCTTTTGCGCGAATGAATGTTTATATTTAAATGAATCAAAGGTCTTCAGGTTAAAAGCCTCAAGAGTTTTAGGAATAATTATATTTGTTTACTTCGTTTAATTGTTTTAGTTTCTCAACTTTTCAGATTCATATTTCCCATTCAATTATTTGGATTTTTTTTCATGGATTGTACTGTTTTTTTTTTTGTATGATACCATGCCTATTGCCATGACTTCGATCTGAACTGGTAAGACTCAGTGGACCTTAAGTTTCAGTGGCGGCTCAATGCTGGCCTTTGCAATCTATCAAATGCTCATGGTGGTGCAGCTGTCGGGAATGCCTTTATTCAAGATTGAAAGATCATTTTTAGGAGTTTTTGAGCCCAAATTGGTGCAATATTTTACGTTTTTTTCTTTGTTTTGTCTGGTCTGTTTTAAATTTGTCTGCCAGAGATGATGAAGTCTTTTGCAGGATTTAATTGCTTTTTTCCGACCATTTTTTGAGCTATATGTTTTGGTACTGCAAACATAAACATAAAAAATGATACTAATTTTTGCAATTTTTTTCACGTTTTCAGAAAATTTTTTCTCATCTTGATATTTTTAGCCCCAGGAGCCATAAAACTTCCTCTATGGTTTGGTCCTGCCATGCTTTCCCAACATTTTTTCATGCTTTCCCAACATAACTTTTGTTCAGTTTTTTTGCCACAGTGGCCAGGTAACATCAATCTAGTGTTTGATCGTATGTGTTTTTTATATGTATTGGAGGCAATGGAATGGTTTTCAACTTTTTCAATATCTCGAAACTTTGCAATTTTTTTTATAAGTTTTGATTTTTCAAGCCTTTTGAGACCATGAAATGGTTCTGAAGAAATTAATATCACAACTTTTAGCAACGTTTAATCTTGATTTGAAACTATTTTCAAAGTTTTTTTTGTCATTTTCGAAGTTTATCGATCTTTATGGGCCAATGAACTTTTTTTCACGTCCCAACCGGGGTTATGCGAATCAACAGTGCCGCTGTTTTCCGGAAATTTGCAGGGTATGTCTCTTCATTTTTTTGTTTTTGCTGCGATTTTTATGTCTCTTGTCAGGCTTGACTTTTGTTTTTTTTGTAATCTAAAGGCCATCAGAGGACAAAGTTTCAAAATCAAAATTGCTGAATTTTTCTCCTTTTTCTGCAATTTTTGGCTTTTCATTTTTGTTGTTGGACCTTTGAGGGGAATTTTTTTGTAATCAGTGTATATGTTACGTCCTAATAGTTCATACGTCGATTGCCTGTCTCTTACATAGTTTTTTGTTTTATGAAATTGTACACAATAGAAATTTGATTTTGACTGTTTTTGTCTGTTTCTCAAGTTTTTTGTTTGTCTCTTGGTTTGATTTAATAGAATAAGGATTGCAATTCAACGTGAGGGTATTTAATTTCGTCTTGTAATTAATTCAAGTAATTTTTGTTGTGTTTTCAATTGGAGATTTAAAAATCCTGATAATTTTGGCCACATTTTTCAGCGCTTCAAATCTTTGTGATCTGCTCTTACTGATTTAGTTTTACAGTGATGGTTATTTTATTTTACTGAATCGCCAATGATAAATAATGAATTGTTGTTTCTCTGAATTTTTTTTCTGTTTGATTTTCAACTTTCAAAATTATTAAGATGCCCTTCGTTACTTGGTTTAAGAATGTGTTGTAACCTCCAGATTCTAGCAATCGGCGTTTTTTTGCACCTACCTTTGCTGAGTTGTTTCCATAATCTATAATTTTTTTCTCTGCATTCAGGGTTTTTAAAAATATTTGATGCTTTTTCCTAAGTTTTTTGAAAATATTCTTGCTTGCAGTCGCTGCAGCGCTAAGAATGCTTTAAGGATTCTGTCAAATTTATATATTAGTTCCTGATTTTTTTAAAACTAAAATGAGTGGTGTTTTTTTCTGTGGAAATATTTTTGGGGAACAGTTAATGCCTTATTAATCTGTTGCCTTTTTTCTGCTTAAATTTGTTTTGCACTAGTATAAATTCTTTTGAACAAATTCTTCTATCATAATTTGTTAGTTTGCAAATTATCTGGCGGCAGAAAACTATTAGTTTTTTTAACCTACATTAAAGTTTGAATTTTTTAGTCCATCAAATTTAGAAGAATGCCACCTGCCTTGTTTTCTCTCACTGTGTCTCGGGAGTTAATTTGAGAGCTCGGATTTTTAAGATCGGTTCTTTCGTGGCAATCTGTATCCCGTTGGTTAATTTTCGTCTTGTAATTAATTCGAGTAATTTTTGTTGTGAAATGTTTATAATCTTATGAAATCTGTTTTCAATTGCAGATTTGAACATCTTGATAATTTCGGCCACATTTTTCAGCGTTTCAAATCTTTGTGATCTGCTTTTACAGATTTAGTTTTACACGGTGATGGTTATTTTATTTTTACTGAATCGCCAATGATAAATAATGAATTGTTCTGTTTCTTTGAAATTTTATCTGTTTGATTGTCAACTTTCCGTTTTTTTGCACGTACCTATGCTGAGTTGTTTCATAATAACTTTTTTCTCTGCATTCAAGGTCTATTTTTAAAAATATTTGATCCTTTTTCCTAAGTGTTTTGAAAATATTTTTGCTTGCAGTCGCTGCAGCGCTAAGAATGCTTTAAAGATTCTGTCAAATTTATATATTAGTTCCTGATTTTTTAAAACTAAAATGAGTGTTGTTTTTTTCTGTGGAACTTTTTTTAAGGAACAATAAATGCCTTTGAGTATTAATCTGTTGCCTTTTTTCTGCTTAAATTTGTTCTGCACTAGTATAAATTCTTTTGAACAAATTCTTCTATCATATTTTGTTGGTTTTTTGCTGCAAATTATCTGGCGGCAGAAAACTAATAGTTTTCTTTGAACCTACATTTTAGTTTAAAGTTTTTAATCCATTAAATTTAGAAGAATGCCATCTGACTTATTTCCTCTCACTGTGTCTTGGGAGTTAATTTGAGAGCTCGGATTTTTAAGACTGGTTCTTTCTTGGCAATCTGTAGCCCGTTGGGTTTTGTTTTTTATAATTGTTTTTTGTTTTCTTGCTTCAATGATGTCATTGCTTTAATATTTCTCGTTCCAAAGGTTTAATTTTCTAACAATTATTTTAGTCAACCTTGGCTAGCAAAGAATAGTTGTTTTCAGACAAGGATAATTTTTTGGCTGGAGTTAGTTTTTGTGGAGAAGTTTTTTGATTTGCTTTACGTTCTGGAAACGTTTTTTTTTGGATTAGTCACTACTTTCACATTAGACTCCTGACTTACTCACTCCTTGGTTTCGACTGAATGGATTTCAAATTCCTTCACTCTTTAAATTCCGCAAAATAGTGAATAAGGTTCAGGTCAAAAGAGCAAAATAAAAAGAAACAGTATGTACCGATAAAACCCGGTCATTAAGTTATTGTGCAAACGGTTATCAAGTTCATTAGAGCAATTGTTAACTTGAATTAGTTTGAAGCTTAAATTATGTCCATCAGTTTAGAAGCTGAAGTAAATTTATTTTTAGAGTCTAGCCGAAACTGCACACCAAATTAGAACACTTTTGTTCATTTGGAAAATTTTTTGTCATTTCTTTTTGTTTCCATCACGATTGCGTCACGTGGACCATCGGCGGCTATTTTACGACGGTTTACGCTCTATGTTTGCCTCATTATATTTATTAATAGCCGCCCTCATCTTCTCAGCCGACTGTTATAGTGACCCTAATTTTTGCTTACTTCGTCGAATAGAAAATTCGTTTGAGTTTTTGTACATCACAGCTAGTTCAAGATGTTGCGTGAATTTTTTTAAACTTCTCTAGGCTAATTTGATTCGTCGCTCATTCTGATCAAAGCAGGTGCTCAGCTCAGCAAAGCCATCTGAAATGAACGGAATCAAAATAGTTCGCGCTTCAATAATAATGTTTTAGTATAAAAATCAGTTCTTGTGTTCTTTCAATCCCAATCGGAGTTTTGGTATTC
Organism: Convolutriloba macropyga; assembly: GCF_964194025.1. Lineage (NCBI taxonomy): Eukaryota > Metazoa > Xenacoelomorpha > Acoela > Convolutidae > Convolutriloba > Convolutriloba macropyga. The sequence goes on along the minus strand of NC_134471.1, from coordinate 21,124,135 downwards.
AGTGGCGGCTGGTTTTCGGCAATCTGTCGGATATGTTTTGATTTTTGAGCAGCGTGTTTGTTCAGTTTCATTTAATTAATTTGCTACATTAGATTTTATTCTCAAAATCAACCTCCGTTTTTTCGTGTTTCGAATATAGATTGTTTCGATAAGTTAACTTTTTAGATACTCGGTAGACATTCTGTACAAGAATGAGACTGACAGAATGGCAATGAAGCGATTAGTGCCTTGGGGCTGTCCGGCTGATGACTCATGCATCTGGGAGAACTTCTTGACTTCAATGGAAAGATTAGAGATCCCGAATCCCGCGGAGGCGTGTCAGCCCAATGACATTGTTCTTGAACTTACCCTCACTTCAAGTAAGTTAACGGCGATAAAAGATGGGTAAAGGCTACGGGGAATTGTTTCGTTGCACGATAGAATAAGTGGTTGGCGGGTTTTAAGTTGTTGTTCCATCACCTCAAATTTTTGGGGTTCGGAACTTTATGCTACCGTGGCCTCTTCCGGGGTGCCAAGATACTAAAAGGGAACCATTGAGAAGATCGTGAAAAGTGAATCGATTATCTAAGAGTCATTTTCAATTTTGTTTTCTCGAGGAAAACATCAGGCTTCAAATTTTTTACTTTCAAATTTTACGCCACCAGATTGCTCAAAATTATTCTTTTTTTTTGAGTAATTTAGTTTGTATTTTTCCGGATGAATAGGTTTGATATTTAACTGGGTGCTGAAGAATATAAGCAAATTTTCCATCGGGACATTAAACTTTTTTTGAAAAACATCCCGCTGAAAGCAGTTTTTATTGAAAATTATTCCAAAATTCTTTTTCCTAATTTTGTGCCCTACAGTTTGGAGCCATATTACAAGCTACAAGGAGAGAGTACATGGTCCTGCACATACCAACTCAGGATTCATTCATGCAAGTTCACTCGACTTAGTGCATTTGGTCAAGGGCGAGAAGTGCGTGCGTGACGTCCTTTTCGCTCTTAGTGAAGCGAAATTTTTTTGTTCATTCGCGTGATTAATTTTTTGGTCACACTTGACTTACCTCTCTCAAAAATGACTTTCTCACTTTGAAATTGACTTTTATTTACTTTAATTTAAGAGATAAGGTCAAATGGGTGTGTGTGTGTCACTCTAATTTAAGGGTATTTGAGAGCAGCTAATAGAGGCATTAAAAACGTTTACAGATTTTTTTAATCAAAATACAACATATCAGCCTTCAATGAAAAGACGATTTTTTTGTCTGTCTTTTACTGTTTTTTGAGACTGCAGATCTACGAAGATGTTGTGGCTATTTTCTGGCAAGCTGCCAACTGTTTTAAAAAAATTATGTGCGGTACATTGTCGAATTTGTAAATTGATCGTGAAGTTTTACGGGTCATTTGTATCAGAAGGAAGATTAGTTTGCAGTTTGATATGTTAGGTCTGCTATTTAGGTAAAATGTGTTGCTGCTGCTCAATCTTTGGCATATAATTCATCTCAAATGACGTTTGTATCAATTATATTAGTCCTGTTGATCCTTTTTACGATTTTAATACTAGCAGATTTTTTGTATCAACGAATTTTATCAAATTTTGAGAGACGAGAGTTTTGTAAGCCGATTTGAAACAGAAGCCGTTCGAATTTTTTAATATATTAAAAATGAATGAAGAATAGCTAAGATAAAGCCCTAGATGGCTGTTCTTTTCACCTGTGTTGTATTGTACCAGTGTATCGACTGATTGTCAGACTTTTGAATTTGCAGTAAAATTGTATTTCAGCGAGTCCGAAGCCAAGTCGCCCAGTCAATGGTGATTTGTGAGGGCAAGTAATTAATGCAAATGTAAACATCGCTATTGGTGGCAACAGATTGAGCAGCGGGTAACCTCATTTCTTTTCAAAAAAATCACTCAAACTAAATGTTGCGTCTAAAGTTGGTGTCTAAAAGTGTCAGAATAACATGGGTTCTTGATTAATAGCCGCCCTCATCTTCTCAGCCGGCTATTATAGCGCTCCTATTTTTTTTTACAATTCAAAGAATTTGAATTGTATTGGGGCGCTGTCTTTTTTTACGACTCGAAGAGGAGTATTGAAGAAGTCCTTTTTTTTAATCAATTTTATTGGAGTGAATTTTGAAGCGGGAAATGAAACGCGTGAAAAAATTTGGAGTGCTTTGGTTGCTGAACAAAAGTGAAGAGCGGAGCGAAAAGAGAGTGGTTTTTTGTTCATACCTCTGTTTTTGAGAGAGCGAGAAATTGATGTGTGAAAAAATTTTATCTGAGCGAGCGAATTTTTTTTGTTCACGTGCGGCATTTAAAAGCAGTTTTTTTTGCAATTTTGCTTATTTATGAGGTTTTATTATGATATTGTATTGGATTTGGGCTCGTTCTGATAGGAATTGAAGGTTTCAAGTAGTTAATTTGAGTTTTATGCAAATTTGGAGGTTCTTGATCAGTTTTGCTGATTTTTCGACGAAATTTAATGTATTTTGGCCTTTTGTTTTTTACTGCTTTAAGTGCAATTTGCATAGAGGCTCGTCACTCAAGGAATATGAGGGATACAAATTAATTACATTTTTGTTGGTATAAAACATTTTTTTCTGAAGAAAAATGACAGAAAAATTGAGAATTTTTTAACCACTTTTTTAATAGCCGCACAGCGATAGCTGAGGCTATTATTGGCCTTCTCTTGGTTTTTTTTATTTCGTCGTCATGATTTTTGTTACGACCATATGACGTCACAGCTATACGACCATATGACGTCACAGCCATTTTTTGTTCATTCGTTCATGCAATTTCAACTGAATTGCATGTGTGACGTCAGTTTTCGCTCTTAGTGGAGCGAGTTTTTTGTTCATGCGCGTGATTAAATTTTTGGTCACACTTGACTTACCTCACTCTCAAAAATGACTTCCTCACTTTGAAATTGACTTTTATTTACTTTAATTCAAAGAGATAAGGTCAAATGGGTGTGTATCACTCTAAATGAAGGTTATTTGAGATCAGCTAATAGAGGCAGCATTAACTTATGCAGATTTTCAATCAAAATATAACATATCAGCCTTTAATGGAAAGAGGATTTTTTTGGTCTGTCTTTTTTACTGTTTTTTTAGACTGCCGATCTACGAATCTATTGCGGCTATTTTCTGGCAATCTGCCAGCTATGTTTAATTTTTTTTCCTTTTTTCGTTTTTTTTTCAATCGTAAACAATTTTCTTAGCTTGTTATGACTTGCCCATTATTTCGCGAGCAATTCAATGCTCTATTTGCTCAAAGTAGCTTTATTTTGCTTTATTTTGTCTTGTAAAATTTAAAAACACCTTACTTTTTCGCGTTTTTTTTTGTTCAATTTGGTTTTAAATGTCGTTTCTATTCTTCCTCTACCTTTGATAGCATTTGGGGAGTTTTCTAGTGACAGTCAGTTGTCGTTGTTTTTTTGGATGTCTCTCATTTTGATTGATATTAGTTTCGAGTTGTTTTTGTTAAAGAAAATCGAGTAAATCAGAGCAAATTTTGGCCACTTTTTGTCTTTTCTAAGTTTTTTGCCTATTTCTTCAAATTTAATGTTTTTTGTTGGTAACTTTTTCTCAATACGGAGCATTTTTGTAGGTTTCGACACAATGAATTTGCACTTGAAGGCTTAGCAGGGCAGTCTTCATTTAAACAAATTATACAAAACTCTAATTCGTTAAAGAGTTTTTCTTAGTCTTTTTTAGTTTGTTGTTTAACGTTTCTGCAAGTACTAGGTGGGCGTTTGATCTAGCCAGTTATGTAACTAATTGATTTCTATGAGTTATGGATGGGAAGCTTCATGTTATCTTTTTGTAGAGAATTTTGTTTGGATTTTTAGAGAATATTATTTTTTGATTTTGTCCTTTGTCAAGTTTCCATTTCTCCACAGACTTTTCTTTGTGAATTGGTTACACTGTCTGTCGATTGGTAATATGCTAGCGATGCATTTGATTAGTGAGAATAGTCAGATTTCTACTTCGAGTCGTTTCCGGAATTCTTCCGGCTATGTTTTTTTTAAGATCTGTTCACACATTTTCATGATTTTTGAAGTCAAATTGGAGTAGTGATTTTGGTCACGCCGAAACAGGAAATGGAGCGAAAAATCGAGTGGTTTTGCGGCGTGAATTTTGTTCGCTCTAATTTTAAAGTTGAGTGAGAAAACGGTGTTTGAACAAAAATTCGGTTTCTCGGTAGTGGTTTTTTGTTCACATGCGGCAATTTCACTCTGATTTTTACTGTTTTTTCGATTTTTTGGATCGGCTTTTTTCTGAATGGTTTTCCCAATCCATTCACAGCTCATTCTAGGCCTATTTTTTTTGTTTGCATTTAATTTTAATTTCTCGCTAGTGGTTTTTTTGTTCACATGCGGCATTTTGACATTGATTTTCTGTTTTTTTTCTTATTTTTTTCTGATTTTTTTTATTTAAAATGGTTTTCTCAATTCACTCATAGTCCATTCTAGGTCTAGTTTTTCTGTTTAGTCAATGAAAATTCTTTGAATTGTACGTCAGGACTTGTCCTGCTATGTTTTTTTACTTCGTCGAATATAAAAATGTTTCGCTTTACCTCATTTTGCCGCCTTTTCAACATTTTGCGTGAAATCTTTTTGACTTCTCTAGGCTAGTTTCTCTCTTCTCTCATTCTGCTAAAAGTGATTTTGAACATCAGTTGCTCAGCAAAGCAATTCAAAATGAACAGAGTCAGTATAAAAAATTGAAGTCAGAAATAGAAACGGGATAAACCCATAAAGCCCAATTTTAGATGCTCGCTATTTGAACGTCGTTCCTATAAGTATTAGTTACCTCTCTCTAATGCTTATTGTTATTGATAGTAGCCCCTGTATTGTATTTTCTCTCTAAGAAACAGAAGTATGTTCAACTACGAAATGCCATCAAAATAAATCGGACTTAAAAAATGTTTTTGTACAAAAATCTTTTTTTTTCTTCAATATCTTCTGATATTTCAATCCCAATCATGCTTATTGGAATCAACGGCGGCTATTTTCCGGCAATCTGCCGGCTATGTTTCTTCTTCCTTTGCTGGCATTGGGCGCTGGATAATATACAGTTGAATGATATTAAGCTCCCAAGAGTACTGTCTGTATTATTTGTCGATACCCAAGGATTATACTTAAGGTGACGCTTGAGTATGAGTTTTGGTTGAATTTTAAGCGAAACTGGTTTTTTGTTGAAAAGTAAAGTAATTCAGATAACATTTTTTTATTATCGCGTTTGACATTTTCCCCCGCATTTTAGTGACGATTTCAAACCATATTCAGTCAGTAGTCTACACTTTTCTTAATTCAGCAATAAAATGCGTGCGTAACAGTCATTCAATCAATAAATGGTCCTCAAAATTAAATTTAGAAAATTGAAGTTGATGTGTTTGCTTTCTAAAAACTGTCAATTTTGTCTTTCACACGATTACCAAGCATAGATAGAGTTGCATTCAAGCCAGCGGAAAATTTAAAGTCCTGACCCGCCGCCTTAGAGCAGTTCGACCGACAGCAGCTGATTGTGCTCAATTTGATTTATGACTAGTTTCACGGCTTAGAGGCCACTAAAACTGCTTTCACTGATGAAATGCGCCTGATATGTTCATGCATGCTCATGAAGACAAACAAATTCGCATGAAAATTTAATGATTTCATTAAATTCAGTTTGTGTTAGATGATTAGTTAATCAAGGAATGTATAAGATGATTGATTGTTGTTCCTTTTAAGGGCCACAGAATGACACTTGAACGAGATTTGTAGCAATCATTGTAGTTGTGTGGGTCTTTTTTATAGCTGCGAATTAGTTTTTTTCGCAATGTATGTATTCTCCACATTTTAGCATGTTTCTTTCTAACATTGTCCTATTTCTATCCTATGCCACTTTAATTGCTTGCCTCGCCAGTCGTTCGAAATCCAAGCGTCTGAAGTTAGTCCGTTTAAGTTTAATGGCCGCCGTCAGCTTCTTAACGGCTATTATCTAGGCGCTCTCTTTTTACAATCCAAAGTCTTTGGATTGTATTGGTGTGCTGTCTTTTTTAAGATCTGTTCACACATTTTCATGATTTTGAAGTAAGTTGGGAGTGGTAAGTTTGGTCATGCCGAAACAGGAAGTGGAGGGAAAAATCGAGTCGTTTTGCGGCGTAAATTTTTGCTCTAATTTTTAAGTTGAATGAGAAAACGGTGTTTGAAAAAAAGTTCGATTTCTCACTAGTGGTTTTTTGTTTACTTGCCGCAATTTCATTTGATTTTCACTTTTTTTTGAGTTTTTGGATCGGATTTTTTAAATTGTTTTTCCAATCGTTTCATAGTTCAGGCAAAGCCTAGTTTTTTGTTTGAACCAGATTTCCATATTTCTAGTGGTTTTTTGTTCACATGCGGCATTTTGACATTGATTTTCTGTTTTTTTTTTTACAATTCAAAGAATTTAATTGTTTTGGGGCGCTGTCTTTTTTATAAGATCTGTTCACGCATTTTCATGATTTTTGAAGTCAAATTGGAGTAGTGATTTTGGTCACGCCGAAACAGGAAGTGGAGCGAGAAAGCGAGTAGTTTTGCGGCGTAAATTCTTTTCGCTCTAATTTTAAAGTAGACGGTGAATACCGTGTTTGAACAAAAATTCGTATTCTCGGTAGTGGTTTTTTGTTTACTTGCCCCAATTTCATTTGATGTTCACTGTTTTTTGAGTTTTTTGATTGGATTTTTTTTCTAAATTGTTTTTCCAATCGTTTCATAGTTCAGTCAAAGCCTAGTTTTTTGTTTGAACCAGATTTCCATATTTCTGGTGGTTTTTTGTTCACATGCGGCATTTTGACATTGATTTTCTGTTTTTTTTTACAATTCAAAGAATTTAATTGTTTTGGGGCGCTGTCTTTTTTATAAGATCTGTTCACGCATTTTCATGATTTTTGAAGTCAAATTGGAGTAGTGATTTTGGTCACGCCGAAACAGGAAGTGGAGCGAGAAAGCGAGTAGTTTTGCGGCGTAAATTCTTTTCGCTCTAATTTTAAAGTAGACGGTGAATACGGTGTTTGAACAAAAATTCGTATTCTCGGTAGTGGTTTTTTGTTTACTTGCCCCAATTTCATTTGATTTTCACTGTTTTTTGAGTTTTTTGATTGGATTTTTTTTCTAAATTGTTTTTCCAATCGTTTCATAGTTCATTCAAGGCCTAGTTTTTTGTTTCAACCAGATATCCATTTTTCTAGTGGTTTTTGTCTAGTGGTTTTCTGATTTTTTAGAAATGGTTTTTCCAATTCATTCATAGTCCGATCTAGGTCTAGTTTTTTTAGTCAATGAAAGTTCTTTGAATTGTACGTCAGGCTTTGTCCTGCTCTGTTTTAAAGTTTTTTGATGTGATTTTTTAGAAGTGATTTTCCCAATTCACTCATAGTCCGTTCTAGGTCTAGTTTTTAGTTTAGTCAATAAAAATTCTTTGAATTATACGTCAGGACTTGTCCTGTAATGTTTTTTTTTAATTCGCTTCACCTTTTGATCGCGTTTTTCGTTTCACGTAAGTCACGATTTTCACGCTTGACTCACTGTTTCAACTGGATGGGTTTTAATTTTAATGGAAACGTGATAAACTGATTAAGCCCGGTCATTAAGTCAGTTCATTAGGTTATCGAAGCTCATTAGAGAGATTGCTAGCTTATATTAGTATTAAGCTTAATAGTTTTCAGTTTAAAAGATGAATTAAGTATTGTTATGGAATCTAATTGAAACTGCGCACCGAGTTTGAACACTTTTTAAAACTTAGGAAAAATTCTGTCAATTTCTATCTCTTCTTCTCTTTCAATCCCGATGCGCGTCAATGGTGGCTATTTTCCGGCCATCTGGCGTCTATGTTATAGATATAGAGCAAATTCCATTCATTCAACTATTTAAAATAAGAGCACTCATAATTGACTTACGTGTTTGCTGTTTCAGCCAATTTAATTGTGTTCTGTGTGGCAATCAGTATATTGATGACAACAATATTGACAATAGCCTACTCATGTGGTAAGAACAGAGAAGCAAACAAAATCATGGGAAATGGGGGAGTCCATTATGAACCACTCAACTTCATGCACGACCTGTAGCCGTATTTAACACATTTCTGACCTCAAAAGTTATCAACAGCTTTCTGAAACACCTGGACTGCCTTCAGTGCTATATTTTATCTCTACTTTCTTTCTTTACTTCAAAACTGTTTCTGACTGGATTTTAAAACGCCATTAATTTTTTCACCTTTCTTCGATGAAAATTTTCCGTGGGGAAGATGGGTAAAATCTATAACCTATCACTTTAATAGTCAAATTGTTATCATCTTATGTCGGTGCTTTGTAGATTAGTTTTAAAAATTGCTTCAAACGAAAGTTGGAATCCTGTTTGGATAGTTTTTTTCGAAATTTAGTTGATATTATATGGCCAGCAAGAGTTGCCCTTGGTTACGGAATTAATTCATAACTACTTATAAATTCAGTACTATGCATAACAGTACTTTGTTAGTTTTATTATGTTGCCTTGAGACATGGCAGGGGTATGATTTTAAAGATGCTGCAGTTTGAAGCAATTTTTCCTATTTTAATAGTTTATATCTTTTTATATTTGGAAATTCTGTATATGAATATAGTTGTTAAAAAGCGGTGCAAATTGTACTATCGAAAAATTGGATTAGATCAAAAATTGGTTTTGGACTTGATTTTTTGAATTCTATTGAATAAAGTTGGAGTTATAACTCAGAATAATGATGTAGTGAGGTAGCTTTTGGCGTGGAGCTTTATGTGTTCTGAGTGTTACGTTTCTTTTTGAAAATTTCTCGCTTGAAATGTTTAACTTTTCTATTGACATTTGCCTCATTGACTTCATTGGTTTTGCGAGATCTAAATCGCTCAACTGATCATAATTCCAATTAACTGAACTATAAGTTTAGGGCTCTAAGTCAGATGAAAGTTGCTCCGAAATTCTTTGTGACTTGGAATTTAACTTCTCTTTTCGAAAATTTACCTCTTTTGAACGTTAGCTTTGTTTGTAACAGTAGCTTTGTTTGTAATGTATAGTAAATAGTAACTGACTGTTGCTAAGATTCTAGGTCAATGTTTTTTATAGCTGCGAAGCTGTAAGCTGAGTGGAGCTATATTGCGGTTGTCTTGGTTTTTTTTACGACTCGAAGAGGTGTATTGGTTTTAAGGTTTTTTTAACCGGAAGTACTATTCGTTCAGACGATGTTTTGACCTAAAAGCAAAAGTGCGTAAAATTGCGGTGTCAACTAACCTAAATTTTTCTGAGCGATAGAAGTTTTTTGATCATGCGCTGCGTTTTGTGAATGACTTTTTGACTTTGAAAAGTAAGTTTTCGACTGAATGGCACATTTAGATAACCGTTTTCAGCCGTTTTTTCGTCTAAGTGGGCCAATGTTTTTGCTTTTAATTTGTTTTTTTGTAGAAATAATTTTTATTCGATGCTATATTGAAATGTAAACCTCGGAAATCGATATCACAGTGTTTTGCAGAGCCTGAAAATGCGTTTGAAGTTCACAATTGGCACATTTCTTGACTTTTTAGTTTATTTTTGGCTTTTTCCAATAATTTCTGCAATTTTGGATCTTTGAGCCGTCTTTTTGCTAAAACTAACTTAATATGGCAACTTAAGTTTCATAATTCATATACTCAATGCCACTTTCTAACTCGATGTAATTTTGTTTTTATAAAAATTGCACATATGCTAATCCGATTTTGTTTTCCGATTTTTCTTAGTTTTTTGTTTTTATTTTGGTTTTAATTACTAGAAATAGTACTTTTGTGTGACCTAAGGGCCTTTATTTTTGTTTCAATAAAAATTCAATCATTTTGCGTTAAGTTTGTGTAAAACAGTTAAAATTTTTTTCATAAATCCAGTCTCAATTTTTTTTGAAAATAATTTCGTGTGTTTGAATTCTGCTTTCGTCCATATTCTTCAAATTCTAGTTTGTATCATTCGAGCTTTGCCCTGGCACCTACCTTTAAATTTGTTATATTGATTTTTTCAGTTGTTAAAAAATTGAATGATTTCAGCTTTCCTTGATTTTCGTCATTTCTTTGGTTTGCAATTGATTTCATTCAACATAAGGCAGTACTGAGAGTTTGCTAGGTTGATTTTTCCAAAATTTTTACCTATTACTATTTATTGCATTTTTCTTCCGGCCTTGGTATTGTTTTTAAACAATTTTTTGCCCTGCAATTTTATTCTGATGCTTATGTCTTTCCTATATTTAATTTAATTTTTGAGTTAGTATGAAATCATGTCTCAAATATATACAACAAGGAAGAGGTATGAGTTGTTTTTGTCCTAATCGCAGTGATTAGAAATCTAATTGGAGTGGTTTTCTGATTCCTATATTTGAGCATTCTTTTTTGAAAAATTTTACTGAGCTCTAAGATTTATATCTGCCGTTTGCCTTCGCGATCTTTTTGAGATTAAAATCATTAATTATTTGAGGGCAATTGATAGCGCTGCCAGTGTTTTCAGCCCATTAGTTTTTTGACCATCCTATTTTTTTCGGACTTTTTAACCGTTACCAAGTATTTTCCAAAATTTAAATTTTTGCATCATTTTGTTTCTCTTGGTGACAGTGGCTTAAATTTCGCCAATTTTTATATCACACCTGGGGAGGCAGAGAGCTAATGGTTTAACACCAAAGGTAATTGGTTCAGCTGAATTTACGGTTTTTTGTGAAGTTTTGACGCTTCGAGTCGCTTTCGAAATTCTTCCGGCAATGTTTTTTGTTTCGTCGTCTGACGCTCTTTTTCGTTTTACATTTCTTCACACAGCAAAGCTGAACAAGTCAAATTTTTTGAATGACTTCTTCCTCTCACTAACGGCGTTTGCGCACTCGGTTTAGCAAAAGTTTTTTGCGTGATTTGATTTTGATCACAAGTGACTCACCTCACTCAATAAAATGACTTTTGCACTATAAAACTCAAGTTTAATTTGAATTTGTTTATAGTCAAAGGAACTCATATGTGCAGTAAAGGTCTCTAATAAGAGGCTTCTGCGAGATGAATTTTAACAAGCTTTAATAATTTATCACTGAATGTTTTTACGTAGCTTTTTGAGCGGCGTCGATTCTTTTCTCAATTTAGTTCTGTCTCTGTTTCTATCTCTATTATGCGGCACGCGGGTCTATTCTTTCGCAGCTATTCCGGCAATCTGCCGGCTATATTTTTTTGAGAAGTTTTGTCTCTTCTTTCATTCCAAACTACAACCCCCCATCACAGGCATCTACTTGCCCTGCCCCCTTTTACTTAACAAAACACCAAACCCCACCCACATACATATCCCTTCCCACCCCTTCCCCCACAGACCCCCTCTCACTCCACGTACTCACTGCCGCCGCCCACCCCAAATAACCTCAGCCCCCTCACCCACCTAGTGTCTGTATCTTTTAACTTTTTTGGTTTTAATTATCATTTAACTTTTGGGTTTTTGTTTCTCCTTTCTTTGATTTTCTTGTTAGTTTGACTTTCTTAAATATTAGTTAAGATTTTATATTGAACTTTTTGAGCCGTTTCTGATAGTCTATCGGCTATGTTTTTTTTGGCTGAAGCAAGTTTGTTAATGGCTTGAACATTAACTTTTATTTCAGATGTTGAGTTCTGTGTTTTAACATTAGACTTTTAACAGTGGTTTGGATACTGATACATAGTATTACGTAACTACTCGTAATATTCAAGGTCGAAAGGTTTTCCTCTCATAGCAGTTGCTCATTCCTATCCAAACTAAAAACACCGCCATACCGTGCATCTATTTACCCTCCTTCCCATGATTTTCATTCCCACCTAACTATTAAGGGCTCTCCTTTCTTATATAATAATTCAGATTGTGTTGGTGCTCTTTTTTGTAAATGGGAATTATGTTTACTTAGCGGCCATAAGCTGTCTTTAGTAGTATTTAAACTTGTCTGATGATCAGGTCGTAGAGTATTTTGTTTTTCCACTCAATTCTATAGATTGTGTCGCGACTTTTCTTGCTATCTTTAATTGTTCTCGAGTGAATTTTGAATTATTTATGGTGAATAATGGTCTTTTGCGCTTTTAGCCCGACCGATTTTGCGCCTTTGGCCTAGAACATTTTTTGACTTCCTGAGTGACTTTTTCACTCTTTAGTTCTTCATTTTTGTGTTAGCGGTGTTGCTCTTGTTCTGAAATCAAGTTCGCTGGTAAAGTCGATTGTCAGCGAGGAAATCAAAGCCGTTGTAGCTTAATGGTTAAGATGTCAGGCTGATAAACGTGGGTTCAAGAGTTCGATTGGGGCGTTTTTTGCACCTATAAAACATTTCTAAGCTACAACACCTCTAAATAAATTGCCCCCGCCTGTCGTTCGAGGGCAATTCATTTTCCATATATATATATTTTACATATAGACACAGCAAATAATGTTTTTTTTAGTTTTTACACGAACTCAAATTATGAATCTTTTGCGCTGAGCGTTTCCGTTGAGCTGACGCTAGTCGCAAATATTCGAATGAAATGGTGCTGGTGAATCTTTGTTTACCCAGACAGTGTCACTTTTTGGAGCAGCTATTTTCGAATTTCGTTTTCGCTGATCAGATAAAAGTTTTACATAAAAAGTTTTCCTTATTTCACGGAGAATTTTGTTTTTCGCAAAATAATAATTGAATTGAAGCTATTATGGATTTGAAATAATTTGCAATATAAATTTCGTTGTAAATTTGCAAACTATGTTTCATTGTCAATTATCATCTGAAAGCTTTCAATATGTATAAATCTGTATTCGAATTCTTATAAATATGTAGTATAAAAATGTAGTATTCGAATTCTTAGCTTGTCTGCCCTCCCAATAAACTGCGAATCGGCAAAGCTGGCGCATTGTTTGTTGCAGGTATTTAGTTCTACTAGCCCGTGAAAAAATTTTTACACCGAAATTCATGCTGAAAGCAGCCCAAATTCATGCTGAAGTTGACGGTGTTTGATAGCTGTGTGAATCAATGCGCCCCATCATGAAATTTGAGAGCAAATCATCCCAACAAAAGGAACACTTTACCGCAGACAGGCAACTGTATGTTTGTTTTTAATAGCCTTCTCAGCCGGCTATTATAGCGCTCCTGTTTTTTTGCAATTCAAAGAATTTGAATTGTATTGGGGCGCTGTCTTCTTTTAAGATCTGTTCACACATTTTCATGATTTTTGAAGTCAAGTTGGAGTAGTGATTTTGGTCACGCCGAAACATGAAGTGGAGCGAAAAAGCGAGTGGTTTTGCGGCGTAATTTTTTTTGCTCGAAATTTAAAGTAGAGTGAGAAAACGGTGTTTGAACAAAAATTCGCTTTCTCGCTAGTAGTTTTTTTGGGATCTTTTCCGTTTGTGCCCTCCAGCTTAGTGGGTGCATTTTATTTGCAACCCCCAGATGCACGTGCAATATTTTTACATAATGATTTACTATGTAATGACACGTGCTCTGTAGCTAGGGGGAGCATAACGTACTGGGGGCACAAACGGAAAAGATCCGTTTTTTGTTCACATGCGGCAATTTTACTTTGATTTTTACAGTTTTTTCGATTTTTTGGATAGGATTTTTTTCGAAATGGTTTTCCCAATCCATTCATAGTCCGTTCTTGGTCTAGTTTTCTGTTTAGTCAATGAAAATTCTTTGAATTGTACGTCAGGACTTGTCCTGCTACGTTTTTTTATTTCGTCTTCGCGATTTTTGTTACGACCATATGACGTCACAACCACTTTAAATCTGCTTTTTGTTCATTCGTTCATGCAATTTCAACTGAAGTGTATGCGTGACGTCATTTTTTCTCTTGGTGGAGCGAGTTTTTTGTTCATTCGCGTGATTAAATTTTTGGTCACACTTGACTTACCTCACTCTCAAATATGATTTCCCCATTTTGAAATTCACGTTTATTTACTTTAATTCAAAGAGATAAGGTCAAATAGGCGTGTGTCACACTCTAAATGAACGTTATTTGAGAGCAGCTAATAGAGGCAGCAAAAATTTATGCAGATTTTTAAATCAAAATTTAACATAGCCTGCAATGAAAAGACGGAATTTTTTTGGTCTGTCTTTTTTACTGTCTTTTCGAGTCTGCAGATCTACGAAGCTATTGCGGCTATTTTCTGGCAATCTGCCAGCTATGTTTAAGATCTGTTCACACATTTTCATGATTTTTGAAGTCAAGTTGGAGTAGTGATTTTGGTCACGCCGAAACATGAAGTGGAGCGAAAAAGCGAGTGGTTTTGCGGCGTAATTTTTTTTGCTCGAAATTTAAAGTAGAGTGAGAAAACGGTGTTTGAACAAAAATTCGCTTTCTCGCTAGTAGTTTTTTTGGGATCTTTTCCGTTTGTGCCCTCCAGCTTAGTGGGTGCATTTTATTTGCAACCCCCAGATGCACGTGCAATATTTTTACATAATGATTTACTATGTAATGACACGTGCTCTGTAGCTAGGGGGAGCATAACGTACTGGGGGCACAAACGGAAAAGATCCGTTTTTTGTTCACATGCGGCAATTTTACTTTGATTTTTACAGTTTTTTCGATTTTTTGGATAGGATTTTTTTCGAAATGGTTTTCCCAATCCATTCATAGTCCGTTCTTGGTCTAGTTTTCTGTTTAGTCAATGAAAATTCTTTGAATTGTACGTCAGGACTTGTCCTGCTATGTTTTTTTTATTTCGTCTTCGCGATTTTTGTTACGACCATATGACGTCACAACCACTTTAAATCTGCTTTTTGTTCATTCGTTCATGCAATTTCAACTGAAGTGTATGCGTGACGTCATTTTTTCTCTTAGTGGAGCGAGTTTTTTGTTCATTCGCGTGATTAAATTTTTGGTCACACCTGACTTACCTCACTCTCAAATATGATTTCCCCATTTTGAAATTCACGTTTATTTACTTTAATTCAAAGAGATAAGGTCAAATAGGTGTGTGTCACACTCTAAATGAACGTTATTTGAGAGCAGCTAATAGAGGCAGCAAAAACTTATGCAGATTTTTAAATCAAAATATAACATAGCCTGCAATGAAAAGACGATTTTTTTTGGTCTGTCTTTTTTACTGTCTTTTCGAGTCTGCAGATCTACGAAACTATTGCGGCTATTTTCTGGCAATCTGCCAGCTATGTTTAAGATCTGTTCACACATTTTCATGATTTTTGAAGTCAAGTTGGAGTAGTGATTTTGGTCACGCCGAAACATGAAGTGGAGCGAAAAAGCGAGTGGTTTTGCGGCGTAATTTTTTTTGCTCGAAATTTAAAGTAGAGTGAGAAAACGGTGTTTGAACAAAAATTCGCTTTCTCGCTAGTAGTTTTTTTGGGATCTTTTCCGTTTGTGCCCTCCAGCTTAGTGGGTGCATTTTATTTGCAACCCCCAGATGCACGTGCAATATTTTTACATAATGATTTACTATGTAATGACACGTGCTCTGTAGCTAGGGGGAGCATAACGTACTGGGGGGCACAAACGGAAAAGATCCGTTTTTTGTTCACATGCGGCAATTTTACTTTGATTTTTACAGTTTTTTCGATTTTTTGGATAGGATTTTTTTCGAAATGGTTTTCCCAATCCATTCATAGTCCGTTCTTGGTCTAGTTTTCTGTTTAGTCAATGAAAATTGTTTGAATTGTACGTCAGGACTTGTCCTGCTATGTTTTTTTTATTTCGTCTTCGCGATTTTTGTTACGACCATATGACGTCACAACCACTTTAAATCTGCTTTTTGTTCATTCGTTCATGCAATTTCAACTGAAGTGTATGCGTGACGTCATTTTTTCTCTTAGTGGAGCGAGTTTTTTGTTCATTCGCGTGATTAAATTTTTGGTCACACTTGACTTACCTCACTCTCAAATATGATTTCCCCATTTTGAAATTCACGTTTATTTACTTTAATTCAAAGAGATAAGGTCAAATAGGTGTGTGTCACACTCTAAATGAACGTTATTTGAGAGCAGCTAATAGAGGCAGCAAAAACTTATGCAGATTTTTAAACCAAAATATAACATAGCCTGCAATGAAAAGACGAATTTTTTTGGTCTGTCTTTTTTACTGTCTTTTCGAGTCTGCAGATCTACGAAGCTATTGCGGCTATTTTCTGGCAATCTGCCAGCTATGTTTAAGATCTGTTCACACATTTTCATGATTTTTGAAGTCAAGTTTGAGTAGTGATTTTGGTCACGCCGAAACATGAAGTGGAGCGAAAAAGCGAGTGGTTTTGCGGCGTAATTTTTTTTGCTCGAAATTTAAAGTAGAGTGAGAAAACGGTGTTTGAACAAAAATTCGCTTTCTCGCTAGTAGTTTTTTGGGATCTTTTCCGTTTGTGCCCTCCAGCTTAGTGGGTGCATTTTATTTGCAACCCCCAGATGCACGTGCAATATTTTTACATAATGATTTACTATGTAATGACACGTGCTCTGTAGCTAGGGGGAGCATAACGTACTGGGGGGCACAAACGGAAAAGATCCGTTTTTTGTTCACATGCGGCAATTTTACTTTGATTTTTTACAGTTTTTTCGATTTTTTGGATAGGATTTTTTTCGAAATGGTTTTCCCAATCCATTCATAGTCCGTTCTTGGTCTAGTTTTCTGTTTAGTCAATGAAAATTCTTTGAATTGTACGTCAGGACTTGTCCTGCTCTGTTTTTTTTTATTTCGTCTTCGCGATTTTTGTTACGACCATATGACGTCACAACCACTTTAAATCTGCTTTTTGTTCATTCGTTCATGCAATTTCAACTGAAGTGTATGCGTGACGTCATTTTTTCTCTTAGTGGAGCGAGTTTTTTGTTCATTCGCGTGATTAAATTTTTGGTCACACTTGACTTACCTCACTCTCAAATATGATTTCCCCATTTTGAAATTCACGTTTATTTACTTTAATTCAAAGAGATGAGGTCAAATAGGTGTGTGTCACACTCTAAATGAACGTTATTTGAGAGCAGCTAATAGAGGCAGCAAAAACTTGTGCAGATTTTTAAATCAAAATATAACATAGCCTGCAATGAAAAGACGAATTTTTTTGGTCTGTCTTTTTTACTGTCTTTTCGAGTCTGCAGATCTACGAAGCTATTGCGGCTATTTTCTGGCAATCTGCCAGCTATTTTTAAGATCTGTTCATACATTTTCATGATTTTTGAAGTCAAATTGGAGTAGTGATTTTGGTCACGCCGAAACAGGAAGTGGAGCGAGTAGTTTTGCGGAGTGAATTTTTTTCGCTCTAATTTTAAAGTAGAGTAAGAATACGGTGTTTGAACAAAAATTCGTTTTCTCGGTAGTGGTATTTTGTTCACATGCGGCAATTTAGCTTTAATTTTTTACAGTTTTTTTTCGATTTTTTTGGATCGGATTTTTTCTAAATGGTTTTTCCAATCTTTTCATAGTTCATTCTAGGTCTAGTTTTTTGTTTGAACCAAATTTCCATTTTTCTAGTGGTTTTTTTGTTCACATGCGGCATTTTGACATTGATTTTCTTTATCTGATTTTTTAGAAATGGTCTTTCCAATTCATTCATAGTCCAATCTAGGTCTAGTTTTTTTACTCAATGAAAATTCTTTGAATTGAACGTCAGGACTTGTCCTGCTATGTTTTTTTTATTTCGTCTTCGCGATTTTTGTTACGACCATATGACGTCACAACCACTTTAAATCTGCTTTTTGTTCATTCGTTCATGCAATTTCAACTGAAGTGCATGCGTAACGTCATTTTTTCTCTTAGTGGAGCGAGTTTTTTGTTCATTCGCGTGATTAAATTTTTGGTCACACTTGACTTACCTCACTCTCAAATGTGACTTCCCCATTTTGAAATTCACGTTTATTTACTTTAATTCAAAGAGATAAGGTCAAATAGGTGTGTGTCACACTCTAAATGAACGTTATTTGAGAGCAGCTAATAGAGGCAGCAAAAACTTATGCAGATTTTTAAATCAAAATATAACATAGCCTGCAATGAAAAGACGAATTTTTTTGGTCTGTCTTTTTTACTGTCTTTTCGAGTCTGCAGATCTACGAAGCTATTGCGGCTATTTTCTGGCAATCTGCCAGCTATGTTTAAGATCTGTTCACACATTTTCATGATTTTTGAAGTCAAATTGGAGTAGTGATTTTGGTCACGCCGAAACAGGAAGTGGAGCGAGTAGTTTTGCGGAGTGAATTTTTTTCGCTCTAATTTTAAAGTAGAGTAAGAATACGGTGTTTGAACAAAAATTCGTTTTCTCGGTAGTGGTTTTTTGTTCACATGCGGCAATTTCGCTTTAATTTTTTACAGTTTTTTCGATTTTTTTGGATCGGATTTTTTTTCTAAATGGTTTTTCCAATCTTTTCATAGTTCATTCTAGGTCTAGTTTTTTGTTTGAACCAAATTTCCATTTCTCTAGTGGTTTTTTGTTCACATGCGGCATTTTGACATTGATTTTCTCTTTTATCTGATTTTTTAGGAATGGTTTTTCCAATTCATTCATAGTCCGATCTAGGTCTAGTTTTTTTTAGTCAATGAAAATTCTTTAAATTGAACGTCAGGACTTGTCCTGCTATGTTTTTTTTTACTTCGTTGAATAAAAATTTTTCGCTTTACCTTAGTTCACAGCTTGTTCAACATTTTGCGTGAGATCTTTTTGACTTCTCTAGGCTAGTTTCCTTCTTCTCTCGTTTTGCTAAAGTGTATTTAGGCAGCAGTTGCTCAGCAAAACAATTCAAAATGAACAGAGTCAGTATTAAGAAACGAAATCAGAAATAGAAACGGAATGAACTCATAAAGCCCAGTTTTAGATGCCCGTTACTCGAATTTGGTTCTCATAAGTCTTTGTTACCATATCTAATGCTTATTGGTTTTGATACTATCCTCTCTATTGTCTCACTATGAAACACGAGTCTGTTCAACCACGGAATGACATCAAAATAATTCGCACTTTAAAATTGTTTTTCTACAAAAATCATTTGATTCCCGTTTTTTCTTGTCTTCCAATCCGAATCGTGGTTATGGTTATCAACGGTTATCGAAATCATTCAATGGGCTATTTGCCGGCACTCTGCTGGGTATGTTTAATTACTATTTGCTCTAAAACGAAAATTTGTAGCTGTTTATTTTGTCGAGCTGGTTTTTAGTGCAGTTCATGGTTATTATGACAGGATAAACGGTTGAAGCGAGAGGGCATTAAACTATCGAGTTGGAGTCTTACAAGTGTCTAAGGATACGATTCGCCGAATCTACCGAGGAGATGTAAGTTCGTGTTGTGATTAGTAATTTTCTAGATCTTTGGACCCCCTACATTTATGTTTTTCTTGCCAATGCACAGTGATTAAGCGTATGCCAAATGGTTACTTTCCGCTTAAACATTGACTCGGGATTTTGCAACAATTCTTTTGTTTCGTTGCTCTGCAACGAACTTTGAAGCATTTGTTGTAAAAGTTTGGTCTTTTTACGACGCGAAGAGGAGTATTTGTACTAGTTTTTTACGACTCGAAGATTTTTGGTATTATTGCACAGCTTTGGTATTACTGGAACAGTATTGGTAATGCAGAGGATTTTTTGTTTAAGCATGACTAGTTTGTTCATGACTACCCTACAATCCATATCCCTACTTAACACCCCCTCCTTATCTAAACTAGACCGACGGCCTACATAACAACCCCCCCCCCCTTCCTTACCCCCACCACCTAAA
The DNA here is from genome assembly GCF_964194025.1 of Convolutriloba macropyga. NCBI lineage: Eukaryota > Metazoa > Xenacoelomorpha > Acoela > Convolutidae > Convolutriloba > Convolutriloba macropyga. The sequence goes on along the minus strand of NC_134471.1, from coordinate 21,104,520 downwards.
TTTCCGCTACCACCTAGCTTCCAATACCCCCCACCCCCTGCCTACATCCGCTCACCCCCTGGGTAGCAATCTACCATCTGCTTACCCCCTCCACCTATCTTACCACCGCCCCACTCCGCAACTACCCTTCCCACTAACGCACCCCCCTCCAACTACCTACCCCCTTGCCGGCACCTACCTCTAACCTACTTAACCTCCCAATTTCTCGCATACCCCCACCTCCTATCTACCCCCCACCTGCCCACTACCCCACAGCTACTCACATTCCTAATTAAAAAATTGGTTGATTCTATATATTGCTATTTTGATAATTTTAAAATAGGTAAGCTTAGTTTTTTATTAGACGACTTTTCGAGCCATTTCCTGTATTCTACTGGCTATGTTTTTATGCAAAACTTGCTTGACTGGTTTGACTTTTCGGGTGACATTTATGCCCTGACGTTTTCGTTTGTTGTAATCTTAATTTCAGCAGCTGAGCTCAAGTGGCGGCATATCACTAATAGAAGTCAAATGGAAAATGCGCGGAAGTTTGTGTAGTTCTTCACTGTACTTTTATTAGTGGTTATAGTGGTATGTAATAACCAACTAATGACGTCATTTGAAGCTCCCTTAGTTAATTTAGTTGCTCCCCCGAATGAAGCACTCTGCACTAGTTTTTGGCTCCCACTATTTCGAGAGCAATGCTTTCAACGTTAGTCGGTTTTGTTTAACTCCGTTGTTCATATGACACAAGTGCACGATTAGTTTGTTGGTTCTTTTTGATGTCTTCTGGCTCTTGATTTTATTAATCGCTCTCGAAGTGTGAAGACTAGAACAATCTTTCGATTACACTTCGTGAGTATCTTTTTCACGCTTGACTACTTTATTTTTTTCCTGACTTAAATTATGTTGCTAAACCAAAAGCGATTGTTGATTTTAATAAAAATCCCGGCCGAGGTGCAAAAAATGATCAATTTGGAGTTGGAACCCCAGACCTCCGTCGTAAAACACTGAGTAAGTAACCACTCAGCTATCAGGGACTTCTGCTCGGCCCCTGATAGCTGGATGGGGTTAATGATTCCGTGTATTATGCCGCTGATCGGGGGTTCGAACCCCTCCTTGGTCGGAATTTGTTATTTTGCTTGATCAACTTTCATCCTCAAAAGGTTCTTGAAGGGTTCATCCTCAAAAGTCTGTGTTCCACGTTTCTTTCTATGCTTTTTCTACGTGTTGATTGTCTATTTTTTTCAGAAACCGCGAAAGAGCAGTTGTTGATTGCTCTCAAACAACGTTTGCGAAAATTATATTAATCCTGTTGGTTTTTCTTGTGCATGCAATTTTATGTTCAACCAGAGTTTCGTCAGAGTTTTTTTACATCCCGTTTGACGTTTGGTCCTCAAAAATGGGATAAACAGTTAAACTCCAGAGAGCCTTAAGTCGCTGAGCTATTCTCTTGGAGGTTATTTAGCAGTCTCTAAGTGTACAAATCACCGAAGCTACCGAAAAGACGTAAAATCATGATGAGGTGGGGGCAGTTTTTTGACGGTTAGGCCCTGCGAAACCTTTGATGGTACTAAAATTTGATCTTGCTAAACTTTAATATTATATGTTGATTGAATTATTGTTGAAGCTTGGTCTAACTTGATCTGATCAGGTTTTTGTTTTGAACTTTCAATTTTAGCTGTAAAAATGCAAGTAGATGAATGAGCATGTTAAGTTTGGTTGAATCTTTGTAGGCCTTCTTCGTTTGCTTTTTCTTTTTTCAATGCTTGGCAACATTTCATGTGTAGTTTTGAGTTAAATCGATCGTTGCGTCAATTGAATAACGCTTAGTTTTTTCTGAAAGATTATACCTGCGAGTCGCTCTGTCATTACTGGCTAGTGCATCAAATTGCTAACGTTATCAGTTTCATGCTAACTGTTGATTTTGATTAGAAAGTGAATTAGAATGTGAACTGAACGTGTTAGTCAGTTTTTCTATTCTTCCCTCCGTTTATACTATTGGGCTTCATCGTGTTTTGATTTTTTCTGTGTAATTTTTTAGTTGGAATTAGATTAGTCTAGCTTCTGTAAGAAAACATAGCTAGTTATTTTGGTGGATTTTGTGCACAATTTTCAACTTCAGTCGCTATACTTTGTTTTGAATGTAACTGTGAAAATGTTCTCCCCCATTTGATTGTGTTCCTCCATAATTGAGTTTTTTACACTGTCGATAACACGGGTCAAAGAATTCAATAAGTTGAATTTTAAATTAAATTTTGAACTGAAAATATACAAAAATTAGCTTGTATGTATTGTAGTTATCTATTCGAAACTATACAGAGAAAATTTAGATTAGCTTTAAATATTTTACATGATTGGCATGTGAATAGATGTGAACTCCGAATCCCGGAGGTGATTTTCTATTTTCATCAACATTTCATGAGAATCATATATGGCTTGGGTACAATCGAGTTCATTAGTGGGAGGTCGGTGGATGTTAGAATCAGGTTTCTGTTGGTGGGGGACTTTACTTCTGACATATGATTGATGGGTCAATAAGATTATGATAGCGCCAAAACAAAATTAGAGTTGAGTTTAGTTTTGTGAAAATTACTTATCGACACAGCATTAAAGTTCGTCAGGTAAGTTCTTCTTTCGTTCTTTGAAACTTTAATAAAGAAAACTTCTAAGTTTCTTGATGTTTCTTTGAACCATCACATTCTCCCTCCTTTTTTACGCAAGTTTGTGGGTATAGGTTCTCCAAATCTGTCGGGTTGTTTTCTGTTTCTTGTTGATGTTCGTAAAGGCTCTGAGGTTTCGGGTTGTTGGTGCTCTGCAGATGATGTGGCTGCAGAATCTTCATCTTGAAGTGAAGGTCCCACATCTGTGTTCTGAAGTTGTTCTGATTGAGATATGGTCTCCTCTACTGCTGGTTCAGTTTTCAGTGTCCTCGTCTAGTCTCGCAATTTGGTTGTCGCTCACTAGAATAGTCCGTGCTGAGTTTTCGGGCTCTATGAAAGATGTGTTCAAGCCCTTCCTGATGATGAAGGTAGCAGGAACTGTCTTTGTCTTTTCGTTGGCTTTGAATAGAGTGGGTTCGCACAAGTCGAAATCTGCTATTGCTGGTAGTCTCACTCGGCGTCCCAACAAGAGTCCAACTGGGGTTTTGCCCCTCGTCTTTGAAATGTTGCGATGTGTCATCAGTGCCCTTTGCAGGAATGCTCCAAATGACACATTAAGGTTTGGACTCCACGCTTGAAGTGCCCGCTTCACTGTCTGAACTGCTCTTTCAGCTAGTCCATTAGCTCTTGGATGATAGACGGGTGATTCCATTTTCTTAATTCCCAGTGATTCACAACACTGTTTAAGGTCACCACCTACAAATTCAGGACCATTATCAGATACTAAAGTTTTTGCTATTCCGAATTTTGCAAAGATTTGACTAAGATATATTAACTGTTTCTGATGTTCTATTTCCCGCGGGGAAACGTTCTATCCAACCAGAACCCCCGTCAACAATTACTAAGATATTGCCTTGGTCCTTGACATAACCCCACTCCATTTGGAGCTGTTCCCAAACGTCGGCTTCTGGCCACGTAGAAACTGTTTTTTCCCAGGCTAGGCCTGTTCATTTGACAATTCTTGCATTTACTAACAAAGTGTTGAACGTCTTGGATAATGTCAGGCCACCATGCTATCATTCTGACTGATGCCTGAGTTGCATTCTTCCCGGGATGCGTCTCAAGTGCTTTTGCCAAAACCAAGTGTCGTAGTTTGGGTGGAATGAAAGGAACAACGCCTCTGAAGATGATTGCATTATATAAAGTAAGTGCATCTTTCTATTGTTCGAGTCCTTTTTCCGCTTCTGAACATTGTTTCGAATCGCCGGTTTTGATTCGTTTCGTTATGTCTTGGAAGAGTCTGTTTGTTCCAAGTTCAGTTTTGATTTCTGCTTGGGTCACCAAATCACTGGGCGAAGTAGATGTTATTGATTGCGAAGCACACTCGATCGTTGTCCGATTCGTCTTTGTCAAAATCCATTATGCTCAAAGCATCTGCATGGGGTATCTGCTCTCCTGGTGTGTACTTCAACTCATAGTCGAAACCCATTAGAGCTATTGCCCTTCTTGTGATTCTCGCTGATGCTGTCTTCTGCATCTCCTCATCTGGTGCAAAGAGATATTTGAGTGGTTTGTGGTCAGTCTGTAGGGTAAATCGTCTTCTAAGAAGGAATCGCTAAAGTCTTGTGACCACAAACACAATTGCCAGTGCTTTTCGCTCTATGTGCGAGTAGTTTTGCTCCGCTGGAGTCAATTTTCTCGATACATATATGAGTAGATGTCCTTGCGAATGAAACCCGCCAATGGCTTTTTCAGAGGCGGCAGTAGTAATTTTCTTCTTTTTGTAGACTATATGGCTGTACTAGTGGGTTAGCACATAATTCATTTTTTTTGTCTTGAAAGGTTTTTTGTTGCCTTGATATTCCCTCCTTTGAAATGGGGTATCCCAAAAAGCTAACGCTATCGACTGGTTTTGAGTTAGATTTTTTCTCATTAATAGTAAAAAATTTTTTCACGTAGTCGACTCTTGCCTGCAAGCATTCTCTTGTCGAACTGCTCCTTGGTAGTTCCATACACCAATACATCGTCTTGAAAGATCACAACACCTTTGATTCCTTTGAGTGTCGATTGGATGCAATTCTGGAAGATTGAAGAAGAGTTTTTCAATCCCTATGGTAGTCGGTCAATCTTGAACAGTCCCTGGGATGTGTTGATTGTGCATATATCTTTTACTTTTTCGTCAAGTTCAATATGATAGTAGGCATCTGAGAGGTCAATTTTGCCAAAGTGTGAAGCCCCATGTAGGTTGTGAAAGATCGTCTCCATGTCTCGTATTGGGTAGTCCTCATCCATGACCTTGCCATTGATGTGCACTTTCAAGTCCACGCAAAGTCTCAGTTCTCCAGTCTTCTTTCTCTGCCGCACCACTGGAGATGCATTAGTGACTCCTCCTGGCTGTACCGGTTCAAGGATGCCTTGTCTGACCATTTGTTCCAGCTTCTCTGTGACCTTGTCTTGAAGAGGTAGAGGTATTTTTCTGGCTTTGCAGAACATTGGCTGTGTTCCTGGTATCAGAGGCACATGAGCTTTGTAACCCTTCACAGCAGGTACGTGCTCGGCTGTAATGTTGTTCACACCGTGCTTGGGTAGAAGGTCTCTACCAAGTAGTCCAAATTCTTTATTCAGACTGCACGACTGCTAGTTGTTTTTGCGTGAGCCTGCTTCCGTTCCACTCAACGTCACAAATAAGTGATCCCAGAAGCGTTAATTGATGACCATTATAGACTTGGAGATGTCTTATCTTACCATCCTACTGAGGTTTACCAAGCTCAGTCCATATTTTTGATGATATCACTGTGCTATCTGCACCTGTTTCTACCTGCACCTGTGTCTACCTGCATTTTTACTTTGCAGTTTTTTATTGAGATATATTCCCATGTCACAGTCATGCTAAAGATTTGTTCTTTAGTATAAAATATTCCCATCTCCGAAGCTGGAGATGCTTGCTCTGAAGAAACATTTTCTTCTTGGCAAAAGTTATTCTGTTTATTGTACTTACCTGAATATGTAGGGTTTGCTTCTACACATTTTCGAGGAGTGTCCCACCTGTTCACAGGTGTTGCATTTTTCAATTAGCGCTGGACAGGGCCAACTAGAGTGTGGCTTACCTCCACATCTAGTGCACATGTTGCTCTTATTAGCCGTAACTTTTTCATTTGGTTTCGAAAGGTCTTTTTGAAGTTGAACCCAACTTCTTTCACATTAAAGGACTTATTACCTGATGAAGAACTTGCAAAAGCCATTGCTTGACTTCTGAACTGTTAGCTCTCGGTCATTTCAGTAACCGACTTTGCTGGTTTTGCTTTAATACCGTCTAGTAGTCTAAGTTTTGCTTCAGGGTCCCTCAAACCTGAGATAATTTTTATTTTTACCAACTCCTCTTCGGGGTTGGCCGCTGTTTTCAGTTTTTCGAAGTCACAATAGCGTGCTTCTTCTCTAAGACGTGCTACGAAGTCGTCGTCTGACTCCCCTACACCTTGTACTACGGACAGAAATTTAGCCCTTTCTGCCGTTACTACTCTCTCTTTAGGAGAAATATAATTTTGAATAGCCAATCTGACGTCTTTATACGGAGTGTCTATCAAATTCCTAGGACTCATTAGGCTCCTAAGTTTAATTGTTGCATCTTGCCCGCACATACTAAGGAAGAGATTGGTTACCTGTAGGTCCTGTACAGTACCATCGGTGTTGACGTTGTCCTCTTTCTTCTCTGCGCAACATTTCGCCACAAAAGACATAATCCACGCAGTAGCTGATTCTGCATTCTGTAGATCCAAAATTTGTCTGTCTGTAGCTGGTCTGGACACCATTGTCGTGGTCGATAACACGGGTCAAGGAAATCGATAAGTTGAATTTTAAATTAAATTTTGAACTGAAAATATACAAAAATTAGCTTGTATGTATAGTAGTTATCTATTCGAAAATATACAGAGAAAATTTAGATTAGCTATAAATATTTTACATGATTGGCATGTGAATAGATGTGAACTCCGAATCCCGGAGGTGATTTTCTATTTTCATCAACATTTCATGGGAATCATATATGGCTTGGGTACAATCGAGTTCATTAGTGGGAGGTCGGTGGATGTTAGAATCAGGTTTCTGTTGGTGGGGGACTTTACTTCTGACATATGATTGATAGGTCAATAAGATTATGATAGTGCCAAAACAAAATTAGAGTTCAATTTAGTTTTGTGACCATTACGTATCGACACAGCAATAAAGTTCGTCAGGTAAGTTCTTCTTTCGTTCTTTGAAACTTTAATAAAGAAAACTTCTAAGTTTCTTGATGTTTCTTTGAAACCATCACATACACCTTTGTATTGGTATAAATAAATATTAATGGCAAGTTTCTCTTCATAAGGCTACAAAAAATCCCATCAGTGCGAAAACGAGATTAGGTTATTCGCAACATGCTATCGGGAAAAATTGTTCAGAGGGACAGTTCTTGACACTGTACTCCTCTTCTTTCTCCAATTTTCGATTTGTAAACATTTTATCTATGCGCCGGGTGCACAAACAAGACCGCCGTCATCGTTTCTGTTTACAATTTAGTGTATTGTGCCATCTGTGATGATTTTCAGTTTTACTGTTTTCCTTGAATTGATAATTTCGTGACTGGTGTATGATGGCCTCTTCGGCTAAGGTGAGCAACATCAACATTGGGGTGCTAGGTCATGTGGACAGTGGGAAAACTTCCTTGTGTAGAAGTCTGAGTACTGTGGCTTCAACAGCCTGTTTTGACAAGAATCCTCAGAGCCAGGAGAGAGGAATTACTCTAGATTTGGGATTTTCCTCTTTCATTCTACCATTGAAGACGTCCGAGGTGGGATATGAGAAAAATTAAATAAACAAAGATTTTCTTAAATTACCCAAATCCTTTTCCAGAGTCCTTTTCAGAAAAATCATCAATTTTAATACCACTCGAACGTTTCGGAAATATCATGTCCGTTGATGCGAATCTTTCAGAACTCGGAGAATTTACCCCCAGATGTCCAAGTAACGCTGGTCGATTGTCCTGGTCATGCGTCGCTCATACGCACAATCATCGGAGGTGCTAGCATAATCGATTTGATGATTCTAGTTGTGGATGCCTCCAAGGGGATCCAAACTCAGACTGCCGAATGCATTGTGTTGGCTGAGATCCTCTCGTCCAGCCAGAAGTTGCCTCTAATTGTGGTGCTGAACAAAGTGGATTTATTCCCCGAAGAGAGTAGGTGCGAATATTGCGTTTTTAAAGTTGCGTCTGTTAACTCGACTAGGTTACCCAATACACTACTACCAAAAGGTTAACCGACCAAACATTTAACCCTTCAGTGAAATGTGCTACCAACAGTTCTGTCAAGTTCATAGAATTCAGAAGACGCGTAACTCCGTCGTTAGAATTGTAGGGAAATGATATTCGCATTTATACCATTAGCCGCAGCACTCATTATGATAATAGTGATAATTTTAATTCTCTGTTGTCATACACAATAAACAAATAGAAATCAACATGTAGCAAAAGAGAGACTACAAAAGGACTCCGTGCAAATGGTTCAAGCTCTTGAAAAGAAGCTCTTTGGGTTCCACCACGACCAAAAGTTGCCAGGTTAAATGTTTATTAATAGCAGCAAAGCGATAGCTGGGCGATTATTGGCCTTCTCTTGGCTTTTTTACGATACGAAGGAATTTTGATTTTCTCGAGGATTTTTTTTACCGGAACTACTATCTGTTTCGACCTAAAAGCAAAGTGAGTAAACTGACATTTGAACCAATTCTTGAGAGAGAAATTTGTTCATTCGCTGCGTTGAGTGAATGACTTTTTGGTTTTTAAGTGTTTTTGAGAAAATTGCGCAAATAGATAATCGTTTCTAACAGTTTTTTTCTCCATTTGGCTCAATTGTTTTGCTCTTAGCTTGGTTTTTTCAAATGTTTTTACGGGATAACCTTTGTGCTCATATTATAGAAAAAAAACAAAAAAGTCGGAAAATGTGAATGTGAGCAGATGGTCAAGACAAAAAATATAGATTCTGGGAAAGTGTGAACTGAAATCATACAATTTAAAAAATTCGATAAAAATGCAGGATAAATAAATTATTTGAAGTAAAATGCTGCCATGTGAAGTTGAAACTTCAATCAGATTCAGAAAGGTTAAAAGATTTTAGGAATATTTTTTTGAAAAAGCAATCGGGAAGAAGCTAATTGATATCTACTTTATTTTAATGGAATTGTAAAATGATCTCTTGCGTTGATAAAATTCAGAAGTAACCGATTTGTCAACTTAGGTCGCATTACATTTTGTTATGCAAACCGAGCAACTAACTCCCACGCGCTTTCTGCGCTAAATGAGAAGAATGTTATATGAACCAGTGAGACAGAAATTACCAATGAGAGTTGAGCTCGACATGAACGAACGCGTACGAAAACTTACAAGTTAGCCGTTCGACTTGCAAGTTGTTACAAGTGAAGCATTCGAGTTGCTGGTTCTTACAAATGAACCGTCTTTTGCAAGATACTTGCAAATTCTTACAAGTTAACCATCTTTGGCAAAAAACTTGCAAGTTGTCACAATTTAACCCTTCCGTCTCGACTCGGGAATGCATTTTTGCAGAAAAAGGGCTCATATTTCGCTTTTTTTGAAACCTAAATTTTGAGTTTCATTTTTTACAAATCATCCATTACAATATTGTTAAAATTACAATTATGAAATGAAGTTTCTATTGAGTTTTAAAGACTCTAATATAGAATTACTTAAAGTCTTTAATATATTTGAAATATCAATAACTATCAAATTATTAACGAGACGTGGCCATTTACATTGATAACAAAAAAGTTTCGTTAACATTGATAACAAAAAAGAAGCGATTTTTTTTGTTATCAATGTAAATGGCCACGTCTCGTTTATAAATTGTTATTGATTTTTTCATTATATTTTGGGTTGATTCTTTGCAATTCAGCAGAAAATTTATATCATAATTGTAATTATAACAATATTTTAACAGGTGACTTGTCAAAAAAAAGGAAAATCAATGTTTGGGTCTCAAGAAAACAGAGCTTATCGTTGTACCGTCACACCATTTCAGAAGTTTTTACCAATACTATTCTTATGTTGCAGATAATTTTCTTCAGCTGCATAATATAGAATTTCTGTACTTTGGCGGGGATTTTATTGCTGATATTGATATTTTCATTATATTTTGGTTTAGTCTGCATTTCAATAAAAAAATTTATTTAATAATTGTAATTTTAATAAAATTTTGGGAAGGATGTTCGTTTAATTTTACTAAATATTATTTTCTACGCATTGAATTATACTTGTTTGTGTACTTAAATTTTATCAAATTGTTTTTCAACGTTCAAAACTATGTCGGCACCTTTTTGTCATTATTTTTTTGCGTTTGGCCCCCTTTTTCTGTTACTCTTCATTTGGCACCCTTCTGTTATATTTGCTCTGCTTTTAAGTTGTTTAAGATACTTTTCTTTCGAGTGTTTTGTTTTCAGTTGATTTCTTTTAATATAATACAGGTCTGAAAATTTATTTGGAATTGCTCTTATTTTTTTACCAATTTTTATGACTCAATCGACTGATTTATGTTTTATGTGAATTTTCTCGGGCTAAATTTTGATCATAATTGCCTTTCCGACTTCGAGATTTAACGCTGTTTGACCAGATTTAACGCTGCGGGGTTTTAACCAGGTGAAGAAAAGTATCTCCAACAAGAGAATAGTATTTGTAATTTTTTTTAAAAATACTGTTTTCACAACGAAAAGCTCTGTTTTCTTGAGACCTACGTTTTGATTTTCATTTTTCACAAATCTTTTCTGTCTCTCAGAATGCTAACTGCCTTAAGTTTTCCCAATGTGTCTCTTGAGTGACGGAGATAATTAAAGATTTCTGAACTCTTGATGCCAGATTATTGTTTTGTGAGTTTAATACTTGAATATTTTGGCTGTTTTTTTAATGATCACCAGAGATTTCTAAAAAATACAAATGTTGAAAGATTTTACGATGAGTTTTCAGTCGCACTGTTGTCTGTGCAAGCGAAAATTAAATCTGTGATCCTTTGTATGGTTTCTCAATGACGATAAAATTGTTTTTGTGTGCTTAATATAAGCGCAATATTGGTTTTCGCAATATAAATGTGATATTACTTTATTTCAAAACGACTTTTTTAAAATTAAGGAGATAAGGTGAACTGAGATTATGTCACTCTAATTGAAGATTATTGGAGCGCAGCTAATAGAAACAGCAACATATAGAATCAATATATAGAATCTCAACGATTAAAATAAGAACAGAAATGTCTTTTTTGGTATGTTGTTTTCTTTTTGAGACTGTAGGTCTACAATGCTATGGCGGCTATTTTCTGGCATTCTGTAATATATTGTTGGTTATATCTTACCCTGCAAGGGCTTCTAAATGATGCCACTTGTGCTTCGAGGCGAGAAATTTTTTGGGGATCAAAATTGACGGGACTTAAAATTGGAGATATCACATAGAGGTCCTTCCCGCTTTAATGGGGTCGGAACAACAAAAACAAGCAGCATATTCGTAGGGAATCTGAAAAGGTTGTGAGCAACGTAAAATTAATGATTCTCTTCGTGTTGAATCCTGTTATTAAGAATTTAAGCAGTCTGTATAGCCCTATTTCCCCCGCAAGTGTGTATATCAATTCTTAATTAGATGTGATGCAGGTCGGAGAAAGTAGAGAAGATGAAGAAACGACTGCGAGCAACTTTCAAACAAACGGTGTTTGGAGAGGGGATCGAAATAGTCCCCTTTTCTTGTGTCCAAAGTGAAGATTCCTCAAAAGAAATGACAGACGAGATCACAGGTCGTCTTTCTTCAATCTTGAGGCGATATGTTTCAACAGCGATCTCAGCTCGGTTAGCTACGGAAAATAGTGACAATAGTTATTCAACGGAGCAGTTCCTATTTGCTGTTGATCATTGTTTTTCAATAAAAGGTGAGTAAGAGATCCTTGTAGCTCAAATTTGTTTGAGAAAGTTTCTTGTATTTTCACGCAACAATTGGTTAGAATGTATCCCAAAATTGATCTTCTTCAGTGAACATTAATTCAAAGTAAAAACAGTTGTGATGTATCAACATAGTGATCGTAAAACAGATCTGCGCAGAATTACAGAAAAATTGTGAGAATAGTTATGAGAATTGATCGAAGAAGGGGTAATTAATAGGAAAGAACCGTTTTCGAAGTGTTTTCTTAGCATGGGTTTCGTTTTTCATGATCCGACATTCAAGTGAACGTGTCTTTGCGATGATAAAGCATTCTTTGCCTAAGAAGCGGTGGAACTTGCGTGTGAGTTCATTTGATGCAGTTGTTAAACAACAGGGCAACGAAAGAAGATGATAGTAATCTATGAGGAGCGGGTGGGAAAATCTTTTCTGTAGGGTCCTTCAAGATAGCTCTAAAGATGTTTAACCCAGGATTTTTTGTTTAGGACAGGGAACCGTAATGACAGGAACGTGTCTTCAAGGAAAAGTGTCAGTCAATGACAAGATCGAAATTGCGTCGCTTTCTATGGACAAAAAAGTCAAATCTATCCAAGTCTTCCGTAAACCCGTTAGCTCAATCCAAAAAGGCGACAGAGCCGGTGTTTGTGTCACACAATTTGAATCCTCGTCTTTGGAACGAGGTCTGGTATGCTACCCTGGATTGTTGCGTAATATACACGGCTGTGTGATGCTATTACGTAAGGTGCGATTCTATAAAGGAGCTATTGCTTCTAATTCGAAGTTTCACATTGTTGTTGGCCATGAAACAGTAATGGCTAAGGTAACATTATTTTCGAGTACTACTGGAAATCAGTGTCGATTTGACCCTGAACAAGAGTACGAATTTTGTCAGCAAATCGATGAGGACAAAAAATCCGCGGAAAGCTCTGAAACAAATCAGCGTGCGACAATTTTCATGTTGCTTCAGTTCGAAAAACCAATTTTGGCAGCTCCGAACTCAATTCTGATCGGGTCAAAGTTGGATTCAGATATTTTATCAAATACTTGCAGAATTGCTTTTTATGGAAAGCCTGATACTGTGTTTTACGAGCCGAATTATCCAGAGACGTATTTGAGCAAATTAAAAGTCTTCAAGAGGAAACAGAAGCAAGGTTCAATTGACAGAATTTTTTCGGATGATTGCGTTATATGCAAAAATATGCTGAAAAAAGAGACGAATATCGAGAAATTTTTGCGACTGAAAGTTGAGTTTTCATCGGGTGACAAAGGAGTAATTATTGGTGGGTTTGGACAGGGCGGAAAACTGAAGATACAAATAACAGGAGCGCCAATGTCGGAATCTTTGAAAGCGTTTGGAGCTACTTCGAGAAAGTCAAAAGGTGATAAATCGACACAGAATGATTCTGAAAAGAGCAGTGATGTGAAAACAGAAAGAACATCCATTGCTGTTCAGTTAAATTTTAAGAAAATGATATTTGCAGGGTCTAACATAAGTAAGATTATCCAGTAAATGATCATATCAGCGTTGTAATTGCTCTTGAACGAAGTGCATAGCAATTATTGTAAAAGTGTTTTATCGTTTTTATGCAAATTTATCGCTTGACCATTTTGCGCTTTTCTTCCAGAACAATCTTTGACTTCTCAAGTGACTTTTTCACGCGTTCGTTCTATTTTTGAGTGATCACTATTGCTTGTTCCTAATATAAATTGGTTGCGGCAAAAGAAAAAAAATTGTTTGATGACCCAGTGGGCAGTGCATGTGGTTAGGTATCGGGAGGTCAATGGTTTGAATCCCGGCGTGGTCGAATAATTTTCTACCCGCCTGTCGTTCAAGAGCAGTTCTCCCGTAATTAGTCGGTTTATGTTTGATACTTCTAGTTTCTATGTAGTCTGGACGATATATGGTCGTACCATATGCTGAAAGCATAATAAATTATTCAGTTCCAAGGATTTTTTGTTGATGTGAAGCTCTGAGCTGAGAGAAGCTGTATTACAGTGACATCTCTAACATTATCATAATTTTGGGGGTTAAATTTGAGTACTGATTTTGTACACCCTGAAGCAGGAAGTAGAGTGCAAAGTCTCGTGGTTTTGCGATGTGAACTGCAAATTAAAACAAGTTATACTGTAGAACCGAATTTGAATTTCCCTGTATATTTATATAGCACGAAGAAGTTGGGGAAACAGCAGAATCCACTCTTAAAAATAAATAAATCCAAAGTTTCATCAGGAGTGGACGCTTGCAAATACTAAGGCATCGTAATTAAGCGCCCTGATATTATTTGAAAACAGTTTTATTAGCGTGTCATTTTGTATGATCAAGCTATATTGAAGTCTAGTTTTTTTTAACTTTTATACAGAACATGGTTTCTTTTTCAAGCTCAGTATTATTTTTTGTTTCAGTAAAAAATATCAAAATTCTACCGCGATACCCCAGAGATGTCCGAGTTGAATTTCGTTTTGAGGTTTTCGTTTGTATAATGCGAGTGTTTTTGTTTGTGTAATGCGGTTTTCAAGCGAGTATTGTTTGACAAATTTTGATTTGCGGTCAAAATCTCATTCATCATTTTGTTTGAATGTAACCCAAAGTATTTTTTGAGGCTGAATAAAAGCAGGTGTTTTATGTATAGTTCACTAGTTATTAAATTTTTGAACTCGAATAAGGTTTCAAAGATGGAGTCTCTTGGTTTCTTTCTAAAGACAATTCTCTAAATTTTCTTTTGTAATTGTTAAATTTTGTGCAGCAAATTTAACGTTGTTCCAGCATAAATAAGAATTTCATACTCAAAAATTGGTACCACCGGAGTGTTTTAGAACATCAAGATGGTGTTGCGACTGCAAGTTTTCCTTAGCCTTGCAATTATTCCGAACCTCTTCTTTGATTTTTAACAAATGGCTTCCATATTAGCTTCGAAAGTTAAATTCGCGTCCAGAATTACTCCTAGATATTTGTAGGTGTTGCACTTCTGAACTGCTATCAGTTCTTTTGATATTCCATATATATATATATAATATATATATATATATATATATATATATATATATATATATATATTATTATATATATATATATATATATATATATAATAAATATATATATATATATATATATTTATTATATATATATATATATATATATACTCCCAGTTCTTTCCATATAACACACTGTGTTCTTGATTTGAGTTATGAGGAAAACCAGCTTAAAACCTGACCCCTAAACCAAAGTTCTATAATTTTTTCAACAGCAGCGAGTTATTTACAGTGTCGTATGCCTTTTTCAAATGAAGGAAAACTGTGGTGATATTGTTCCCTGTTTCTTGTTCCAACTTAATGTGTTCTGCTACATTTACGAGTGCATCAACTGTTGACCTCTGACTGCGGAAACCAATCCGATTTTCACCAAGATTTTGGAATTTTACATTGTAGTCGACAATTTTGTTTTTTCAGTGATTCTTTCAAAGTTTTTCAAAGATTTTTTCAAGTGACGGCAAAATCCAAATTGGTCGATGGTTATTGTCATCAGTTTATGATCTCGTTTTGAAATGCGGTTGGATAATTGCTCGTTTTAGGCTATTTGGGAAAACTCCACTCAAAAAAGATTCGCTGATATATTTAAATAAAAAGGCGCTAAATTTTTGTTAGATCTCTTATTAAAGGTGTTAGTGATCAGATCCACACCATGCGAAAAGAATTTGGTAGGCTTGCTATTTGTGAGAGCACTTCTACCACATTTGTTTCATATAGCATCATAGATTGTTCTTCAGTATAATTAGATGAAGGAAAGCCTATTTGAGGTAATTTGTTTACTATTTCATCTGCAACATTTACAAAGTGTTCATTGAAGTAGTCAGCTATGGTACTGGGTTCATCAGTTCCAATATTATTGAAAACAATCTTATAATTCACATCACTTCTGAATTTCCTGCCTATCATTATGTTTAAGATTTTGTAAATTTTCATCGAGTCCCTACCACACTCTGAGTTTTGTTCTGTATGAAAAACTTTTTTTGCGTCGTTCATGATTTTCAGTGCTCTTGCTTTTCAGTTGAAGATATCTTTTTTTTCGATGTTCTATTTTTTCGATATCTATTTTTTGTTCTCAACCATTTTGCTTCTGCATTGTTTCTCTTGGCGAAAAGATTTTTTAATCGATTTTTGACGTGACCCATTGTTTCTTACTTCTGTTTTGTTTGATTTCAACCAAAGACTGGTATTTGTCGACTACAAATTGTAAAAAATTACAAAAAGCGTTTAAAGTTTGATCCGTTTTCTTATTCGGAAATATACTTGTTATTTTCCATTTCCTTTCTGTTTTTCAAAGCGTTTATGTCGTTGAAAACAGACATCTTTCGACGTTTAAATGCTTTTATCTTGGGTTTATCATATTTTTGTTAGACGAAAAACTACGAGAAAATGATCTGTAATGTCATAACTGATAGATTCTGTTATGCATTGATTTTTATCGATGTTTGTTAGAGTCAAATCGAGGGATGTTTTTGTTGTTGACGTTTCGCTTTTTATACCCGAATCCATTAGGTTCATACCATTACTAGAGATACCATTACTAGAGAGAGTACCATTACTACACTATCATACCATTAATAGAGGTAATGGTATGAATGGTTCATACCATTACATCTTCAAATCCCTTTTTTATAGGAGTCAGAGATAGTTGATCTATATTGAAGTCTCCATATACGATAAAGTTTTGGTTCACAACCACCATAGTCTCAAGATAGTTGTCAATTTAGTCGGGAACTGATTTTTATTGAACCCTGGGGGAACATAGTATGTAATCAAAGGATAGTTTTTGTTATTTGTACTAATTTTTATACCTAGGCTTTCATTATAATTCGTTGCAAAGCTTTCTAAGAGAAAAATATCGTTCCTGCAAAACATGGCTACTCCAACAATTTCCACCCGATTTGTAGCAATTATTTTCTTATCAGTTGAAGTGTTCTTCATGAGAACCCTCCTTATCCAAGTTTCAACAAGGCAAATCACATTTGGTAGTGACTCAATTGTTTGCAAAAAAAACCTGAAGCTACTCAAAATGTTTGTTTACAGATCGGATATTAACTAGCAAGAGTGAGAATGTTAGTTTTTTGATGCATAAGTTCTGTTTTGCTGAAATGAAACACCGTAAATATTTTTTTTGTTGATAGGTATATCATTTCTACTGTTTGTTGCGTCCATATGAGGCGAAAAGCATAGGTTCCTTTGTTATTCAAGAATGGAGTGCCATTATTTTGTATAGTTTGCAAACTCTCCGAAAGCTCGCTGATGTCATCAACTGGTTTTTATCTTTCGCCATCAATAGCCCATAAGTGGGATTTCTTAATTTTATACTTAATGTCCAGTTCTTAAGCTTTTTTTAATGAAAACATCTTCTTTCGCTAGTGGTTCATGAATAAAATAGGATTCCCCATTGAATTTATCAGACTTCTTAACCATAAAGCACGTTTCAGAATTATGTCCCTTTAATGCAAATAGTAAAATTGAACAAAACAGGCGCGTTGTTTCCATTTTTTAGTGGGTGGGCAATCGACATTTCGTCGGGATTCAAACTAACCTGTAAGTTGTTGTTTTTTTTTCTGTAAAACTGGTGCAAGTAAGTTACTATCAGCTGGGATGTCGATGTTAGTAAAAATAAGAAAGGTGTAATCTGTTTTGGTGCATTTCTACTGTTGTTTAATTGTTTTTCTACCTGGTAGATGTTATTTTCTGAAGTAATTTGTTTATTCTCAAGTTTTTCGAGATCATCCGTAAGATTTTGTATGAGTAGGTTTTGTTTTGTTACAGTATTTGTAAGTTTTGATTAATTTGTTTCAGTTCGGTGATTTTTTCTGTAGTAAGGTTCTCTTGGTTGGCCATTTTGGTTTAGAAACGTGAATTTCAAACTTTTTGAATAGCATAAAACGAGCAAGAAAGAGCAATTGCTTTGTTTCGCTTTGTTTTTAAGACTGACAACTGATAAAAGTATGCAAACAAAGACTGACTGTTATCGATTTTAAAGACTTCATCTTAACGCTTATTTTTAAATCAGATTCAATGTTTCACAAACATGGCAGAATTCGTTCGTCAAAATGGGGCAATGTGTTTATTGATTACGATCAAATTCTGAAATGTAAATTCAAGAGCAACCGTACAAATCTTTTAACAGTGAGTAAGTCAACTCATATTAAGTTATCAAATTTATTTAGAAATAATGCGAGTTGTGGTGTAAGTATCAAATTTGATATCTTTCAATTTAGAAGCATAGTTTAATATAATTGTGTAAACCTAATTACAGCTGTTCACCAATTTAAAACACTTGTCTTCAAAGAAAATGAAACTTTCAATCTTTCCTTTCTGCTTTTTTTTTCGCTGCTTGTTTCATTCCCGATGTCTGTAGGTGTCAAAGGTGGCTATTATCCGGCAGTCTGCCGGCTTTATTACTGCATATTTAGGCAAGATCGATTTTTTAACGTTCCGTCTTCTACTGATGCTTGTGAATTCGGTTAAGAAGCGGAGGGCTGAATTTTTGGCGGCGTTGAATTAATTCTCTCTCAGGGCAAACTGATCACGCTGCCAAAAAGTTTGAAGAAAAGAGTAGACAGACCATTAGTTATGCATTTAGGGAACTATTGTTCCAACCCACTTTAGTGGGTGAAGAACTATATACTCCAATGGTTTTTTGTTCAGTAAATTTTAGCCGATCGGTTTATTCATCATGGATGGTTTTGAGTATTCTTGAATTAAATATTTGCTGGTTTGCTAGTTTAAGTCGATAATTATCCAAAATGCAGCTTTTATCTTTAATAAGTCCACTTTTTTGTCAGCGTATTCATATCCATATTATTTGGAACCAATACGTGTTCCTAATGAATGATCAGCAATAGCAAGTCTGGTTTGAGTCTGATTGTTGTTTTTACAGTCCAAAAATAATTCGGATTACACTGTCCGTCTTTTTTGAAAATCTCTTTGTTCGTTTTTGCTTTTTGTAATTACAGAACAGACAAACAGCAAGGTTTCAAAGCAAGAGTTACTCATGAATGGTGCAGTTGGATTCCTAAGAAGTTTCAAGGAAACTGATCTAATTTTTCTGTCGAAACCTTATGGTTGTTTTAACTTTTAAAAATACTGTTTTCAAAATGACCAATGGATAATTGAGCTCTGCCACTTTTTGCTCTTTTCGTTCTTCTTGTAGTCTAAGGTCAGCAAAGACAGGTGGTATCGCCTTTCTAAGGTAATAAAATCTAATATTTGTTGCGTTTTAACGTTTTAAGTATTGGGTTTTCTGTTTTGATGCTACGAGTTTTCACAAATAAAATGTAATTTTTGGATTTTTTTCAATCTTTGAGGTTCGTGTTCTTGTCTTGTCATAATATTAACAGATCAGATATCACATTAGGAACAATGGAAAACATCATTTTTTTTCGTTGAATATATTTTGCTCTTAACGGCTTCGACACCATATTCTACCAATTTAGTGGATTTTTTTGTTTTCGATTGTCGTATGAATAATTCTGCATAATTGCAGGTGTTAGCTGCTCCGTAAGGATCAACAAAGGAGCCTATTTACCGATTTCAGTTGATCCCTAAAGTTTGTCTGGACGTATTTTTTAACTTACCAGTTTGCTGTTATTTTATCTAATTGTTTCCTTGTCTCATTAATTACAGGTCACGTATTGCAATATTGGTGTTGAGGAAAGACAGAATTGGAAATATCTATTTTTTGTAGTTCACTAATTTTTGTTTTATCGGCTATGACACCCGTTTTTCGCAACAATTTATTTAGTCTTAATATAATTTAAATTTTGTCTATATTTGTCGTTCTTTTTGCAGACGTATGACTATTTCCAAATAATGACAGATATCCGGATTTCTTGGTAAAAAGAAACTTATTTAGCTTTTTCAGTTGATAGCTAAATCTTTATGATTTTGAAATTAATTTTTTTTTCGGAGACTAAAATTTACTAAAACTCAATTCAGGTCCAGGTTGACATAAATATTCTTATCTGAATCTATACAATGTTCTTATATGAATGCTGATGTCTGATATAACTTTTTAAGTTACTTGGTTTCATAAAATTCTACGAAATTTTCTAGCTTCGCCCTTGTTTTTTTGTCTTCTTGTTATCTAGTCTCATCATTCAGAAGTTATATATGTTATTGGTGATCGAAGGAGCAACTGATTATTGCTTATTTTGTACTGATTTTGCCTTCGACAAGGTTTTTGAATATTAATTTGAATTTTCGTGTTTCTTCTGTGTTTTTCGTTTGTTTTTGTGGACCTCCGACATATTCCGGATAATGATAGTTCTCAATGTCTTCACATGAAGCTATGAATAAACGTATTTAAAAATTTCAGATGATATCAAATAATTTTCATTGTTTGAAATCATTTGTTTTCAAAAAAAGGAAACGTTTTTTAACGTGGCGTTATTTACTTTACTAAGTGATGTGAGTTGGAGACAATTTTTAATTTCATAACTAATTATTTTTGAATTTCCTTTTTGAAAGTTTTCTCTCCACCTCATTTGATGGACAATTAAGCCAGAATTGTGGATGAGCGGGGTCGGAACATCATGTGCAGACGCATATTACCGAGCCTCCTTGTATAATTTGCTTATCTTTTCATTAAACACTGTGCAGTATTTGCTGAAATAACTTGTTCTTCTGACGAATATAGTAGTTAATTTGATACCATTTTTTCAATATTAGGGGTAACTAGTGATTTGTTTTGCATTATTTTCTTTGTTCGGCGAGGTTATCAAAAATCCTGTATCATTTTAACGATTGATAACGATAAGATGGAAAATAAGAAAAAAATTGTTTCGTGGAAATGAAGGATATCTTTGATGGGGAACCGGATTTGAGAGTTAGTGGATGTGGTTCTTAGTTTTCTTGGTTGTTTCATAAAAAAGCTGGCCGGGTGAATGCGAGCGCGTGTTTAATTTTACTCTAAACCTTTTTTCTTAACCTTTTTATCGTTGAGTTGACCTTATGGATTCACTTTTTGAAGCATTGAACATTATTAGTAGTCTTATTAGATCTTTTGATTGCTCTTGAAACGATATTTGCTGCAGTGCTGTTAGTGCTGCTGGTTTTTTAGCGAATCTTTTACAACCGATTTTAAGTCTGATCATTATCGTCCGACCGGCGAATTTCGTGACATTTGTTGTGGACATTGAGTCACCATAAAGTTCGCTTAGTGCTTTGTTAGTCTAATGGCGAACAGTTCAGCGAACTACTGAAGTGGTGTATGTTCAGATCTTTCCCCTTTAGCCCCCCCCCCCAGTAAATTTGGCAACCCCGATTTGTATATGTTTAAACATTATGTATGCGCTTTTATTATTACATGTGAATACGTCTGAATGGGCATTTAGAAAATATTAATAGAGCGGTGATTTGAAATTAATACTTTCATAATAATAATGAACTGCATATAGTGTAAACATCCACCAAAATCTTGTTCTTATTGCATTTTCGGGAATTACGTGCTTTGTAAATGGGTCTACAACATAAAGAGATCCTGAAAAATGTTGCAAATGTGTCTGTTGATGTGTTATACTAGGTACGTAATCATGATCATAAGTTAACTTTCCAAAAGGGAGCAAAACATTAATATTTGGGGGATGCCTAAGTTTCGGCTATATAGGACCGGGGGGGGGGCGCTAGCGGAAAAGATCCGTAAGTTCATTGTGTAAAGAATAATCTCGGAGATGTAGACAACCGCCATCTGAGCTACTGAGGCTGTGTTTCCTAATCGTAGCTATGATATTACTCAGGCTGAACCCACTCGTTTGACATCATTTTGTCGTTAGGCGGTTGTTTCATGCATCCTCTAATGTTTATGATTTTCCTTTTCCGTTATTTTTTGAAGACCAAAACGACTTTTTTGAATGTTGGCATTTTGTAATTTCTGTTAGTTGCGCTGTTACTTGTTAATGTCTTCAAGAAGTTCTCGAACGATTTATAAATTTCTGTGCCATTTTTTTTCATTTTTGCTTGTCTGTTCGGTGCTGTAAATTGTCCCAGCTGTGCACTATTACTAAAGAAGTTAATGGAACGAAATTTAGTTTGATTATTAAATTTAAATCCGTAATGTACCATTAGATTAGCTCCATGTCATTTATGGCTAATATGTAGGTTAGTGCCCGCAGTAGCGAGCAACTGTCACCAGCCTGTCCCAAACAATAGATTTGATTTTGAACCCTCGATTCATTTTTTTTCTACCAAAATTAATATTGAGTAATGAGAATGATCAAATAATTCGGTGAGAGAACATATATCAAGAAACTGACATACGACATATTGAAGTCATCAGGAAATCATTTTAAAAACATTCGGACAAATGATTTGACTACTGACGTTTTGTTATTAATTGCTCAAGAACGGTGTTTGATGCGATTTTTGTAAACGTGTGTCATGTATGGCAAAGTTGTCGCTTGACCGTTTTCACCTTTAAAGTGACTTTTTACGGCCTTGGCTTTTTTCGTTTTGCGTGACTTAATTTTTTCTCTTTCACAATTTTAGACAACGAAACTCGGTAGTTGCAGGAAATTTACTAGAAGTCAAATGAGAAGTGCGCAGAAATTTGAGTCATTTTTATACTTTAAATCCACAAATTGGTATATAATAAGCTTTAATAACGTAATTTGAAGCCCCACTTCGTGGTCACCCTCTCCCAACGAGCTACCACTCGTTGGAGAGCAATTCTTCCGATGTTGGTCCGTAATGTGTTTTTATTGTATTTCTTAAATCAGCAATAAATCATTCAGGTAGCAGAAGTAGAGAAAATTATTATAAAATATTTACAAACAATTTTTTTATTAGATTTTTTTGTGAAAAGGCTGAATTGTAATCTGATTGTTTTCAGGTATGAGTTATTAGTGCTCTCAAAATTTTGCTGCAAATAATATTTTAGTTCTGTTCCAATTTTCTAATCTATGCAGTTGAAACGTATCGTTGTTAATTGCACTCTTGTTCACTATTTTATATCGTTCAGCTTATTGGGCGGCAGTTTACTACTTGAAGTCAACTCAATATTTGTCGAATTTATTTTCATTCTTTTTCAGTTTAAAGTCTGACTGATTATTATTATTAATAAATGTACAATCAAGTTCAATCAATTTAAAAGGCATCAATGAGTTTATCCTTTAAAACCAATTGATTGCTCTTGTTGCTGGGAGCCAGTTCAAGCCCCGGGAAGGGCTTCTGTTGGCTCTGTTTGCTTTTATTCTTTTTCTTGGTGTTCTTGGCTAGCCTCGTAGAAGTTGATTAGCTCGCCGTTTTTCCCATGCGTGGTAAGATATCAATTTTTTTGTTCATAGGAGAAAAAGGTCGTTAGTTAAGATTAATAATTCAAGAAGTAATAAATAGTGAGTGAAGGAAGAGTGAATAATAAAAAAATTGAAAATAGGAATAGGAGTGCGCTCATGGTGGGATTTGAATTACTGCTCCCAGTTTGATCAAAGAATTAGAGGACTGCGCTAGAACTCGCTGTTTAAGTCGTAAAAAGTGTATTTCTGTTCATGAAGGCAAGCGTCAAGACGCCTTAAATCAAATTCAGGGAAGACGAGAAAAAGTGCAGTTGCAACAGTTAATAACTTAGCTTCAAAAAGCAAAATTAAAGCGTTTAGTAGAATAAAACTAAAGAAGGGAGAATAAAAAGCAGTAAAACGTGCTCTGCTAACCTAAACCTTAAAAACACTGAACCAAACCGCGCATAGCACTATTATGTCATTTGTTGTATAAGTTTAACTTGACTGTGTTAAAGATATCAGTGGAGTGAATGTGAAAAGCAATAATGTTTTCTTGGTTGAATGATGCCAATCGATTAAGATTTTCCAGTAATTAAAAGCTGTGTAAATTGCTGGTGTTTTCCTGGTGTTTCTCACAGCTAAGCCCCGAATTTACTAGGTGAGCGGCTGGCTTAGCTGCATGGTTTGGACGTTGTTTGTTTGATTTCTGCCCCGAATTAACTAAGCAAGCGGCTGGCAGTAAGTCATTGGTTGATGGCTGTTCTACGATATAGGAACTGGAATTTAAGATAAAGTAAATAAAAATAAAAGAAGACTACAAGCTGTTGCTCTGACTCGATCCATCTTCCAATTCTTCATTTGTTTCGTTCCAAGATCGTTAACTGCTCGGTCATTGTACTCTGATTGTTGTAGGTGGCGGCAGTGTTTTTTCGTCATTAGTACATACGGCAATCTTGTCGAAATTAAATGTAAAGAACATTAGCAGGACAGATGGTCCAATGTGCTTTGATAACTGTTTTTTGGACGTTGTCGTTTTGTGTATTGATTCGGGTATACTAGTTCAGATATTGATTCGATCTTGTTTTCCTGCGCGTTTCAGGTACTCATTTGCTAATCTGATCTGAATATCCCTTACAGCAGGTATATTGGCCTCTTCATGGAGTTTTTTGAAGCTGTACCAGCGGGGTTTCCTCATATAAATTTTTAAGAATCTATTTTGGGTCAGTTTTATGTTGTTGATTATTGAATTAGATTGTTCAATCCAGCTGGTATTCGCATAGAGAAATAGGGGTCGAACCCATGATTTATACAAAGTCAGCAAGCACTCTTCATCAATGTTGATCTGACTGAGCCGCCATAGCTGGTAGTTTTTTTGTTTGCTCTTGCCAGCAAACTTTTGCAGTGTTCGTTCTACTTTAGATATGGGGTAAGGTTTACGCCAAGAAGTTTGATTGAATTTGCGCCTTCAATTCGTGTACCATCGATAAAAAAGATCTAGACTGGAAACTTTCTTTGACGGATTTTTAAAAAGCATAAAATTTGGTCTGCCATTATTTTCAGATTTTCGCACCATTTGATCAATTTGTCAATTAAAAACTGAAGTTTCTCCTGAATTATTCTGCTGCAGCGCGACCTGTAGTAAAGAGCAAAATCATCAGCAAATTGAGAAAATTATGTAGGTAAATCAGGATAAATAAGGAACAGTATTGGTGCAATAACGCTGCCCTGAGGTACTCCACCTAGTGTTGAAAATGTGATGCTTTTTGAGTTATTAATTTTTACGGCGATACTACTTCGAGAAAGAAAAGAGTTAACCCATTTTATCACAGGTTTATTTGTTTTTTGCACACTAATTTTTTTGCAGTTTGTTTTGAAGTCCTAGTCTCAACACCGCATCAAACGGTTTTTCAATATCTAGGCAGAGAGATCGCCCATTTCGGACCATTGAAATGCTTCTGTTACATGCTGAATAAGTTTGAGCAAGTTATCGGTTGTGCAGCGTTTCCTTCTATATAAAACTTTACATTTCACCGAAGACGCGATTGTTTTCACAGTGCGCTAGGACAATATTTTTTACTGCAGTTTCACAAGTTTTTGCAATGGAATTAGTTGGGCTGATTGGTCGGTATTTTTCGGCACCTTTGTTTTTGTTCGGCTTCGGTAACCTTTTTTACTTGTAACTCTTTCCATGTTGTTGGAACATAAGAGTTTTTTTGAGCTAGTTATCAAGAGACAAATAATTGCTTTGAGGCATTTAGGTAGCCTCTTCCGGATGTTATGGTTGATTTTGTCTGGTCCTGGGCTTGATCTACTTGTTTTGTTCAGAATTTCGTTATATTGATATACTTTCATAACACAGTAGTTATTCGGTTCAATATTGTCGTATTGGAGAAATTTTTTATTCTTTTTCGACTTTCTCGAAGTTTTCATTTAGTTGCAAGCTTTCGTATTTATAATCTTTCATTCTATGATGTAGAAGAGTTTTCAATATTTCGCATTTCTCAATGTCTGTTGTTGCTCTGAGTTGTTTATATGAGATTTCAACACTTTGTTCAGTTTCATTTGGTTTTAATCCCCACATAATGCTTTAACTGCTCTTCAAAAACCTTTGTTCCCCTTGTTGTGAGAACTTGCGATCAATTTTGATTGTTTGATTTTTTCCGATCGTTTTATTGACCTCTTTGTTTCTCTTTGGAGGATTTTTTTGCTTTTTCAGGGTTTTGTACTGTTCTCCGTTCTTTTCCGCACTCTTTTCTTTTTACTCTTTTCGCGGATAAGATTAGTAAATTCATGTCCAAAGGGAAATATTTTTTGTAGGATATACGACTTCTGTAGCGAGAATTGAATGATCTGTACAAGTACTTCATTAAATTGATTCAGTTCTGCTTTTGGATAGACTGGTGGTTAGAGCACAGAGCTTTCATACTCAAGTTTGTAATATTTGAGCTGTAGTTACTACCAAATTCATGGGAAACATAAATTGTGTCCAAAAAATTTGAAGACTGATTGATCGGTGAAGTGTAGATCAAGCTTATTTCGACAGTCTCCTTGAATTGATTGATATGTGAAAAGCGTTGTTTAAAAGAGTAAAGGTTCTAGTTTCTATCGTTTCAAGTATTTCACCGTTTTCAGTATTATATGTGCAATTCAGCTCTTGATGTGGAGCGTTGAAATCTCCGCAGAAAAAAACTTTTTCATTTCAGTTTCAAAATTTTCTGACTGTTTCAAATCACAACCTAGTGATTTGTAAAGAGCTATAACCCCGAGATGACCTACAACAGTTACTTCTAAGCATGCTTTTATTAGTTCGAAAACTTTTCCTCGTTCGTTTCTATCAAGTTTTTCTGGTTGAACTTCTACTATTGTCATTCCCTTCTTTGCCAAAAATCATTGAGCCATGTGACTTACTTGCTCTCGTTTCTGTAGTTACGAAATAATCATCGGTGAGATTTTCAGTACGCCTGCTTTCGATTTCATTCAGGCACACAATATGATTATCTTCTCCCTTCCAAGATACAAGGAGTTCAGATTTTTTGTTAGATAGGCCTCGGCAGTTCCATTGCATAATTTTGATTTTTTCCCATTTTGGCTGAATTGGTGGCTGTATGTTTAACTTTGTTGCGTTGGATTTTTCGTGAAATTGTTATTAGCATTTTTGATGCTTTGATGTACTTTTTGACCTTCTATTTTATCACCGAAATTTCTGCTTGCACTAATACTGACAACTTTGATTATATCACTGTAAGACATTGTGTTGAATGTTGATCGGACTTTGCTGAGTACTTCAGCAACAAGAACTTTTATGTTTATTGCTGAGACAGTTAAGTTTGGGTGTAGCTTTTCGGGTTGTCTTTTTGCGACTGCTGAGTACTTGATATCTTGGTTTCTCTTTGTTGCTTCAACAACTGCGTTTTGATAGGAGGAACATCCTTTGTACACAGATGCGGGCGATCCACCGCAATTAGCAAACTCGGCTTTTTTGTTTGGTGCATTGTTTTACTATGTGCTGGCCTGAGCATCGCAGGCAACTCTGCTCGTTTTTACACTCATTGGCGGAGTGTCTATATTTCTGGCAGGTAGTATTGGTTAACATGTGGCGGCTCTTTGCTTTGTTCACATCTGTAGATCAGCCAACCAATCTTTACACCGTGCTTTTGTGCTGCTGAAACATGATTTGTTGAGTCTGTTAATACTCTGATAAGCTTTGTAGGTTTTCCACTTGCTCGGCTTATAATCTTTGACACTTTTACTACATTAATTCCAGTCCTCTTTCGTTTCCTCTTCTTGGATGATGTGATACACATTGACTATAACAAAGCTTGGTTTGGACTTGGCTTTCAGCAGTGTATTTCTTGCGTTTACAATTGCGTTTGGGAATACTTGTTGCAGGTATATACGACATGAGACTATCTCTGGAGGCTTTGTTTTCCGGTTGGATAAAGAAATCGAATGAGTTTGGCAATTCTCTAATTCGTTGTATTTTCAGTTGTGGGAATTTTGTCTTCATAGCTCGGGCAAATTGCACTTGAGTTGGTCGGATTGATTGTTATAACTATTGGTCTAACTGGCGCTGATATCGAATTCCTCTCGATTTCGAAAACGTTTGTGTTTGTTTTGAACTTGATTGAAATCTTGTTCATCCTGTGAAGTTTCATCAGCGGTTCCTCTTGCTTCTGACGGAAGAGCTTTTAGTTGGCTCATTTTGGCGAAGGTCGCACTGAAGGCTATTGCGTAGCAAAACGACGAAGATGTGGATTTTAAAAAAAACTTTTAAAGAGTGAAAACTAAGTGAAATAAGCCAATTAAAAAGTCAGTACTTTAAATCTTAAGTAACTTTTAGTGAAAATTCTCTTTTTATAAAAAAAGACTCGCTCCCAGTTTAAACTCTAGTAGTATATGAGCTCGAATAGCATCAAGTAGCTGATGTTTTGCAATTGTAAATTATAGTTTATCGTTTTCCTTAATTATGTTGGCGAGCCGTTGTTTATAATTCTAAAGCTCCTGACCTCAAAATATTACTCATTGCTTCAATTAGTTTTTCAGTAGTTCTGTACTTGTTGTCAATTTAATTGAGTACATTATCTGTATTTCGATAACAGATTAAGAGCACATGTAAAACAAAGCCATAAAGTTGAAATTCGATTGATCGACCACAGGCATTATTACTTGTAGAACATACTTGGCCAATTTCAAAGCTGGTTATGTTGAAATTAGGAATGGAAAGTCTTATCATTCGTATGCGGCAGCTGTCGCCATAACTATTCGGCACTTTTCCGACAGCTTTGTTATTTGTTTTAATTATTTCATGACAGCTTTTTTTCAGATCGAAGTACAGAATGGCATTACTTCACCAAATAAGAATTAAAGCTTTAAGACCATGCTATACGTCATTACTAGCGTCGTCACAAAGTAGCAACTCCACCTTGGGGAACACAATTCTCCCTGCGGTTCTCCACAAATCATCATTTAGACAGGTAACTTCAGACTCATCTGGAATGGATCCAAACGTCCAGAAGATTGCCAAAAATGAGAAAGTCGAGTTTTGGGAGAAAAACAGAAATCTGAAACGGCCCATATCACCCCACATGACTATTTACAGCTGGCAGTACACAAATACACTATCAATTACACACAGGGCTACTGGTATAATGATGTACGGGGGTCTGTTTGTGTTAGCAGTCCCTTATATTTCACTGCCATACATGTTTCCTGCCTACATCACCTATCTGACGTCTTTCACCAGTGGAAAACTGTTACTGGGCACTGGAAAGTTTCTGATTAGTCTCCCTGTTGTTTATCATTCCCTGAACGGAGTCAGACATCTGTTCTGGGATTTCGGTTATGGGTTGAATTTAGAGAATTTGAAGACCACAGCTTATGCCACTGTTGGAGGATCCTTGGTGATATCGCTTATACTGGCTTTCCTGAAGTTTTAACTGAATATAGTCAACATCGAACTTGGTGAAAACAAAACTTGTTTAGAATTTGCCAAAATTGAAACTAAGCACTAATTGAACGTAGTAATTTATCATGCTAACCCGAAGTGTTTTGTAACTTAAATGATTTGAGCTGAGGTAGGGCACAGAAAAACGGTCAATTTCTTATGTCTTATGATTTTTAAGCATTCAAGTTTTCTTAAATGTTCCAAAATTTTAAACACCGCTTGGACGCATTTTTTGAGATCGTTTTTTTGAATTGATGCACGTTTAGAGACAGCTGATTAAGGAAATAAACAGATCAGCAAGTAAAAGAGCAGTATGTTTGTAAGAGATGTAAGTTAACTGTTTTAAACATAATTTATTGACAAATTGGAATTCCAAATGGTTTAATCGTTTCTATTTCTCTGTTAAATAAGAAATGAGCAAAGTTTGTCATGGCTGTCAAACAATTTAAATTGTCTCCTATGAATTAGTCATAAAAAGAGAATTGTTTAAAGCGATTATTTGGAAGCTTATAATTTCGGTTTTTAAAACACTAAAACGGATTATAAGTCAGGAACCTAATGTTTGCCTTGGCACGATAAACTTCACTGACTTCTTCGAAATAGTATTCAGTTCTCTCTGTACTTCAGCAAAAGTAGAAATTTCGCCAACTTTTCAAGTGTTTCGTGGAGAAATTTTATATTCCATATTACAAGAATGATATACTTAGATTTAGTAACTTGTTATTGCCACTTTTTGGGCGGTTCTTCACAGAAAAAGTTCCGGGCAGTTCTTCACTTTTTTGGAAAGTTAAATGTGTACATTTCTTTCAAGTTCAGTTGTTTGAAGAATCTGATCTTACTTTTTTGCCGCAAGCCGGACAACAAAACCTTTTCAATTAGAAATCGGCGCTGCCAACAACATTTGCCAAGAAAATTAAATGCAGATATCTCGTAAGTGTGTTCGCGACTTTTCTTAAATGCTCACAATTGTAAACACAGCTTGAACACAATTTTGGTTGTGAGGTCGTTCTTTTGAATTAATGGCGAGACATGTGGAAATGAAGTGAATTGTGGTGAAAATAAAAAAATTTTCAATCAATTGAAACTCAGGCGTTTGTCAAGGGCAACGGAGCAATTATTGATTAAATCATTCATTTCAAATACAACCTATGTTTTTCAAAGATACTACAACAGCACTAAAAAATCTTCAAAAAATTATCAAAGTGGAGACATTTGTAAAATAATTCTCTGTTCTTGACATTTTTGGCGCCGAAATGATTGCTGGATGATTGTCATGGCTCATGCAACACGAGTTCACCTACAAAATTTACTGCCCAGAACGGAGGATCTTTGAGGTTGCAAACTTTTCCGTGCAGTTATGCCGAAACTAAATTCGTTAACATTTTTCCTCTACTTTTAAACTATATATTTTTTGAAGAAACTGTTGTCAGCAAACTGGCAGCTAAACTTAAGATCAGATTCATGAAACGACCGTCATTAATGAGTGAAATCGAAATATTTTACTTTAAATCTCTGTCATAACAAAATCTTTTTTTCCTGTGCATAGATTTCTAGCCTCAAAAAGGTAATCCAGCCATCGGACTTCGGCAAAAATGGACAGTATATTGAAAGCAAATCATTTAAGTACTAAATCAAAGGCACTTAATTCTTTTAAAATTGCAAATATGTATACACGCAATGTATATACTGTCTATTTTTGCCGAAGTCGGATGTCTGGGTTACCTTCACACATTTTGCTTGAGACTAGAAATCTGTGCACAAGAAAAAGTGGATTTTGTTGTGACAGAGATTTGAAGTAAAATATTTTGATTTCACTCATCAATTACTGTCGTTTCGTGAATCTGATCTGTTAAGATAAAAGTCTGCTGACAAAAGTTTTTTCAACTAGATTGATAAGACAGCAAAAGTCATGTGTGAAGAAGATTACCAATACTTGAACGCAAATTTTTATACTCGGCGGAATTTTTTTAGTGTTTGAATGAAAATGCAGATGGTTCTTTCCATATTAAATGAATAGAATTATGTCCAAACGTTTTGATCATTTTTTGCAAAATCTGATAGTTAATGTTTATGGCGCAGATATAACGTTCTGTCCAATGGAAAGTGTCAAAGTCTTTTTTAACAGCCACACAGCGACAGCTGGACTATTATTGGCCTTCTCTTGGTTTTTACAATTTAAAGAACTTGAATTGTTTTGGGGCGCTGTCTTTTTTTAGAAGTTCTGTTCACACATTTTCATGAATTTAAAGTCAAATCACGTCAAAACAGGAATTGGCAACAGCAAAACGCGAGTGGTTTTGCGGAAAGCATTTTTTTACATTCTAAATTTAGGTAGAGTGAGAAAACGGTGTATGAACAAAATTTGTTCACATGCGGCATTTTAGCTTCGATTTTTACTGTTTTCGATTTTTTGATAGAATTTTTTTCTAAATGGTTTTTCCAATCCAGTCATAGTCCATTTTAGGTCCAGTTTTTCGTTAAGTCAATGAAAATTCTTTGAATTGTTGGTCAGGACTTATCCTGCTGCGTTTTTTATTTCGTCGTCAAAATTTTTGTTACGACCATATGACGTCACAATCACTTCAAATCCGCTTTTTGTTCATTCGTTCATGCAATTTGAACTGAATTGAGTGTGTGATGTCATTTTTCACTCTTAGTGGAGATCGTTTTTTTGTTCATTCGCGTGATTAAGTATTTGATCACATTGACCTATCTCAATCTCAAAAATGACTTCCTCACTCTAAAATTGACTTTTTTTCTTTAATTCAAACAGCTAAAGTCAAGTTGGTGTGTGCCGCTCTAATTAAAGGTTATTTGAGAGCAGCTATTTGAAGCAGCAATAAGTTTGACTGATATTTAATCAAAATGTAAAATCTGAGCATTTAAGAAAATAATTTTCTTGTTCTGTTTCTTTTACTATCTTATTGAGAGCGCAGATCTACAAAGCTATTGCGGCTATTTTCTGGCAATCTGTCAGCTATGTTTCAAAAGTTTAACTTTACATATATATTTGAAGATAGTTAAAGAAAACAGAACTAATTTGATACGAACGGCTTTTGTAACCCAATTGAATGCTACACGAGTCATGCATGGTAAAGGCAAAAATATTTGTACAAGTTGCGTTACTTCATTTTCATTGTAACTGCTCTTTAAAATGCGTCCACTTCGAAACATTTGGCGGAACTGAATCTAGCAAAATGTTATTTGTCCTTGTGCAAATCGATTTGATGAGATCTATTTAAATTAACAAAAATGTTGTACAACATTAAAACGATTATCCGAAAAAAATGTATATTACAGACTCTTGTATTTTGAACCTCTTTGTTTGTGGTAATCCAAAAATGAACTATTGTTGTAGCTTCAAGGTTATTTCATTGCAATCAAACCTGAAGTTATCCGTCATCGTGAGTCATCCGACTGCTTCGTGAGTCGATAGGAATCAATATAAGGCATCATTTACAGCATTTCTGGCTCCAAGAATTAAATGTTGATAGCGTTCATGTTCAGGTAGATTTTATGTAGTAGCTATTTATTTAAGCTCCCAAAAAATAAACATTTCAAAAAATTTCAGATGATGGGCCGTCTGTTTAGACACCTTAATGAGTTTGTATAGAGTGCTTTGTAAGCAAGTTTATCCCTACACGAAAACATATCAAAAGCTGATAAATTTTCGCTCATTGATGGAGCTGACTGTTTGTGGAACCAGAAATGAATACCACATTTTGGCAAAGTTTCTAAATCCAGGGAAATACGAGAAGTTGCTGATTTACCCGGAAGGGAAGTGTTCATATCTGCAATCTTCAGATGATCCGGCTAAAACAGCGCATGCATTTCTGGACGTCAGATCGGGTAAGATTTGAGCCTATCGTCTGAAAAAATAGGTTTGCCGAGAATTTCTATAAGCGATAACTAATTTGTTGTAAATCAGCAAGCTTTAAAAACATGGTAAATAATAAATTGCGACATGGTAGTCATTTTTTAAATTGGATAAGTTTGGACGCCAGAATACTGCTCCGTTAAGCAATATTTAGAATTGTTCCTTTAAACATTCTGGGATCTCCACAATTACACTTTTCAATCTAAACTTTCAAAAGTTTGCTATATCTCTTTTCAATACTAAAATATCATTTGCTTACTCGTCTTCTCATTTCGCTATTTATATAAACACACGCCAGTTTTTGAATTATTTTTTATATTGCGTAAAAATTTCAAAATTGATTCCGTTTTGGTTTTTTTTAAAAAAAGGAAAACAATATTGAGAAACACGTACTCATACTGGTCCTGTTCGGGCATGTTCCATTTATTTGCAAATTTGCAATCTTGTAGGTTCTTGCAAGACGAATGGTTATCTTGCAAGATCTTCGAAAGCGAATGGGGGACCAAGAAAGTCGAATCGGTTGGTGCCTACGACTAAAACAAAGTTTTCATTGAACAAGCTGATTGCTGTGTATCATATGTCAAAGCTAAGAGTTTTGTTGCTCAGTATTCTGGTATAAATTCGAGCGCTTCTGATGGGGATCACAATTGAAAAAAAAAAAACATTTTTTTTTGTTTTTGTGCATGTACTGTAAAACAAATTGCGGTGGCAACATGAGACTCACGAATAAGAAGCTCGCGCCCTCTTATAGTAATAATAAAAATTGTAAAGAAACAGCAAGAAATGTAGGGAAAACTAAGAACTAAGAACAAAATGTATTGAAACTATGCTTTCAAAAATTTTCTGAAGCTAGAGCTCTGATTTCACTATGCAGCCACTTCGGTTCTGGCGAGCAAATGAGACTGCACGTTAAATCTAAACAAACTTTAATAAAAGCACGAAAGGACAAAGGAAACAGGGCAAAATTGAGATTGAAACACGAGAAAATCCGTCATTCTCTAGAAATCAGCATTATTATTAATAGCCGCACAGCTATAGCTGGGGCTATTATTGGCCTTCTCTTGGTTTTTTTATTTCGTCGTCATGATTTTTGTTACGACCATATGACGTCACAGCCATTTTTTGTTCATTCGTTCATGCAATTTCAACTGAATTGCATGTGTGACGTCATTTTTCGCTCTTAGTGGAGCGAGTTTTTTTGTTCATGCGCGTGATTAAATTTTTGGTCACACTTGACTTACCTCACTCTCAAAAATGACTTCCTCACTTTGAAATTGACTTTTATTTACTTTAATTCAAAGAGATAAGGTCAAATGGGTGTGTGTCACTCTAAAGGAAGGTTATTTGAGATCAGCTAATAGAGGCAGCAATAATTTATATTAGAAAACACGAACGCTGTTCCTCAAAGGAAACCTCTTTGAAGAACAGCTGAACTCAATTGGCGGCAATTGAATACTAAGTCAAATGAAAAGTGCGCTAAAACTGGTGTCATTTTTTTTACTTTAAATCTTAATAGCGGTATATGTTAACCTCTAATGTGGTTATTTGAAGCCAACTATTGAACTCCTTGGCCCCATTTAGGCTCCCCCTCCCGCCCTCCCCTCCCTCCCTCCCTCCCCCACCCCTCCCCCATTTAGGCTCCCCCTCCCTCCCTCCATCCCCCCCCCCACCCGACTGAAGCAGGCTGCAATTGATTAGAGCTCCCACTAGTCTTCCGAGAGCAATTCTTCCGACGTTTTGTCGGTTTTTTTTTGTTTTTGGAGTCTTATTACTCTTTAACAATATTGAATGTTCCCATTGGCTTTGAAACGACTCACAGATGAACATACAGAAGGTTATTAGAGAGTAGCTTGTGGTTTTATTGACTTTGACTCCTTGTTTCTGGAACTTCTTTCAGTTTTCTGGTGTTCGCCTGTCTTTGTTGTCATTTTGAGTCATGACTCATTCGGATTAATGAATGATCTCATTGGCTTCCAGGTATAAATTAAAGTACTCAGTGATTTTCGTTGAAAGCTGTTGGTGGTATTGTCTCTGATACTACGAGTTGTCTTTATGAGCTTTTGTGATTATATTTAGTTTCTTGGTGACTTTTGTGTATCAGTTCATATTTGGTTTCTTCTGAAGACCCTGATCACAATACTGAGACATCGCGTTAGTGTTTAAACGAAAATCGTTTTAACATATCCCAATTTATTTCAGTGAACACCTTATTTCTTAACGACTTCCACATTTTTCTCTCGCTTTTTTTTAATTCTGATTTTTCCCTGTATATTTGGTTCTTTTTCGTGTAGATTTTTTGGTTTTTCTGTTTAATGACAGGTTTCAAAAGTTTCCTTTTAATAGGGCTAAGGAAGCTATTAAATTAGGTCAGCTAATGGTTTGATATCAATTGCTTTCAAAATTTTCAGAAGTTTTTTGAAATTTTCCTTTTTGCTTTTCTTTTTTCAACTTGAAACGCAGTCTCATCAAGGAGATTTCCCATCCTCTTCCCTAATTTAATTTAAAGTTCAATCTCTCTATTGGTTTTTGTTAAATGTCTCATTAATATCAATTCCCGTTCATTTTCAAATGAGATCCGAATTAACAATTACAATTTTACGTTTTTATTTTAACTGAAATAATATAGATGATATTTGGAATAATGACATAATATCAGATAATAGATAGCTGATTAGGTTTTTAGCTTCAGTATTTTGTGGTTTCGTAAATTGTTTTTCAATTTTTGTATCTGTAGTTGTTTTTTTGTCTTGTCGTATGGGTTAGTCTCACCAACGACATATGAAATTTATTGGTTTTTGTTACTTTTGAAGTTATTTGGTTTTAAAAAATTTGATTTTGCTTTTTTTGGTCTGGTTATCTAGTCCCACAGTGGACAGCTACCATCTGATTTGTAGTTGAGGACATGCGAATTTGTGTATTTTAGATTTTATCAGATTGTATTTTGATTTGTTACTATGCTTTTGAAATTAGATATTTGAGTTTTTGCCATGTCTTTTCTTTTCCTGTATCTTGCCGATTGTATTGTCTCGTAGTCCTATTAATGGCAGGTATCATGGTCTCTTTAATCCGGCATGGCATTATATACTTTAATGAGTAGTTTGGGTTGTTAGAAATTTTTTTACACAAACATCTATTTTTTTTATATCTTTTCTCTTCATTTGTTAGACAGCTAGGTCAAAAATGGGGATGAGTGGTGTCGGAAAATTATGTGCGCACGCATATTAACGAGATTCCTTGTTGATTTAAAAAAATATTAAAACCAGTAAATGTGGATCGAAATCAAAACAAAATTTTGCTGAAATAAAGAGGTGTCAGTCATTATGCTCAGTGTCTAGACTTTGAACCGTCAAATGGTCTAGCGTTTGGCATTATAAAATATGTACCGTGTGCTAATGCTACCATCTAACAGCCGAAAGAAGAAAACATCCAAAGTGGCCAAATTGCAGGAAAAAAAATATAAAAAAACTTCATAATTTGGAACAGTTGCAACATAAGCAGAAAAATGCACGAGAACATCTAACAAGACCAGCCGATCCCAATCTAGTTCTTGTGCTGTGAAAAAGAAGTTCATTATTATAATGTTGACCTGGCTCATGATGAAACCGTTTTTTTTTTTTGGTTAAAATCACTTTCGTCAAACTTTTCACCTTATTGTTGGGGATTCAGCTAGCATGGAGTTCATTCCCTCGTTACATGAGGTACATGAAATGAAATCGATACAATGAAGTCCATACGTACGTGTTAACGGACAATGTTTATCTAGAAATAATGAACACTAAATCCCTTTTATCAATGATTCGTCTAGTTACAGTCGCTCCATTCGCCACCTCCTTTTTTATGAGGAATTTGGCAGTTGCCTGTTTAGACATCTCGGGAAGTAGCAACAGTTGTGACATGCTTATACCTAACTGCGTTAGTGGAGTTTCTTCTCTTGACTGTCAGGATGGAATCAGTGTATCTTTACACGAAGTTTCGAGTGGGCCTTTGCAAACATCGGAAAACCCTGGAAGATTGATGATGGTTTCGTCAAGTATTGATGCTGTTATGAGACACTCGTTGGGAATTCTGAAAATCAAGTGAGTTTGTTTTAGTCAGCTTTGGAATTCAGGTATTAGTTGGGCTAATCGGCCTTTCTGTAATAATTAAGATTGTACACATGGTCTCAGCTAGCAACTAATTGAAACCGAATGGGTTAGCAACCTGTTTCTTTCTGATAGTTAAAACATTGGAATTCAATATTGAAGTTTTTGAGCATTTGAAAATTCTTTTTACCAATGAACAAAACGTCATGGCATAACAAGCTTTCTGAAACTGAGACATTGATCACCAACAACAACCACTCTTGGGAACAGAAAAAGTGGTCAAAAGCCCATTCATCATCATCATCAACAACAAGATCTGTTCAAACGATCTAAATATCTGCTTTAATCAATGATCGTGGGCTTGTTAAACAAAAGTACCTACTTCACTGGCAACTTCAGAGTAATTTCATTCCTGAAGTATAAAACCCGACATCGATGTTATATGGATACGTATAGATATACCAGAATCTAGGTGATATTTACTGCTCTTACTCAAATCTTGTTGAAAATGGCTCGTTGCTGGATGTCGTTCCAGGTCTATTAGTCTGGCATCGGGCTGTTTTGTTTCTGATAAACTGACCTGTCATATATTCAATATTTTCATCATAATCTGGAAACTTTTGTTTAGTTTAAACTTGCATGCAAAAAGAAATCTCAATAATTAATAGCCGACCTCATCTTCTCAGCCGGCTAGTATATCGCTCCTATTTTTTACAATTCAAAGAATTTGAATTGTATTGGGGCGGTGTGTTTTTTTTAAGATGTGTTAACTTATTTTTCAATGACGTTGATAAACAGGTAAACCCAGCGGGCATTAAGTTTCATTAGAGGCCCCAAGTGAACGTCAGTAGTCCTCCGAGTGCTTAGATTGGTGCAGCTGCTGGGATGGCCTCAATTTAAGGTTAAAAGGTCATTTTTAGTTTTTGGGCTCAAAATGGTGCAATTTTTTGTTTTTTGTTTAAGTTTTTCGATTGATTAGTGTTAGGTGTAAGTTTTTAAAAGTTGATGAAGGCCTTTTGCGAGACAAAATTACTCGTTATAACCATTTTAGGAGCTATCTGTTTTGGAACTACAAACACAAACACGCAAAAT
This sequence comes from Convolutriloba macropyga, assembly GCF_964194025.1. Lineage (NCBI taxonomy): Eukaryota > Metazoa > Xenacoelomorpha > Acoela > Convolutidae > Convolutriloba > Convolutriloba macropyga. The sequence goes on along the minus strand of NC_134471.1, from coordinate 21,066,738 downwards.
GATACTAAATTTTGCAATTTTTTTCAAGTTTTTTGAAATTTTGTTTGTCGTTTTTTGAGTTTTTCCAGCTTTAGGGGCCAGGGAATCTCCTTTAAGGTTTGATAATAGGGCACTGTGTAGTTTCTAGTAACAATGGATTGGTTTTCAAAATTTTAATGTCTCGAATTTTTTTTTGTTTCCTAATGTTTTTGTCAATATCTAATATTTGTTTATTCTGAAGTGCCAGAAAACCTATTTCACGTTCTGAAAAGTTCACTGTATGGATGTTAGTTTCAATGGAATTGTTTTCACCCATTTAACTTTTCGAATTTTAAATATTTCATCAAAACATTTGTATTTGATTCTGTTTTTCTTGCTTAAGGAGCCAGATAGATTACCTCATAGAGAGTTTGATAGTATGTTAATAAATAGTTGCTAGGGGGCAATTGAATGGTTGTCAACATTTTCTACGAATTTTGTATTTTTTGAAATTTTTTATAGAAAATTGTCTATCGATCTTTGAACCAATTAATTTTTTAAGGCTTGGAATTGGGTTACTAGATCGCCTCTAGAGTCACAGAAATGATTTTAATATAATATCACAATTGTCAGCAACATTTCATTAAAATTTTCAATTGATTTCATTTTTTAAAAAAAAATTATTGGGTCATTTTTGTGTTATTCGATCTTCAAGGGCAAATGAATTTTTTCAGGCCTTGCAGATGTAATACTCCAGCAATTTCAGAAACAAAAATTTGTTTTGAACATATTTTTGAAACGGGTGTATTTAAAGGGATCAAATTTTGCCTTAGGGGTAAAAGCTTCAAAGTTTTAGCAATGATTATATCTTTGTTTAGTTTGTTTGTTTGTTTCTCAATTTTTTGAGATCATTTTGTTTGTGTTTTGGCTGGCATTGCTCAACTGATCTGGTGGTCAGGTAGAGTACTTCTAGGTTTTTCATTCAATTCTTTGAATTGTATTTCAGGACTTGTCCGGCTATGTTTTTTTTCTTCGTCGAACCCATTTTTCGTTTTTTTTTTCGCTTTACCCATTTTGCCGCTTTTTCGACATTTTGCGTGAAATCTTTTTGACTTCTCTAGGCTAATTTCACTCTTCTGTCATTCTGCTCAAAGTCATTTTAAACAGCAGCTGCTCAGCAAAGCAATTCAAAATGAAGAGAGTTAGTATAAAGTCAGAAATAGAAACGGGATAAGCCCATAAAGCCCATTTTTAGATGCCCGGTACTTGAACTTTGTTCTCATAAGTTTTAGTTACTATCTATAATGATTATTGGTATTGATATTAGACCCTGTAGCCTCTCACTGAGAGACAGGAGTATGTTCAATTACGAAATGACATCAAAATAAATCGCACTTAAAAATGTTTACAAAAACAATTTTTGTTGATATTTTCTTTTTTTCAATCCCAATAGAGTTATGGGAATTAACGGCGGCTATTTTCCGGCAATCTGACGGGTATGTTTTTCTTGATTGTTACTGATCACGTGAGGGAAATGTTGCAGTTCTGTTTCAGCCCTGCAAGCGTCGACAATCTGTCTTCTCTTCTATCATTAGTGGACTACCATAGACCATCGTTCTTGATCCATGCTGCAAATTCAGACTTTGATTTCGGATCTAGTTCAACGTACAGGGATTGGTTCAAATCTACATCTGTTAATCAACATGCATTCTTGCAGCAAAAGTTTCTTCTGGACAAAGTTAGTTCTGTTTTGCATAACTATCACGAGATAGTGAAGTGAAAGAAGGAACTATATGCCGACTTTGACACCCACTTTTGCGTGCATTATTGCATAGCAATTGTTAACTCCTGGAAAATATTCATACGAATTAAGTTACTTCCTGCTAATTAGTTATATCTAACAATTCTAACTATGTATTGCTGGTTCGATAGGTACGTGAAGTTTGATTGTTACATTTTTTGGTTTTGGTTGTGCTTTTTGCGGCCGTGACTATTAATTGTTAAGCCCAAAACAAATTCCGAATGACGAATCATTTACTTATCTTTATGCCGAAATCATAATAGTTTTAAAATAATTGACATGTTTTGCATCGTTGACCTTTGCATGGAACAATTTTTTGACATTGAAAACTTAGGCCGCAAAGATAGAGATGTCGGCCTTTAGTTTTCCTCACTGTTATCTCTCATGGCGTGATATTTCCTGGTGTCATTTAGGACGCAACGATCGAAGATGAAATGACTATGATCAAATCGGTACCTTTCAAATGCAACATTCTACCTCTCAAAATAGGCAGACCTGTCGTTATTAGTGGCAACGAAATAACATCAATGACGTTTCCCACACCACCATTACTCTTGAATCCAATTGGCAAAATGGTGGACCATAAAAGATCATTTACGACCAGTAATGGATCCGATGTTTTTCGAAATGACATGAACTATGATAAGATGAAAAAAGAATACGAGAAAAAGCGTAAAGATTACAGTAGTGAGAAAAAGAAAGACGTCCAAGCCAAGCGAGACAAAGTGTCGAAAGTTAATCAGAATTCTGGTGTCAATTCTATAGGCGAAATCAAGCTACATATTTTGAATAATGGATGTCCCGGAACCGTGCCCTCCGTTGCTTTAACATGTGCGTCTAAATTGTTCTTGTTCAACTCTGGCGAAGGAACGCAGTTGTCGATTTTAGAAGGATCTAAGATGTTGAAGAATATCGATTACGTTTTTGTTGGGTCTAATAATTACGAAGCGTTCGCTGGATTGGCACCCTTGATGTTGACCTCTGAAGCCTGGGGGTCAGCAAAAGTCACAGCGTATGGAAGTCCACAGTTTAGGTAGGCTTCTTCTTATTGATTATTAACCGAAACAGGGAAAAATGGATTTGGCCGATGACAAAATACTAGTCGGAGAGAGCAGTGATAGCAGATTTACCCACTGCAAAGCACCCCCCCCCCATTCGCTTTGGAGTATGACCCATGTTGTAATACACTGAGTTAGGTGTACTAAATCTTTGGCTAATAAAACCGTCGAATCCACTTTGAACTAAACATAATACATCATGTGGGGGTAGGTTTCTTAATTTTTTGTTGTTAGCTGGCAAAGACGGCTCACAAGAACAATCAAGTCTTCGCATCGAGTCTCAAATAATTACTAAACGAATTAGTCCAAAAAGTTTCAGGCTAATTGAAGAGTTTTGCGAAGAAATAAATGCTCAAATGGACAATGGTTACGTTGTCATTGGGTACGAGTAGCGAAATTCATTCGTTTTTGCCACTTGTTCACTGTTGATGGATCATTTTTTGATCGTGTACAACAATTATGTGAAAATATTTGACATAATGTTGTCACTGTTGTTCACGAAACAGAAAGAATTTATCCATCATATACATGTTTAATAAAACACACGATGGTTCGTGCGAAACTGTGTAGCACAGAATGTTCCAACATACCTCTAAATTTTCTCTAAGATTTCTTCGATCTCAGAGGAAAAGATCTTTCAACTATCAGTTTTGCGCAATTAAAAATGAAGCATTTTTTCCGGATCAACTTTTTTTGCCCGGACCAATAAAACTTCACTATTCAGTTCGTATGAAGATCCAGTTGAAAAATTTTTGCTTAGAAATTAGAGCTATTTTTGTCTTTTTTAGCGCGGAGTTTCTTTCAAGTTAATTTTAATGCATGTATATCCTATATTCAAAAATTTCTGTTTTTTTCCAATTTAAATTAAATAAAACAAAAAATGATATTTAAGGATTTCGTCAATTTTGAGTCAATTAGAGCAAGTAATTCGTTAAAGTAAACCAAACATGAGCTGAGAAAAACTTTGCAATATTCAACAACTTTTTTCTTGTTTTTTTTTCATCTGGGTTTTTTTCTCTTTTTCTTGTTACAAATTCCCAATGTGAAATCAAATGAGTTTTTATCCTCCTTTTGAGCCCTTAGATAACAATTCAATTTTGCATGAAGGCGAGGAGGTTGAAACAAAACTTTTTTTGGTTATTTCCTCAAGTTGTTTCCTTTCCGTTGTTATGTTTTTGAGTATCTTTTGGAGAATGAAATTCCAATAAGTTACTCTCTTTTTATGTAACTAAAATTTACTGGGAAGGTTAGAATGTATTGGGTAAAATTCCGCCAAAATTTACAAGAAAAATTTGATTTTCTACTTTTCCAGATAATTTTTCTTAGTTCAGATTTTTTTGAAAGCAAAATATTATTAGTGAATTCTTCACGTTTTTCATATATTGTGTTCACGTTAATTACTGGCAAACTGCCGACCAACAGTCTGAAAAAAGAACAGAATTGTAAAACGAATTTTCCTTTTTCTCCTGTTGCTTTAGTAGTATAGTGTGAGTAGATCTCGCGCATTTTTGGGAGCCGGTCATTAACCTATTTGCTTTTAAGGGGTTATAACTTGACGTGATTAAATTGATAATTGTTGACAGATTGAAGAGACGATCTGTCTGTATACAAACAAAAGATTCCTTTAAGTATTGAATAGAGTTGTTAATTGGGGAAGAGAATGGACGTAGTAAATGTTTTCCGCCACTACATTGTTATAATGATAAATTGATTCAAAGATACGTTCATAGATGGAAAATCAGTTGTCTCATTTACCCTACTTAGTAAAGTTGTTGAAAATGGTAAAAGAAAATCTTTCTCAGATCCGTACCAGGAAGTACACTAAAAACTGCCGTCAAAATAAAAAACATGGGAGAGTTATGAAGCAATGTATTCTATGCTGTTACCTAGTATCAGATTGTAGGAAATGTGGACTCATTGAATGTGAGTCTGAAAATTGTCGGAAAAAAATGTGCCGAGTGCAATTTTGAAATGAAGGCCAGGTGCCCATATTGCTTGGATTGGTTTGGCAGGGAAAAAAACTTCCTCTATTGGTACAAAGTTCTGGAAAAAAGAAACGAGATTTAGATTTTTCCTAACTATACAACTCAGCCCTTTTAAGGGCTACCAGAGTAGAATCCTCCTCAATATTTTAAACAAATAAAAAATATTAGGTGGTTCCTTCTTTGAAAAGTCCTTAAACGAATACTGAGTTGACAAAATAAAATTGTATTGGTGTGAGTTTATAGATAAAAAAAATTCTGAAGTGAAAAGTTTGAACAACATTCGAATAGAAAATAGTTTAAAAATTAATAATTTAACTCTGTATTGTATCAATAATTTCAAAAATTGATATATTAGTGAGAACAATAAAGTACCGCCGTAATGCTTTGTCAGTTTTATGAGAGTGAACTTGATTAAAAGACGCTTGAGCTAATAAGACTTAATTAAATGAAAATCGACATGATGGTTCAACGTCAACTGGGTATGAACAAATCAGAAAATAAATGATCACAATAAAATAAAAAAATAATGATCACAACTAAAATAAAGTTCCACAAGGTAAAAAAATGAGGATATTGAACACTGTTTTAATTGCGAAACTCATCAGGAACTTAAATGTATTTGTCAAACTATATATATAGAGATATATAGAGAAAAATTTCACCCCTTTAGGAAACCCGACAGTGCTATTGGTTATTACCATTTCTAAAACTTTTAAATTGAAAAATTAAGTTCCTGTGAATCACTACACACATACATATATAATATATATTTGAAAAACTGAATGAGTTTTACAAGTTCAAGGGTTTTGTGTGTATTCCGTCGGGTTGAACAATCCTTTTAGGATAGAAGTAGGACAATCCCCTTTTTCTCATTTCATATGGACACACTTTTTGGCTGTCTACAGTTCGGAAACCACGATTGATGGTAACAATATTTTCTTTGTCAAATAAAACTGATTTGTACTTCTGAAGTGGATAATCGTTAATGAGACTACATTTGCAAGCCTTTGCAACTCAGTTTAACGTTCTGTACCTCTTCATCAAAACAACAGTAGGTCTTAGAGCACAATGCCACCATCTCTATGCAGCGGAACTCTTCTTTAAACAATCCAGGAGTTCTCTGATCGTGTCTGTTATGAGAAGCACAACTTTCACGCGGAAAAAAGTTAGCTATGTTGTCTGCTTGAAAGTCGTCACTACAATCACGAGCCCGGAGCTGGTTCCACATTTCTTTCATAGTTGGTTTGATAATATCTTTGATATTTTTTCACTCATTGCAATATAAAGACTGTCTGTGTCCATTTCAATGAATTCGTACTTGTCGGAGTCACAGAACCGATCAAAGAAGTTGTAGACGATTTCGAGCATGGTAAGTTTTGCATACTGTAAGATGAAGAACCCAACAACTAGTGGTTCCTTGTGTTCGACAGTACTGTTTTTAAGATCAACCTCATATGTCTTTGTCTATTTCATTGAAACTTTTGAAAAATTTGTTGTTTACTAGTTTAGATATGTCAGGTCCAATTGTATATTTTGTTTTTGTGTGACGAGATCTATCCATGATCTGGTAACCGTAAGAACTGTTTCCGATCAATTTCATTGTCTCGGCAACAACAGATGATTGTGTGTTCAGGTCTCCTTGACGACGTGCCTCTACAACTGAGTGTACAAATGGACTAAAACATTTCTCTGGGTTGTACTGAATGAAGAAATTAATTCGTTTCAAAATGAGACCCTGGGATAAGTAGAAAATTAAAAGGGGTGTTATGATTGGTCCACGTTCGAGAATCATACTGGAAATTAACATTTTACGTGGTTTCTGAAGAAGTTTGTGTTCTTGTGCGAACGTCATCATGTGATCACCGATATCGTTTATACTGACATCGCAATTCTTGAAGATAGGTGGAAATTTTTCGAACTTCGCTCGCAGATGTACTGGAACTTCAAGCTGACAGTCAACAACACCAAACAACTCACCATTCAAAATGTTTTGTAGTAGTTTTTCACAACTAAGAGGGGGTATGTAAGGAAAATGGACAGTTCGAAAGTTTTTTACTCCATACTTATTTGTCTTCGTCCACTCCTTCCATTGACACTCCCATACTTCAACGACCTTAAGATTCAATTTCTCTAAATACTGACGTCTATGCTCTGCTCTTTCGCCACGTTTTATGGCATCTTGACGTTCATGTTGTAACAAAGATTCTTCTTGACAAGAATGGAAATGATAATAGCACCCCATAGCCTCAAATACAGTGCTACAATGCGCACAAAATCCATCCACGAAGAAGGGTCCGAATTGTTTTTGTTTCCCGTGAGTAAATTGCGTCTGAATTGAACAGTCTGGCAGTGATTCACGGAAGAAAGAGGTAACCATCAACTCAAAGAACCTCCGACTGTTTTGTTTGGGATGAAACTTGTTAGAATCGACTGCAAAACTCCCATTTTGTGTATGGACCACTGGGCATATCTTTTGTCATAGAAAAGGTATACAACTGGCTGGCATCGATCCCCACAATAGCTTTACAACAATTTTCTGTGTTTCCAATGAACGTAGCACCTACTTTGGCATATCTAGTAAAAATGATCGAAGGTCCTCCTGTAAGCCAACTACGTAAATAGGTATCATAATGAGCATCAGACTTTATGGAAGGGAAGAACTTTGTCGAAGTTGATGAATGTAAAATTTTGTTAGCTAAATTTGGTAAAGTTAGTCCTGATTTAAGCATATCAACGTTCCTGTCATGATAAAACTTAACCATTTTTTGTAATGCTTTTAGTGTGGGCACAACGTCTTTGTTATTATACCACTGTAGATAGTCCTTGAAGTTCCGCATACCAGCTTCCTGCCATGAACATTGGATTGAGTTGTAGTTTTCTTCTTTAGTGTTGCGTCGTTCTCTCAGTTTAAGTTTCTTTTGAGCAGCTCCTTCCTTAAATCCCAGAGATAGCAAGTGCTGGTAGTCATTGAAGTCCTTCTCTAGTACATTACAGTTCTTTAATTTACTAAAGAAGCTTTCAATGGGTGGGAGGAAAGGGTTATTCAGCTTTTCTGTACTATTGAACCATTCATATGGAAAATAACCTTTTTGTTCCTCCATACCGTAGGCTTTCAGGAAATTGTCCAAACTGACAGAACCACCGAGGAAGTTAAGGATATCTAGGAATTGCAGTCCCAAAAAATTTATTCCTATGAATTGGTTACTCTTCCGAATCACAGATGGTGAGCAGTTTCTCTCAAGCAAGAGGATTTTCAGCAGATAATCTTTGATTAAATTCAGATCGTACCGCGAACTGTTGATTCCAAAGACCGGTAACTCATTACAATATCTGTTAACTTCATCCTTCAAATTAAGTAGTTTTCTCAATTTCGATTTCTGAACTTTCATTTCGTAACTGCTGTCTTCATCTTCGATATCAAGTTCCGCTTCAGCACTGAAGAGCCCTGTCTCTCTTTGCGAACCTTCTACTGCCTCAATTCCGGGAAAATTGGTCTGAATTTCATGTATTTTTTCATCTAACTGGATTAAAACATTGTTGAATTTTGTTTGCATCATTGTTGCTGATTGTTCTGACAACTTCAGAAGTTCATCCAAGAGTTCCCTAATAAGCTGCATCGGATTTTCGTTACACAAGAAAACTGGTGCAGAAAGAAGATTCGAAGCTATGGAAACACTGATTGGTACGTGCTTTCCGACCCAAGTAACTGAATAAGAGTTGCTCAGTGTTTCATCGTGAACTGTAATAGACTCAAAATCAAACACTGCTAAATTTGTGAATAAGCGAATCGTATCATTAATCTTGACATCAACATTCTCCAACTTTTCAAGGACATTCAACTTTAACAGATAATGACCATTAGGGTAATTGTGTTTGATGAGATCGCTACAAGTTTCCATGTGACGTTCGAGGTTAAACTCTCTATTGAAGAATTGGTTACAATTGATACAGCGAAATTTCTTAAGAAGCTTTTTTATGTCTGATGTCCAGCAAATGTGATTGTTGTACTGGATCAGGTTAATTGTCTTAGAAAATTTTGATTCACTTCGTCTCGTTAGCTCACCAAGTAACTCGTTTTCGTCGTAAAAGACAGAATACAACTGAAGGTTATTCGATAATTTTTTCCAAGTAATGTATCTGATTTGTATCGACACCGGCGAAGTTTTTTTCTGACTGCTTTGTCACACCAATAAACTTCTTGAACAATTCAACAGACTTTTCTTTAAAATCGACTACCCCATGAAGGTGATAAGCTACCGCTCGAAACATACAAAGATTGTCGTCAAAAGGTTTATGAGTTTTTGAATCCATCACGAAACATTTAACAAGTTTATTTCTCAACAGAAGTAGGAATTTGAGTTTCGTAACATCCAAGAGGAACGTTGGTAAGGTGGTAGAGAAAGAAAGTAACGTTTTTTAGACTATGCATTTTCCATTTTGTATCTGGCCGCTCTTTGATGAGGTCCTCAAACAAATTTTTCTGTTCTAAGCGATTCAAAATGGAATTCAAGTCATCTCTATCTGACAATACTTTTGTTGTCTCAAAAACGGTGTTGTTCTCGGCCGGATTGTAATACTGAAAGTTATCATCGTTTTGAATATTCTGCAGGATGAAGCCGAAGGCTAAATTCACCTTTACAGTACAATTAATTCATCGTAGATTGCTAGCATCTTCTCCTTGAGAAATGAATTACTAAAATTGTTCATACGAAAATTGTATACGGTTTTGTTTGAAGATTCGAATTTTTCGTCATTCAGGAAATGTTTGACTGTTTCAATTTCTTCTAATAATTTGACATCATGTTGAAACTCTGTCAGATCAACGTCCTTTTGTTTAACTCGAGTCTTCTGTATGTCTAAATGTGCTTCTCTTTTGTGTTTTCTAAGAAAATAGAATGTTCTGAATTCTTCCGAACAGTTCTTACATTTGAATTTTCGGAGAACGGATCTCGAGTGTTTTCGAATCTGATGCTGCAAGAGTTTCTTTTGACTTGGGAAAGATTCATGGCAACTGGAGCAAGCATGTTGGTGTTGTTTAAGTATATGACGAATCAAGTTCTTTTGCAGAAGTTTGATTCCACATTTAGGACAACTCTCTTGGGTCATTTTTAGAGATCTGCAGTTGAATTGACGGAGATGAGAACAGAAGGGAACCTTCACTAAGCGCAATAACCAAATCGTGGAAATCTTGTCCAATAGACGATGATAAAATGGATATCAAAATATGTGAATTGAATAAGTTTACTTTTTCAACCACTTTCTCTGTATCCCGAGCTTGTTTAACAAATTTGAATCGTTTTCTCAGCAACCGTTTACGTGCAATGCTGGGTCTTTTCAAAATTTGGAAAGGAAGCTGTTGATGAAACTGTGCCGCGGAAAGTAAATGAGAGCTGATCGGACCCCGACTGTGGGTTGAATCTCTGAAGTAAATTAAAACTGTATTAAGTAAACAATCTATACGTTGATAATAGTAATTGAGACCTTATAAACAGATTGATAAAAGAGAAACCAAGTTACTATTGATGAGAAGAATTTGATATTTACAATCAATCGGAAGATTTGATAGTTCAGTTTTCTTCGAAATTATTAAATTTTCGAAATTTGTAAAGTTGTTAAGACTCACTTCAGTTGTCAGGCAAATGAGAACAGAATTTGTTAGATGTTTCAAGTAAAATTCTGGGAAACAGGATTCATCACCACAAGCCATAAATCTTATCTTTTTTTCAGTGAAGTCAAACAATCTTATTTTTAGATTCTGTTTAACAGATTCAGTACTATGAATTGTGATGAAAGTTGAAAAATGGAAAATTTATTTAGACTGAACAATATGTACACTCCTATTTATCACGTACAAGTTTCACGTGACAAGTTGAATCATTTCATTTAGTCACGTGAATAACAGTCGCGTGATAGAATGACTAACCGAAATGTTGGATTTACTATTCGTACTACTAAGACTAGAACAAATATTACTCACTTAGGCTTCACGTGATCTGATTAAGAAATTTTTCAATTGATTCATTTTAGATTTTTCTTTTGTACTGAACTGTTCTCATTTAAAAGTTACCTAATTTATCAAAAAATGACTTCAAAATCTTGCAAGAAAACAAAAAACAGTCCTTCCCTTACCACACTCGAGGAGAAAAAGAACAAATCGGAACAGTTGGGACTATCAGTCCTAAAGAGGTATCGTGAAGTGGGATTTCTGAAGGATGCGTCTCACTGCCAACTTCTCTGGGACTTTATTGCTTGTCCATCACGTGTATTCCGTATTCCTGTTCCTTAACATACCGAAGACATGAGAAATCCATCTGATTGGATACATTTCAAAATTTACCGCCATCAAGGTGATCAATTAGTTTTACATCAGATTTTACTACTATCCTTAAACGAAACCCGTCAGTTTCTTGCGCATCTGATAAATGTTTCACGCCAGGCGAGGGATGGATTCTTCAATCACAACCCAAATTTTATACAAGAAGAAGAACATAGGTCACTGACGGTGACTCCAACAGAAGACCGAGCTTTGGTGGATAATTATTGGGAGATTTGCCAGACACCGAGAAGAAAAATAAGCGTGGGTTGTATTTATTACGATAGAGAGAGCTTGACAAAAACCTACCTCAGCATTCGCCTGTATACGAGAGCTGCCCCAATAGATGAATATAGAAGAAAAGGAGTTCTTAGCATCAAATGGGAGGAGCTGGAACAATTGCACGAGAAAATGGAACTAGTGATGGCAGAACTTGTACGTGAAAAAGTTAGGACTAGCGCACTACACTTGCAACAAACTCAGTAAAAGATATTTCTCATTGTCTTGTTTCCTTTTTTTTCATGTTGTAAGTAACTTTGCTTTAAAGTAGTATGATTGATATTGGAGAGAACAGAAAAATTTTGTTAAATTTACGTCACGTTAATCAACTCGAGTTGTTCCACTTAAAATTTTTTGGGACACAGAGAAAGCACAAAAAGTTACAGTTAACATTAATCGAAGGAAAGTTGTTGCCAGTAACTTTACTACCAACTGAAGAATTTTCCATATCCAACGGTCGAAGATTACTCAAAATTGAATCAGACTCTACGGCAAACCAAATAAAACTTTCACTCTTTCTACACCGAAACAATCATTTTGAGTTCAAATATTTTTTAACACTTGGAATCAATGAGTACAATCAGCTTACACAGTTTGTGAAAACTTTAAAATAGCATCATCAGAGGTTAAATTATCCCTTCAAGCTGTTGAGATCTCGCAATGAACCTGGAAAAAATAATTGTGATTCAAAAGAAAATTAAACAACAAGATATTTTTGCAGATAACACGGAACGAAAGAACTACTTCTTAGCAGTTTGTTATTCACATGACCCAAGTGTTGACCTCGAAGTAGTTAATGAAAGAGCTCCTTTTGGAGAGATCATTGGTATCGGAAACTCAAAATTGGAATACATTTTCGGTAACTTTAAGATTCTCAAACTGCACGCCGTTTTGCACGATGCAGCTGGTTTTATGAGAACAAACTACTCCAAAGGACCTGGATATATATATTTCTCCAACAGATTTAAATGTCTTAATTCATGTCTACTTGGTCACGTGAGCTGTATAATTTACTGTGCATACATAAGCACAATACTCAGGAGGATATATAAAAAAATTGATATATAGCGATCATTCTCAAATTTTACATCGAGTCAAGCTGTTGTTGTGGAAATAGAGAAATTTACAAATGGAGTTGTTAAAGAAATTGGGTTATATCGAAATGGGATATGTATTGGTCTTGCATTCAAACAACCGTACCCATTTTCAACCATAAAATCTTGGGACAGAAAACGATGCAAGTACTTGACTGAAAAGCGACATAATCTTGAATGGAACTCTGGTACAGTACCGTACAAATTTTTACCTCATGTCCTGGATTTGATTTGCGAATATAGAAGTTACGAAGTTCAAAACTTTTCAAATGCAGCATGGGTTATGTTTATGAATAATATCTTAGATGCGTCCAAAACAAAAAGATCTGAATACGTCTTTCACAAATCTCAGATGGAGTTCTTCACAAAAGGAATTGACAACTGTACACTGCTCGAAACAATTTTCATCAGACATTTTTACGACTTGAACTCAATTAATTGTCCTGAGGCAACAGATATTGCTACTGAAATCTCTAAGCAATCCAATTTCATTGGTGAATGCTCATCATATCCAAGAGAGCATGCAGACATTGTCGATCACTTTGCACAACGCAGGGCACATCTTTATGGACTCTGGTTACAGCATCAATTTGAGAAAGGGAACTCGATTTGTAAACTGAATTAATAATGTGATAGTGTAAGAATGTACTTCAATTGATGTAACTGTATCAGATTAATTCATTCTTCAATAATATTTTTTTTTTCATTGAGTTGGTCACAAAAAAAAGTAATGACTGATGTTCCTGACTGTGACGGAGTACAAAACATTGTCTTTGAATCTGGTGCACAAGAACGATAACCTTGGACAATAAAAGGACAAAATTTTCAACGATCGTTTTTGTACTTTGTCTTCAATTGCTTACTTGTCACTGCACTTGTCACTACTAGCATTACAAGACTTATTCTAGCAGATAGTTGTGATGAGAGAACAATGTGGTATTCAGTGTTGACGTGGTGCATTGGTTACGTTATTCCGCAACCTGGTCCCTAATTCACATTTGTAGTTATTTAGATCTGGTCGTTACCGCCCGCCGACATTAAGTTAACACGATCGTTTTTTAACTACGTCCGGTCGCGCGGGCTCCAGGATGAATAAAGTTATTTCTACCAAAGAAAGAGTTTTTATGAGTCTCGTAGGTCCCAGTGGATCTGGAAAAAGTTATTTGATTTACCAGATATTCATGAATGGAACCTTCTGTCCTCCTTTTGATAAAATTCTCTATTTCTATCAGCATCATCAACCACTCTATGATCAGATGATTCGTAAAATACCAAACCTTGAGTTTGTTCCCTGTTTGGATTTTGAAATAATAAACTCCTTACCAAATGATGGAACAAATTATCTCATAATATTTGATGATTCTTGTGATGAAATCACAAAAACGAAGGAATTCGAAAAAATTGCTACTGCTGGAAGGCACAAAAAGATCAACTGTATTTACGTCAAACATAACCTATTTCACAAAAGTCCCATAGGTAGAGATGCCGAGTTGCAGAACACTCATATAGTTCTTTTCAAATCACCTCGTGACGTGCAACAAATTGGAGTTTTGGCAAAGCAGTTAGGTTTGGGAAAACAACTAGTTGACTGGTATAATGCATCTACTCGAACGTCATATGGACACCTGATGATTGATTTGAATCCCAGAACACCAGACGGTTTACGATTTTGTACAGATAGTACATCATTTCCAGCAACTTTTTTCTTACCGAATAGTAGCGCTCGAATAACTGAAATCGATGATCAACAAACAAAACTACTCTACTCTGAAGCTTTTCATCAAACTCGACCCAAACCTCCTGAAAATTATCCTCCAAAATTGTTCCAAGGAACTGATTAGATTCATTTGTGAGTGTTGTGCCAACTTAGTTCAAGGTCATTTTCAAAGTATACGAAAACGGGATCTTGTAAATTACGCTAACATTCTCAAAAGACTTTTGTCTAAGAAAACACTGCTCCGGGAGAGAAGATTTCTCTTGGCTTCTCACAGAGGCATACAGCTTATCGAACTAATAGCAAATCAGCTGATTAAAAAATTTGAAGACTAATTCCGCTTTTATGGATAAAAAGATTCGCAAGTTCGTTTTAGTACCTCAATTTAATTGGGAAAACTACCTGGAGAAGACAGAGCAATCTCTTGAAATGAACCATAGTTTTCCGACGGATGGTTTGTTTAGTGGTTTCAAACATAACAACAAAATTCAAAATAAGGAACAGGAGAAACCTGGAGAGGTACTAAACCATTCTCAATCTATTGAAAAAGCAGATAAACTTCATACTTTCTTCGCTTCACAAATCGGAAAAGACTACTTTAAAAAACAGATTCTCGAAATACTTCTGAATTCTCCAAACAGTAAAATTTCTAATAGTCGTACAATCGTTGTAAACAACGTAGATACAGAAATTGGTGTTATAGCCTTCTTGATTGCAATTCGATCGCAAAGAAAAGATATAACAGCTTTACACGAGAACATTTTAAGTGAGATTAATTTACCGACTTCTCTTATCTCCAATAAAAATGTCCAGCAGAAGAAAGAAAAATGGATCTCTTTCTCTTTCTGACCGAATCAAACTGTTAAAAATTTACAGAAAAGGTTCAGCTGCGTATGGATCTATTGAAAATCTAAAGAAAAAAAGCGGACTTTCAAAGGCGAAAGTTGAATTATTCCTACAGTCCCAAGACTCTTACACTAAGCATAAAGAAGCTAAACGTCGACACCGAAGACTTCGAGTTCACTCACGTTATATAAATGAAATTTGGTGTATGGATTTGGCTCAAGTTGACAAATTAGCTAGTTCCAACTCTGGTATAAAATATCTCATGGTCATCGTAGACCTCTTTTCACGATATGTTCGAGTTGGTCCAATGAGAACTAAAAGTGCAGTGAGTGCCAAAGCCTGTTTTATAAAACTTTGTTCCGAAAATAGTAGTCTTGTGTTCCCAAAGAAACTCTGGATAGATAACGGAAAAGAATTCTTAGCAGACTTCAAGAACTTTTGTGAAGATGCGGGCATTACTGTGTACAGTAGACACAGCGAGAAGAAAGCACTTTTGGCAGAACGCTACATCAGAACGTTAAAAAACATTTTGTATCGTTATATGGAGAAGAAAAGAGAAAAGTATCTACCAGTTCTTCAACAATTTGTAAAAACGAAGAACTCACGTACAAACAGAAGCACGGGTTTACCTCCAGAATTGGTTAAAAATGAAAATTTTCTTCAAGTTTTGTATAGCAATCGGTCACTTCCGAAGAAGAGAAAACCGAAGTTTACAATTGGAGACAAAGTAAGACTTGCCTTCGATAATTTTTCTTTTAGGAAGGGATATAAAGCACAATTTACAGAAGTATTACGTGTGCAAAAGTTAGCTACAATTCAACCAGTTCCGACCTATTTGTTAGAAAATTTGGGAACAGGCAAACAAATGAAAGGAAAATACTACGAACAGGAGATGCAGAAAGTCATTTAAAAATGAGTAGTTTTATCGTCGAGTTGGTTTCTACTGCTTCGGCTGAAATTTATCCTCAGAACACATTATCTGCATTCACCAACTGTTTACCAGAACAATTAAATCTTGAAGGAGATTGGGAAGTTGCCTTGCTTGAGATATCATACCCATCTCTTATAAATAACGTAACAAAAGGAAACTTCTGGTACATTCACAAGAACGAGAAGTACCAGAAGACAAATCATTACGTTACACAAAATGAACTTAATCAGTTTATATCATGTACAATTGAACCGGGACTTTATCAGTCCACCGATCAAATACTTATCGCTGTGAATGAAAACCTGAAGAAGAATTGGAAGGGAAATAAGAAAAATTTCAACCTGAACTGGAGTGTAAACCAAATCACACGAAAAATTGACTTTACACTTCCTCACAAAGACTCGTTGTTAGTTTTTGGAAACCCTGATCTCAACTGTATATTAGGTTTTCCTGCCTATCACATCCTGGATAATACTGTTAGCACAAGTATTTTTCCTACGGATATCCTGAGAATTCATTCAATCATGGTTTACACTGACATTGTCGAGTACTCCGTGAATGGTGACACAAAAGCCCCAATATTAAGGAGTTTTCCGTTCGAACAAAGGCTCTCTCATGATAGAATTTCTATCACTAAAACACTGAACAATGCACGGTTTGATAATTTACAGTATCGAAGACTCTTAAAAAATTCAATTCACTCAATGAGGATTGAACTGAGATCACAAACTGGAGAACTTATACCATTCGTCTCTGTGGGAGTAACAAGGCTGAGACTAATTTTCCGCAAACGAGAAGCTCCATTTTCTTGAGAGTGAGTAGATGAAATGGTTGTCTACAACTCATTACCACAATTCAGCGGAGTACCTCGTCAACGAGGAAGAGGATTTGGAGCATTTGCTGGAACAGTTGCCCGTACCGCTTTTCCTATTCTGAAAAAATATTTTTTTCCAGCAGCTAAGCGAATTGGACGAGATCTAATTGAATCAACGGTACCAGAGATCGAAAATGTTGTGTCGGGTAAAAGTTCTGTTAGAAAAGCTCTGAAAAAGTTGGCTTCATCTACACTTCGTAAACAAATAGGTGGAGGGAAACGTAAACGAAGGTCCGCTACAAAATCTAAAAAACGCAAAAATTCGCGCAAAAAAACCATTCGCAAACATTCACGCAAAGGGAACAGTCGCTCTGATGTTTTTCGCAATTTACAAGATTGATCATGTCAGCTTCTAACACGTGCCTCAATTTATTTGAAAAAGTGCCAGTTTTGGAACCAGTTTTATGGTCAAATGTGAAACAAACTTTTATGGTTAACAACATAATGCATTCTTTATTCTCTAACCTAGAAGTCTATTTCAACAACGAACAGGTGTACAGTTCTAGCGGTTTATATGCTCAGAAGTCTTTCCTTTCAAATGAGTTTTCTGCAATGCAGGGTACAAAAGACTCCATACCATTGTGACAGGGTTATATATACGAGGAGCAACCAAATGACGTTGATGAAGCTTTTAAAGAGCGGAAAAAAACAGGAACCCAAGAGGAAATAAATTGTTATGGACGTCTTCATGCGGATATTTTCACATGTGATAAGTTACTTTTACCAAACGATAACATCAGAATTAAACTTATTCGCTCACGTCCATCATTTTACTTGATCTCTGATTTGGATAACGTTCAAGCCAGAATTATTGAAGCATCAATTTTCACGAGACAAGTTGCTGTAGAAGAAAGTTATTTCAGAAAAATAAAGTCAACCCTAGCAGTTGAACCAGCACGATATAATTATTTCGAACAAGTCCCAAAGACTTATATAATTCCTCGAGGTCAAAATCAGTTTATCCAAGAAAATGTTTTTAACAACGGACCAATTCGGTCATTTGGAATTGTTATGAATGAGAACAGTGCTTTCACAGGAAACAAGCAAGAGAATCATTTTCATTATCAGAAATTTGGTCTGAGAGAAGTTAGAATTGTGCGAGGAAATCAGACTATAGTTGAAATGAATTGTGTTAATGACTATCGTCCTTATATTACTACTATGGAAGCTTTGAAATTCAAGGAGGATGGACCAAATGTTAAAATTGAAAATTATCCTGACCATTATCTCCTTTTCTTTGATCTAACATCAATGCAGGAGTCCAACGTGGTGCTCTACTATCCAGATATAATTGCTGCTGGATTGAGATTAGAATTGTACTTCAGTGAAAATTTGAAAGAGACAGTTGAACTTATGATTATTGGAGAGAAGTTGACTACTGTTTTGATAAAGAATACAGGTGAAGTTACAAAGCATGGATAACTCACAACTTTCAAAAGTAATTTCCCAATTTCCTCATTTCAAGTACAAGTTCCTGGGATGTTTCCCTGCTGATCTGGTTCCAAAAACAAATTTTGAATAGTTAATTCGGATAATTCCAATAGTTCTGGTACTCATTGGATTATGCTGGGTAACAAAAACGGAAAAATTTATTTTGGAGACAGCCTCGGAAACAGAATTACTACTTATAAAAACCTTCACGCAATTCGGAAAGTCATTCACATGAACTACGAAACTCTACAAACTTCTGATTTGTGTGGTTTATATTGTATTTATTTTTTTATATAGTTTATACTGTAATTTGAAAAACATGTATGTAAACGATTTTGTATTAATGAAGTTTTTTTGTTGGTTACTTATAAATTGAATAATTAATTTAGTCTTCCGCTCAATTACTTGCACTCAAGTATAGAAAAGAGTTTGATCATATAGATGTTCTAATCGCTATCAGAGTCAAAAATTAGAACTCGTCTGAATTTACGTTGCACGCAGTAGTTCTCCGTCTCGGCTTCATCGTCTCCGTCGATTTCGTGGTTGTTGATTTGTTTTCGAGAATTTCGTTTGAAGACTCTTTTCTTGGGAGCGTTCAACAACGCTAATGGCGTCTCCAATTTCTCTGAGGAAAGGTACTGCTCTTGGGGCAGAGGAGGCGAATTACCTTCTTCTTGACTAAATTGGGGTTCTCGATTCTCTTTGTCTGAGTCCATACAACTCTCATTAGAGTTTGGAGCCATTTCCACTTCATCATCACTCTCTCCAGTCAAATCGATCACCACTGGAGAATCGATTTTTGGCGGCTTTTCCTTTTCTTGTCTGATCGGTTGACTTTTCTGATTACTGTCTTCCGACTCAAGATTTATACACAAGGATTCCAAATCGTTGACCTTATCATATGTAAGGGAACGTTTAGCAGGTCCTCTATGTAAAATCGACTTAACAACCTCATTGGATTTCTTAGGAGCATAAGTTTGGTAATCCCGAAGTTGTTTAGGTGGGGTTTCTTTGACTGTTGTGAGGTCTCGGTTTCCATTTTCACTGTCGATAACAAGATTACCAAAGACACTTGGAGATAAGGAATCATCAGCCCAATCTCCCTCGTTGCTTTCGGCGCAGTCTGTCTCATCATCATTGACACACCAAATAAATCTGATTGACTCAGCATCTCAGAAAAAACCTTCCTGGTTCTCGTATAAAGGATTACAGCACAACTGATATTTGCAGAAATGAGCACGAACTGCTCTGCTCATTGGATTTTTGTCTGAGACCACCAACTGTAACACATCTTCTCGATTTTGGTAGAAGTCGACTGTAAACTGTTTGTAGTCAAACTCAACATCGTCTTGTAACCGAATTGAAGTAATATTCTCCAAAAGAACGCGCGGAAGTACCATCATTGGTTCGACTTTCCAATCATGTTCCATTCTTCTCTCTTTGATTATCGCAACGTCTTCGTTGAAATCAGGAAAGAAGAAGTGAATACGCTCATTTTCATTGATCTGCACTGATTTGGTTGTCATATCTGTTAACAAAACAGCGATAACTTTGAATTTTGATCTCCTTAACTTCTTCTTTGTAAATTTTACGTGAAAATTTCTAGTCACTTGACTGAAATTTTCAAACCAATTGCTAAACCCCGATATCGGCAATCACTAGGTTTCCGAAGTAAAAACTCCTCACGAATGTTTCAAAAAACGAACATAGAAAAATCTCCAAATAGAAAAAAGAACTTGACTGCGTATTGTTTCAATTAACTTCAAAGGTTAATATATTAATAAGAATGTCAGAGTAGCGTAATTGTGAGAACCATGGAACTGGTTTTCATTTAAACAGGTTTGAACTAATAGAATTTACATGGTTAAACGAAATGGACATGAGATCGGACAACTTTACCTGAGTA
This sequence comes from Convolutriloba macropyga, assembly GCF_964194025.1. NCBI lineage: Eukaryota > Metazoa > Xenacoelomorpha > Acoela > Convolutidae > Convolutriloba > Convolutriloba macropyga. The sequence continues at coordinate 21,046,548 of NC_134471.1, read as the reverse complement.
TAAGCAAATTATCTGAGCGAAAAAAAACAGATTTTTACAAACAGATCAAGTTAATGATCACAACATCTTTAACTGTGATGAAGTTCCGCAAGACACCAATAGATGAAAATGTTCAACCCTGTCCATACTAATAACTCTTCAAGAACTTAAAAATATTTATAGAGATTCTTAAATAATGGTTATTAATATTCTCTTAGAGAAAAAAAATCTAAATTTCTCGGTAAAATAGTAAAAATTTTTGAAATTTGACGAAAAATCTCACCCCTTTAGTAGACCCTATAGCGCTATATATTATTACCATTTCTACAATTTTTTTAACTTGAAGAAAAAAAGATGCTTTTGAGTTAGTAGACATACATATTTGAAATATGAAAGCGTTGTTTACAAATTCAAAAGTATTTTCTGTCGGCTTGAACAATTCTTTTGGGTTTCTATTTAATCTGATGATCTCTGTATGGTCCTATTATTCACATTTTGATTAAGTTCTCGTCAAATATATGTTTATCAATAAATGTTTTACTCTCCCTCTCTGACACTAATTTACATTTAAAGGACGATTTCCTAAATCATAATCGAACTTTGACTTACTTTCAAGATATCTCAGTTGTTTGTTTCGAAGGTTGCTGAATATTGAGTAGAGATTTGGTGTAAGCTGACGAGGTTGTTAGTTGAGAAGTACCACTGAGATCCAAAAATCGAGTAACAAGCCAATAGAACTTAACGTCGTTGACAAGAAATAGCGAAGAGTAAACTTGGAGAAAGCAAGATATGACAGGTTTTCAATTTGCAGTTGTCAGTGAAATCTTAATACTACCACTGAAATGAACTTTCAAACTTATGAAAAATGTGATAAAGTTATAGATCGATTTGAACTAATTGGAAAAATTCGTTTATTCGTTCGGACTCTAAAAGAAAAAAAAATACAATCTCTTTTTCGGTGAAATACGAGCTCCTTTTTCAGATTGAATACTTTATCAAACTATCGTAAGTGAACAGTACAACTTTACCTTTCCAGGAAGTAGAGTTTTTCTAAACAACAAAGTTAGAAAATTAACAAATAGGCTGATTGAAAAGTTATAGGAATTCCAAAGTGTTAATAAAACAGTTCAAACAAGATTCGCAATTTGCAAACAATTTTTTTTGAATATTTAAAACGGAATATCTAAAATCTGAAGTTGAATATCTAAAAAATGATACGGAAATCTGAAATTTTTCTAAGGGATAGTAGCTTGAATAAAGAAGAGAAAAGAGTTGGATCGAATTTAAAAGCGTTAATAAGTCAGTTCTGATAAATTTCTCAAATTGAAATTTTTTTTCGATTATGAGAGACAGGGTATCTGAAATCTGAAGTCGAATATCTGAAATATGATAAGCAAGTCTGAAATTTTTTATAAAGAAGATTAACTTGAATAAAGAAGCAAAAAGAGTTGGAATGATATTTTGTTGAGCGGGGAAATTCACTTTCTCAACAACTAGTCTCGTGAATCCAGCAGTGAATAAATTAATCCCTTTTAAATTTTTTGACAACCTATTGAATGTTGCTGACAGACCCATTTAAAACTGGACATATCCATTAGAAGATGAAAAGTTCCATTAAAAAAGCTTTTAAGATTCAGAGAAGTTTTCCCCTGTTTACACAATAACCCTTTCAATATTACATTAAGATAAAATAGGTTAATGACCGGCTCCCAAAAATGCGCGAGATCTACTCACACTATACTTCTTGCTTTTGTCTCAAATATCCATTATTTGGTCAATTCTGAACTATTTTGGGTCTAGCTTAAGATTTTGGGCTGAGGGTTTGAGTTTTAACGGGAGTTTTACAATATTTTATTCAAAACATTTTGATCTTTTTCTTTTTCAATTTTTGAAATTCATGAATATTGATATAATGTTCTTTTACTTTGTCCGTTAAATCAAATGGTTTGCGATGTAGGAGTCCTAATTGCAGCTGAAAAGAATTTGATCAAGAGGTCAGAAAAACCCACCAAGAAAGTACTTACAAATTTTTCAAATTTGTTCTTCTATAAAAACTTTTTTCTATTGTTTCCTTTTACTGCAAGAGTATTACGATGGTTCATTTGGATACGGTTTTTGGCAAAAAACCAGAGATTGGAATTACAAGGTTCTGCATATTTTTGAAAAATAATTTAAGATTTTAAAGAAAAAGTACTAACTTGCTTTTCTTTAGTTCTTCGTATTTATTTTAAAATTTTGAGTCTATTTGACCTTTGGATTCCCATATTTTATATATATATATATATATATATATATATATAATATTCTGTTTTAGTTAGTTCTGGAGTCTGTTGAATTGGAAAAAGGTGAAAACCTATAATAGGAACCGAGACTTTTTTTGTTTTTTGAATACTTGCTATTAAGAAATTTTCATTTCGTGTTTTTTTGTATAACCCAATATAATTTTATTATATACTTGAACAATTTTATAACAATACTTTTCATTTGAAGAAAGTTTTGTTATACTTTTTATTTTTTAAACAGCTCCCACCAATACTTTTCAAATTTTTTATAAAAATCAAAAGTACGCTCCAAGGGCTAGAATTTTTTTTTCTAAATTGTTAATTTTTTTCTACGACGCATAAACAAAAAGTGAAAATTTGACTAAAGAAAAAAGCCGACCTGCTAAATATGTATTCCACCATTTTGAAAAAATGTTGGAACAATTATATGGAAAGGATGAACAACGAACGAGATCTTCTTTTTAGTTTGCCCGAAAAGCCTGAAATTTACAAACTGTATTTACAACGTAATGCTCTGTATAGTTTTATTGCCTGCCTTAAATGGTATTCTAGACTAGTAATCATTATTAGAAAATAACATTGCTTCAATAATTTGAATTTGCATCAGACGGAGGAAGACAGCATTGCCATTTCGTTTCAGAAATCACCTAGAAAGCAACTACAACATGCTTCGTTTCCTTGAAAACTGCGACATGTCCAACTTACAATTCAAAGATATCTTCGAGGAACCTCTCAAGGACAATATTGAAATTCAAGGAGTCCAAATCAAGAGCACAGCTTTGGATAGACCGCATTCAGTTTGTTTCATTTGTTATCTACCAGATCGACCTGGCGCCTTCTCAGTAGACAAAGCCAAAAATTTCGGAATTAAACCCGGTCCGGTTGTAGGTCGCTTAAAACGTGGTGAGACTATTACTTTAGACAATGGCAAAGTCGTGAAACCGGAAGATGTGGTTGAAGCGTCCAAGAAATATGGTCCAGTTATTGTTGTTGATGTTGAGGATGAGACATATCTGGACAGTTTGGTTGAAAATGATATTTGGTCGACTTTGGAGCCTCCGAGATTAGTTGTTCATTTCACGTCGCAGGAAGTTCTAGACCACCCGCAATATCAAAAATTTCTAAAGGTTACTGTTTTTAATTCCCAGATTCATCGCTGTTTACATTGTTTCAGATTTTTTCCTTTTTCTCGTTGCATTACTTTTGACTGTTTACACAAAACTAGCCATTAAATTTGCCTTTAATTTTTGCACTTGAAGTTATGACACATGTTATCAGAAACTTATATCAATGAACGGTGATGACGTTCGTTGTACGCAAAAGCGGTTTTTTTCTGTTTTATAGGTTTTTTATTTGAGGGTCCTCATTTGAACACCAAAGGGGCGTGTCTTTAATGGTGCAATGTGATAAGACATCAAGACTCAAAATATTAAACAGTATCAAAAACCCGGTGTCAAAGTCATATAAGCATCGGTTAAAACATATTCGGTAGACATAAATTTTTGCCTCACGGGGAAGTGGATGGGACCTTCCATCGGTGCGACCGTGGAAAGTTACAAAAAGAAGATCCAAAAGCGGCGAATTTCAAAATTACGTAGATTTTTTTAAAAACAAAGTCATTAAACCATTACCTATCAACTGAATATATGAAGTTCAATTATACCCCTATAGGGAGCCCTCGAGACCTGTCCGATTTCAGAGTCTCTAATACGACTGGAAAAAGAACATCAAATGAAGGCAAAAATTGAAAATTCCATTGAAAATTTTGCGAGAAGTGTCAAGCTTTTGAAACCCTAAACTATTCATTGAAAACATTATGTCGAATTGAGCCTCCTTTCAAGGCCAATGCAACCTTGATAATGTGTTAAGTGACAAGAGACCAAAAAAATCACAAACTTAAGCAAGTATTCAAAATTACGAAATTTTTAATGAGACTTGGTAGTATCAAAGTCATAAAATCAATCTTCAAAAAACAATCCGCTGAACATATTATATTACGTTTCACTCGAAAGATTATGGGACCTGCTATAAATTAGACTGAGCCGAAAGCTAACAGAAATAAGATTGAAAAGGTGATCAAGTTCAAAGTTTAACTGACATTTTTAAAGCAAATTTGAGCCATTAGTCATAAGAGCCATTAGTTAGTTGGCAAGTACCTCCTTAGATCGACAAATGAGTTTTTCGAGTAATAAAACTTTTGACTAGTGATACATTTGATTACCGGGAACACTAGGTCTGAGCCATGAAAATTTTGAACTATTATCCGATGACTTTACTTATATTCATTCGGCGTGGTTTTCGTGTTATAGGTGTCTGTCATTACTGAAACATTCCAATAGAAAGATAATAGGATCTAAAATTAATGAAAATAAACATCACCTTGACCAATCAGGTTGGAAAGGTGTCACAGTTCAAAAATTGATTAATTTAAATTAATCATATTCAAATTTATAAAAGGAATTTTGTATCAACTTAAAGCGTTAGATAGTTTGTTATCCCTCACCTCTGCTAAGTTGATCAAAACTTGAGCAAAACGCGAATGTTCGCGCAACTTTAAACCTCATTCACTCCCCAAAAACGAAATTGACAAAAAAACTTCTGCGAGCTTGACCAAATTTTACAGAACAAAAAAGTCCAGTTGATCACATATATCCTGCCACCACTAAGATGGGGTCAGAACAATGAGTTTGATGTTAAGCGCGCTTCCTTTATTCAGCATTTAAAGCACTTTTGTTATTTGCATCAATGGTTGGGGAAATATATCTTTTTTCACATGTGTTCTCGTCTAGACCTTTCGCCTGATTACAAGCAGTTTTTCACTTTCGTTAAAAAATGCTGATTTTGCGAGAAACTGAATTCTAAAAGCTGAGCGGGTTGGATGGTTCTTGCGGATGTTATACTTGTAAAAGCTGAAACTTCGGAAAACCACAGAAATATTATTTTTTGTTTTCTCACTTTTGGCCTTTGTCGAAAGCGTGCTTAAGTCTTTCGTAATTCAGGAGCCTGTTTTGAAGTAAGTGTTGTTTTTTACCGTATGAATTTCCTTCGGTTAGACGGGCTTTGAAGTTTTGAGAGGAAATGGAATTTTGTACAAATTTATGTTACAGATCCTCATTGTTTTATTTGTTCGCTTTTTTAACAGTACTTGCATATGTTTGATGTCGTTTGATCCTGAAAGTGGGAAAAGTTATCGGGCAATCCGCTGCAAGAGTCAGGAAAACCAATGGTTTAGTTGAATGTACAATATGAAATTAGCTGATGTTTAATTATATAAAATTATAAAACCTGTACAATTATATAAAGTTAGTGCCAGTCGCCATCAATTTCTAATCCAATGCGCACTTCTGTCTGAAGTTATTTAAAATATATTGTTTTCTGAACTTCCATCAAGCAATGCTATTTGTTTCCAATGCTATATTTAGTGTCGACAGTTTGTTTCGCGTTTTTCTCTGCACTGTTTGCTTTTTGTTCTTGCTTTCCTTGTTTCATCTATTACAAACGGAACTGGTGCATCAATGAGATTTTGTCACAGGAACTTATTTACCGCAAACGAACAGCTAAGGTGATAATTACTGACCTTTTCAGCTTAGTGTGCAAACCAATAATTACCAAAAGTGGAACCAGGAATTGAGTCAATGTAATCAAGCGTTGTAATATGGTCTCGATGCGAAGCTTGAAAAACAGTAGTGTTGTTTCTTGAATGCTCCTAGAGATTTTTATCTGAAACAGTTCTTCATTTTCGTAGGGCATAATTTTCTTGAGCCAACTAAGCTGCGATGGGGATATAAACCGAAAGAAATCATGCCTTGCTGATATTATTTCATACTTGGGGAAAGAAATATAATTGTCCCGTGATTGCTACTGAGACAAGCGAATTTAGGTGTCACTTGTATTTTTCGTGTGTAATAGTTGCCTATCATACCCAAATTTTGCATTTTTGTTCCGACCTCAACTTAATGGTGGAGGCACTATATAGTCAATTGGATTTGCTTTTTTGTTCAAAATGTGATTAGTTTTAAATTTAAAATTAGCGGATGGTTGCTGAACTGTTTGATTCGATTTTTTTTGGTTGAAATGGCGGCTAAAATTTGTTCTTTTTCTTTAAGTTTTGAAAAAAATTTTCATGAAATTCTTCATGGAAAACCTCAAAATTGCACCGTAAATGTTTTTTTGATGAAAATTGCTTTTTATCCAAATTTCGCCTGAACTACAGACCTAAAAGCTGACAAAATATACGTTTATTCAGATGAGGGATAATTTTACTTGTGATTACTAGGAAAATGTCTGGATTTGATTATTTTCCGTCTTTAGCCACAATAAGTGTTGTGGTGAGATGTGGAACAATTACGGGTTTTAATAGACGCGCATTGATAGCAAGGCCATTTTTGGCCACATCGTGGATATTTGCAATAAAAAACAAATCGAATTGTTTTGGGCCGCTGTCTTTTAAAATTTGTCCCGTTTTTCATGCCAATTCCGTTCAAGTCAGCTTTCATATATGATAACGATTGCTCCTCTTTATGTTCAAATGAGGCGTGGTGAACAAATATTATATTTGCGGAGAAAAGCGCATGGTTTTTTGACTCCGACCAAGTTTTCGCAGACTTTTAATGAATTCTTGAGTTTTTCCTGAATTTGTTTTTTTTGTATTCTCACGTTGCAGTCCCGTTAATCATATGTCTCATTAACCAATTCCCGAACTAAAGAGGTATTCGTGAAACTGTCTAATGCTTTCAGTTGAGGTGATAACTAATGGCTCTCATGGTTTTGAAAAAAGGCTCTTTTTGTTCCGACCCTCTTGAGGGGGGAGGAACTATAAACTCAAATGGATTTTTTTTTGTTCCGTGAATTTTCGCCGCTCGATATATTCATCGTAGAGAGTTGAGACTGGTATCATTAGAAAGCTCGTCCAGCGTAGAATATGGAATTAAAAAGATTTTTTAAATTTTCGTTTTCTACAGGGAGTTGTCGAGGTTTAAACTTCTGAGAAAAGAAGAGTGAATTCACGTTGTTTTTATTCACATTTTCCGGAATTTTTGCCTAAATTTTCGTCAATTTTGCTAAAATTTGTTATAACTTTTTAAGAAAAGTGTCGTTGATTTTATTTTTGAAGACGAACAAGCGTTGTTGATTGTTTTGATTTAATTTTTTTTGGTCAAAAAATCTGGATAAACATTTCAAAATTTAGCCTTTTTCATGAAAAACAGCACGAAATAAGCTACTTTAGTCCACTTTGATTAAATTTGCCGACAGTACACCCCCAAACAACACTCATACAATCTTTTTAGACTCAGAGGGGGGCTATTTCTACTTCAGAGTCCGCTGAGAGTGCACTGTAGTTAAAACTTTGCCGTTTTTTGCTAACTTTACTAGTTGATTATCAAAAATGCAGAATTTATTTTGAGTTTTCAACTAACAAATTATCTACATCTACAACATTCCAAAAATCAATTGTTCCCAACGGACAATAAGTATTAGCAGGAAAAGTTTTGGGCCATTCTTGGACTGTTACAATCCAAAAAAATCGGGTTGTAATCAGTCGGTCTTTTTTTTTTAAAAAAAAAATTTTTAATAATAAAGAACAGAACATATCAAATCAAAGCTCAGGAGTGATAGGACCAACCAATTTGCTTGCTAAGAAGCTCCAAGCTACTGCATTTAGTTTTTTAATTGAAGGTTTATGGTCGTTTCCTTTTTAAAGATAATTACTTTTATGACTTTTAAATAAATAATGGCTTAATTAACTTTTCCTCGATATTTTTCTTAATTTGTTCAACTTCCAGCTTAGTGTCAGCAAAGAAAGACTGCTTCTTCTTTCTACTGATTTAACTTTTATTCTCGGTTGCAGTTTTAAGCCTGAGGTTATTGTTTTCTGGCTCTGATACTACAAGATTTTAGATTTTTGTTTGTTTTGATATTTGCCAGTTTTTCACGTTTTCTAATTTTGTCACATTATCACATTCTTTACAGTTCTCATGTCAACTTATTAGCATTCAAAATAAAGCACAATTGAACATATTAAAATCTTGAAAGATATACATCATCGTTTTAACGGCCTCGACGCCTCTTTCTTGAAGAAGTCAATTGAATTTTTTAATTTTGTCTCTAACTGTCATTTATACTTTGTCGTTTCGGTCGTATGAAATTTCCTGTATAGTGATAGCTTTCATTGGCTTTTCTTGGCAGAATAGAAGAACCGATATTCTGATATTAGTAGATAGCTGATGGCTTTCATTACTTTGAAAACAATCGTTTTCCAAAATTAAAAAAAAACTTTTTAACTTCGCAATTTTGTTCTTTTTATGTTTCTTTTTGTTACCTAATCTCGTTAGTTAATTACAGGTCAAATATGACATTATGGGTGTCAAAAGAATAAAAGGGATTGGTGTCCCAAAATCTTTTTTTTTTAAGAATTTGTTATGACCTTACTGGCTTCGACACCGGTTTTTCACAAAAAAAGGTAAATTAATTTGATTTTTGTCATATTTGACGTTCTTTTTGTAGATGCAAGAAATATTCTGGATAATTACAGGTCTCGAAGGCTTCTTTTTAATGAATAAACGACCCTATTTAAATAGCTCTTTTTGTAATTAATGCCTTTCATGACATTGAATGTAATTTTGTTTCGAAAAAAAAAAATAAAAGTATTACATACGTTAGCACTTCAAATTTTTGTCTACTTGTTACCTAGTCTTACTAATGAATGGCCACGTACTACATTAAAGCTGTTTGAAGAAGGCGCAATCAAATATATTTTGAGTGCCAAAATTTGGCTTGACGGTTTTGACAGCGTTTTCTGGCAAGTTTCAATTGAAATTTTGTTTGTTCTTTGTTGTTCTTATTAGCCGCTTTAAAAAATGAATAAGGACAGGTCCTAATGCCCTTCTATAGAAGCAGTGGTAATCGTAAATTTGTGTTAATATTAATTGATTCCTAATGGTATTTATTACTTTGAAGTTAACTGTTTCAAAAAAATAAGTTATTTTTTTGTCTTTACTGTTTTTGTTCTTTTTTGTATAATTTTTACCAAACCTTTTTATGGACTGGTCGCATATGTTTTCTGGTGATTTATAAGTTACTTTTGTTTAGTTTTAGGTTTACCTGACGGTATGTTGACTTTGTTATTAAATTTAGTTTTTAAGAGGGACATAAATTTTTTGATGTAATTAATGTTTGTTGTTGTTGTTGTTTGATTTTGCTGTTCGTCTTGACTCGCTTTCTTAATATTGACATATTACAGCAATCTAATGCATCAATTTTTACTCCACTGAGTTATTTGCTTTGGAGGCTATCTTATCGTTCATACAGAATTTTTTGAAAAAGACTTGGGCTTTTTTGGGATTCGCAAAAAATAATTTTTGGGTTTTTCTATCTGTTCCTCATTTGGTAGACAATTATGCCAAAATTGTGGATGGGCGGGGTCGGAACCTTATGTGCCATTGCACATTACCGAGCCGCCTTGTTAGTCTTATATTTTAGCCTCATTGAACAAATGGTCAACAGGCTATCTAAAATGGTAATAGCGAAACTGTCTATTGCTTTCAGTTGATATCTAAGATATTTTTCAGACTTCAAGAGTAGTTTTAAAGATTTGGCGAGGAAACATTGTTGTTAGATTGATAGAAGGTCTTCTTTATAGTCCATTTTGCGTTTTTAAATTGAACCACTCCCGTTGTTTAGATGTTTCCCGAATCTTCCGAGAATTGCAGACACCTCTTTTTAAACAGCCAACAGTCTACCGTGTCATCTAATGAAGGATTTTACCACGTCAATTTTCTGCTCAATAAATGCTGCCCTGAACTTTTCCCTCTGATTCATGGTTCCCGATTAAAACCTTGGAGTGCGACGCAAGAGAAACTGTCGAACGGAATTGCAGTCGGATCTTCGTACGATCTCTGGCAGTCAAACGGTAAACTGAGCGGTCAGCCTGGGTTAGACTTAACCGAAGATGCGTTGCTGCGGAAAGACAAAAAATTCTTTGAGATTTTCGGAAGTTCAACAAGAGTTCTGATGTATGACCGTCTATTTCAAAGCAATGAGTTTAAGGATTTTAGAACGAAGTTCAATGATTTGAATGCTGAAAGTTGTCGTGGAACCGAATTGACTCTTTTTCCAAGATTGGTATGTCTGGGAACGTCATCCGCGGGTCCGAGTAAATACAGAAATGTCAGCGGGTACTTTTTTCAGTTATCTGACGATAAATGCATGATGTTAGATTGTGGAGAAAATAGTTATGCGCAGATGGTTCGCCATTTTGGCTTGGATGAAGCTTTAAAAAAGGTTAGTCAAACTGGGCTCATTTTTATATCGCATACTCATGCAGATCATATTGGAGGTTTGCCGTTGTTTCTTATCAAACGCCAAGAAGCATTCCGTTCTTTGCAACTTCCCTATCGGCCGTTACTGCTTTTGTGTCCTACATATAGGCATTTACAGCATCTGTTTGCTTTCGAAAAGGAAGTTGGAAAGAGGTTTTTCAACGACGATGATTTGACACTTTTATGCGAGGAGAATTTCAAAGGGTTTCGAAAACCAGAAACAGAAAAGAAGTTCATCTCAATGTTGGAAGATCTGAAGTTGAAGAGTTTTGACTGTGTGCCGGTTGATCACAGGACTTTCAAGTCTTTCGGATGCTCATTTGTAACGTCAGATGGATTTAAAGCTGCTTATTCGGGTGATACGTTGCCTTGCTTGAACATGGTTAATGGTGAGTTGCTTTCAAGTAGATAATGAAAAAGTTGAATTTTTTCTCGGATTTTACTTTATTCGGGCCCTTGCACCCCACTAAATGCACCCCACTTGTAAAATTTGTCCTATGTAAAATCGAACATCGATATTGTAATATATATTGCTTATTTCGGGTTGCAAATAAAATGCACCCATTCAGCTTTGGGCAGATTTTGAAGAGAACCGTATTTTAAAGCGACAGCTGTGTTTATATGTAGTTATTAGAGCGTAGAAAAATGAAATTTGTCTTCGACTGGTGAAGCCGTTTACTACTTTTTGATTTAATTTGGGTGAGTTAGGTAGGCTTTAGAAGTTCAGAGTTAATTTACACCTAATCAGTGAAATCTTGGGAAGATGATATAATGGAATTCGATGATAAACAGAGTTAGATAAAGATTAATTCACAATGCTCAAGAGGGAAATCTGAACGCCTGGTCAATTTATATTGGAATTTTTCAGCTGCCTCTGGTGCAGATTTGATGCTACACGAAGCAACTCATACAGATGACAAGAAATACGAGGCCCTCTGTGCTAAACACACGACAATAAGTGAAGCTGTGAGCATACACGACATGGCCAGAGTGAAGTTTACTCTCCTCACTCATTTCACACATCGCTACTCCAAATGCATACCCCTGGATCTGAAAGTTCTCCAGGTTTGTTTGACTTTGTTGAAAAGTTTATGATTTTATCATATTGTAGAATTCTCAATTGAGTCTTCGTTTAATTGCTCTTGAACGAAGTTCATAGCAATTATTTTAAACGTGTTTGTTTTTTATGCAAATTTTTCGCTTGACCACATTGTGCTTTTCTTCTAGAACATTCTTTGACTTCTCATGTGACTTTTTCACTCTTTCGTTCTTCATTTTTGAGTGATCTCTATTGCTCTCACTCCGAAATAAAGCTGTTGGTTGCTAAAATAAAACTGATTGCAGCATAGCAAGAATGTGAAGAAGAATTGTGAACTTAAATTTTAACTTTGTCAGTTCATGAATGATAAAAGGTTGAAAAAAAGCAGCTATTACCTTGGTGACTTTCTTTTTGTTTTTTCCTTTTTCAATTCAGGTTATTATTATAAGGTGATGTGTGCTCTAATTCCGTGTAATTCTTGAAGAGGGATTGTTTTAAGATAAAGCTTTTGACTTTAACACCACCTCTCTCACTAAAAATTTTTAGTAATCTTTTGATCGCCGTTCTTGCCGAATTGGGCCCTCGTTTGATGTTTGAGAAATATTTGTTGTATAATGTCGGTTTATAGTTTTTTCTAATTAATCTCTTGTCTCATCTTGGTTCCGCACTGAGAAATTAGTAAATGACTGCATTTTTTAAGGGACGTGATGACATTGGTGTTGCATTCGATCATCTTGATGTCGCACCACACGATTATAAACTGCTTCCGAAGCTAGTTGAGGGATACCGAATGATATTCCAAGACCATTTGGAGAAGTTTGCTGAAGCCGATGTGTATGCAAGTGAAGTTCTACCTCATTCGGAAGTTGCATCAAACTGTTCGGAAGAGCAGACATTGAAAAAGTTGAAATTGCAAACTGAATGAGTATTGTACCCATTTGAAATTGTCTACAAATAAATTATTTTTGTTCAGTTCTTTGAGAAGAGTTAAGCAAGCCTAACTTTTTATTGAAGAAATTAGAGTAATCTCGAAGGGAAATTTTATTTTATTTTGTTATATCAAGTTATTAATAGCCGCCGCCAGTCTCTCCTCGGCTATTATTCAGGAACTCTCATTTTTTACAATCCAATTGGATAAATTGGTACTCTGGTTTTTTACGACTCGACAAGTATTGGTTCCAAGTATCAGTGTTAAGTACAGTTATATACATTAAGAAATCAATTTCAATGTGGTGGGGATACTGTTCTAGTATGATCAGTTTTTTGTTGTGTATATAAAGTAAGGGGTACTACCCAAATATTACCTTTACATGATGTCGAATGAGTGTAATATTTAGTGAGAGTTTTACATTCTTCTAGACAGTTTCATCTTGCATATCTTTATTTAGTTCTGGAAGTAAATCGTTGGACAGTTGTTCAAGTAGTTTTTCTTCTGAGACATTTGTGTTTCAGTGGTTCCAGGGTAAGACGTGGTGTGTTCTGTTTGTTATTGGTCTAAAAGTGGGTTAACGTAGTTTTGCACATTTCCAAGGCGATTTCTTGTGAGCGGTCGCCGAGAGCGATTATCGTCTCTGCGGTAATTAGGTGATTGTATTCGTGATTTAAAGTGTAATTACTATTATAGTTAGGTTTATTATTTTGTTGATTGAATTTGTGATAGAAGTCCTGTTGGGACATCTATGACGAGAAGTGTCTCGGTTGTTTCTACTTCTGCTCCTCGGGCGATAATTGAATTGTAAATGTTTACCAGTCATAGTATTTGATGGTGCCTGCTTGTTTGGGAGATTGTAATTTCTCCTCCTTGTTTCGTTGATAGAATGTCTGTTTTGAAAAAGGAGGTTTATCTAGTGGTTTTGTATACCGTCTGTCAGAGCAAGTTGTTATACTATGCCCTGAGCGTAAACCTTTTTTTCAAAACTTTAAAGATTCAATATTTGTTTCTAATGATTTTTTATTTGGAAGAAACTTGAAAGTCAGCCAGGCCGCTTTTCACTGAGATAAATTCTTACAATTTTGTTTTTTTTTTCAGGTAGTTTGTTTTCTGCTCTATAATAGTTCAATTTGTCAAAAGTCATGTATAATAGTAATTACAATAGTAATTACACTTTAAATCACGAATACAATCACCTAATTACTGCAGAGACGATAATCGCTCTCTTGAAAAAGGAGGTTTATCTAGTGGTTTTGTATACCGTCTGTCAGAGCAAGTTGTTATACTATGCCCTGAGCGTAAACCTTTTTTTCAAAACTTTAAAGAGTGTTTTTCCTTTAAAATTGGGATCATTTGAGCACTTGTGTCGTACTACGTAGATCCTCTAGGCCATGTCTTGATCCATAGCCCCAACACCATCGACTGCGAGATTATCTTTCTTTGGAAAATTTCTTTATTGAGGCTGAAAGCGTAGTTTTTGTTTTAAATTTGTGTCGATCAGTATGCGTTCTAGTAATATCCTCTTGGTGTATATTTTCAACTAATTGAGCAATTGCAAGCCGTGGTTTCAATGCTGCTGATTTGTGATTAGATATCTTTGTTAAAGCGATTTGTGCTAATTGTGGATCTTATATTTTGAATAGTGCGTCATACATTTGTGCATTTGGCATATCGGGATCATTATTAACATATGCTTTTCTAGGCATCTGTTCAATTCGATGGTTTTGTGTTTTAATGTGTTCTCTCAGAGCACTTGTGATGCTTTCTAAAAGTAATTTTGCTTGTGTTTGGGATTATTGATAATCAAAAGTCTTTTGAAATTCTCGGCCAAAAATTTGCCAGTTCTTTATTATTTCTAGAGGTAAATGTGAATACCACTTTTGTCCAGAGCCTATTAGAGCTGTTTGTATCATGACGATTATCCTTTTTGAGAATCCATGCTTCATGATAGAGTGAATCAGATTGTTCTGGTCCTGCTGTCATGTCCATATTTGCTGCGATAGCATTAAGAACATCTTTTGTAGTATATGTTAGGCCGGTACCGTCAAATGGTTGCAAAGTTTGTTGCTTAGGTACAGAACGTCCTAAATAAGATTATGAATTTCTTCTCAAAAGCTGAGGTTTTGTGTTCACGCTGCCTCTAGGTAGTATAGCGTCGGAGCGTGTTGGTTGTTGATTAGTTTGTGAAGTAAATTGAAACAAATTTCGCTAACTGTTGGGGCGTTAATTGTTTGTTTTGGTTATTAGTTAAGGATTGTTGAGTAGATGTATTTAAATTTACCGATTCAGTAATAAAATGTGCTGAATTTTGTCTTTGTAAACGAGGTAGGGTTGCGTTTATATTATGTAAAGCTGGTAGCGCAGTGTTAAGTTGATTTGAAATTTGTATCAATTCAGTCGATTTTATTGGTTGTTGATTTTGATAGTTTTTATAATTATTATTGTTTTTGTTCTTGTTGTTGTCTTTTGGAGGTCAGTTAATGATAGTGTTTGTTGTATATGATGAAAATAATATTCCATCATCTAACAGTGTGGAACTAAAATCTGGTTCAAATCTTTCATTTGGGTTTTTATCCAATGGTTATGAATGTATGATTGTAACTAAATTTTTGGAGTTTTTGACTCTTCCAAAGAAGCATTTGTGATTAGATCTATAATATTTCTAAAAGTAAATAAGCAGTTTTAGGCATTATGATTTCGCAATGTGACTTGCGAGTGATCAATTTTCGTCTCTTGTATAATTTCAGATGGTAATTCTTTAATAGTTAAAAATTTTTCTGGAGACAATTTGGATCATCAATTTATTGTAGTGCCTCCGGTAGTTTTTGAATTAGGTTTTGATTTTTGTCTATTTTTGATTTTGTAGCTCTGAAATTAATGTGTACGAGGTTTTTCCAAAAACGGTTTGCGTACCACGATAAGATTGTTAGTTCATCTAATATTCAGTCTTCTGAAGTCTGCGTCTTGTACAGAGCTCGAAAAGATTTTATAAGGTGGTTAAAGTCTTCTATTTCTCGACAAGCTCTTTTTTTTGTACGCTTTCTGCTCTTGACTGTACAGCAGTGGTGTTAAATGCTGAGCTGGTTGTTTTAAAAATTCAAATTAAGATTTCCTAAAACCGTAGCCTCGGTCTATAATGTGCATTTTGACAGACACTCCTCTTAGAAATTCAAATGAATTATCTGATAGTGGGTGAAATAGAGTATCGTAAATGAGAGTAGTATATCTATCCGTGTTTGGATCACAATTGAAAAGGCTTTTGCATTTTGTCAGTTGTTTACCATGTATTTCTATGTGATACGAAATAAGCTGTTCGAGCATTTGGTGACGCTTTTTCTGACAAAGGGAGAAAAAGCTGTTTCTCGATACTAAAATACTGAATTTCAAGTTAAAGCGCTGTGTTTATTAGTAAATTGAATTCATCGACATTATGAATGTTTGTACCTTCGGTCTTGTCTTTTATTAAATGATTATTTGTTGTCTGAAAAAAGACAGTTAAAATTTAACAGATTATGTGTCCGACGTCGATGAAGTATGGCCGTTTTGGTGGCTCCTTTCGCATAAAGTAAATGTGTTTTATGTGTAAAATAATTCTAGCTCTGAATTTCTCATAGAGAAAAAGTTGTGTTTTTTGTGAGTTCTTTTTACGGTTAGAGTTTGGTAACTCACTGGTCGCACCAATTGAAGCAGACCCTTTGTGGGCTCGTTTTTTAAGCTATATTAAGGCAGACCATTGGGCTCCTTCAAGATATAAAGAGTTAGTGCTACTCATCTGCGCAGGAGGTAAACTTACCTAGTTCTCTCAGACTAACCCACTCTGTGAAACAATGAAGGAATATTTCAATTACAACGATGTATAATATAGTTAACACCGTAGTCAATGTAATGATTAAACACATGGTATATCCAACTATAACTACCAGACTGACTGAGTTCAGCCGTACAGGCTCTATATTTGAGAATAGAGTCTTCTCAGTCTGATTGACTGGAGGTGTACATTCAGTATTTCATCTTCTACAGTATCGGTCTCAAATCAAAATCTGCGAAGCCTCTTGCTTAGCTTGTGCTGATAGGTTTTTTGCTACTAGCTAAAATGTTAAATAATTCTTGTAAAATTACTATAAGGCTTCCCGTCGCTAACACGTTCTCACTTTATATCCTGTTACCTGAAAATTGTTTTGCGCTGATATGCTCTTACCGTTGTTGCCGTGAATTCCGGTATGGTTGTGTTTTGTTGTCTCTGGCGTCTGAGAATTCGGTTCTGAGCATTTGGTTGATTTACTGTTTTTTTCCTCCATCGGTTGAGTTCTTTTTGGATGAATTTTTTTCAGTTTCCGTTTCCTGTATGTTGGTATTCTATTTGATTTATTTGTTGCCTCAGTTGTTTTATTTGTGTTCTTTGTTTTGTAAATCTTCACATTTTTTGAAGCCTTTCAATTTTCGCGCTTCCTCTTCTTTTGTTGTCTTGCTTTCCAGAATCTTGTTCAAAATTTTTAGTTCCGGGCAGTTATAGCAATTTTCTGTAGTTATATCTGGTTGTTCCTTTGTGTAGCTGAGTATATTCTCTTTAATTGCTCTCAAACGAAGTTTGTAGCAATTCTATTAGTCCTGTTGGTCTTTTTTAATGCGACTTTTTGCAGTAGCTTCGTGTGTTGTGAGTCTTTTGTTTCTCGGTAAGAACAAGAGTTATTAAAACACGTTGAATTGAGGATTAAATCATAACCTAATGATTTTATCATAGAATGCAGCTTTAATTAAAGTGTCATTGAGTTAGAGTTTTCGGTTAATTGGTGTGTTTTTCATATTAGTCCATTGCTATGAGGGGCAGTGCAATTCTCGGCAACTTACATGATCAACCCTGATAATATGCAAGAAACAAGCTGAAAAGTATGAGGGCACTACTTAGATTCTGAAACTCCAGTTTGTGCAATTTTTAAATTCAAATTCTTGCAGTTGGATATTGGACATTTTTGACAGTTATCCGCAGAGACCCGAAGGTCCTGTTTCATTTAATATAATCTGAAAAAGCTGCAAGGCTAGATTTTTACACTGTAGCAAATGCGTTTTTTTATTCATCAGTTCGTCAAAACTATTGTCTAAGTACACACGAATTTAAAGGTAGCGCAACACTAACTTCTGCCTTGAGAAATTCGTAGCATGTATAATGTTTGACCAGCTCAAATCAAGCCTGCTTCAATTGCCTGCGAGTTGGTCTCAGGCTTCTTCAACTGGTAGTTGACAAAATTATATCCCGCAATAAATATCAAATTGTCAATTTTGGTATTGCGGCTATACTGATCACCTTTCTTTTTACAAGAACTGTTGTTTTGCTGACAAATTTGCAGCTGTAGTCAGCTTTAGATCTTTTTTTTACTTTTGCAAGTGCTGTTTGGGGAATAATTACTTTCCCATTGGTAGTTTTTGGTACAAAGTGTTCAATTTTGGTCAATTGTTGTTGTTATTCGACTTTGTTGCGATAGCTTGGTTTCGTTGCATTTTGTTCAATCTATTTATCTGCCTTTTTTCTGTTTTGGTGGAAGAGAAAAGACAGAATTGAATGAAAAGCTTATTGATGATTAATTGTAGAACAAACCACAGCTCTAATTGCGGATTAAGAAGACAAATAGCAGTTTAGTGCAGCACGTTTAGTGGTTTTCACAAAAACTTGATCCAAATACTTGACTGAAATAAAAATTAAATTACTAATAAAGTCCTTCGAGATGCAAATTTTTTTTGGTAACAAGCCGTTTTATAGCAACGTTTAGCTCTACTTTTAATTGAACTCAGTACTATTTGCACTGCAGTGTAAAAATGGCAATGCAATTTTCTCTGGTCAATGGAACTGGTGGCAATAATTACTCTGTTTGCCGTACTGTGGAGAACAAGAATTGGAAGTTAGAATATGGGCCGAAAACTGCTATTGACATAGATTTGTTAAAATTAAATTTTGTGCTAAAATTAAGCTTTCGTAGACGAATTTTGGTCTGAAATTATAATAGTTATGTAAAAGTTGTATAATTTTTCATATGTCGTTGAATTAAACGTTTTTATTTCAGTGTTGAATATTAAAAAGTGACGAACTAAATATACTCTTAGAAAGAACTGTTGAAAGTGATTAAAAGACATTGATTTAAAATATCTCTCTTGCCCAGAGTTTGACGATTTGTAGACGTGATCGGTTATTGTTGAGGTAGTATCTAAGGGATTTTCTTGATGAAACATACTTTGCTATTTGACACCAATTTGTTATTACCTTTTGATTAAGTTCTTTTGGTTGCGGTTTATACTGAGAACAAATATAGCGGATTTGAATTTCTCTACGTAAAATGGTCTCAGTGGATAACGGTAGTAATGATAATGCAGCAATAATGTTTCATGATGATAGCTGATTTTATTTCAAACTGTTTGTGCATTGGTTAGCAAGGAAACTGGGTAACAATCGGAAGCATATAAGGTTTCAACCCCTCTCAATCAAAAATTTTGCTCATAGCACCTAGACATAGACAGCTAGAATAAAATGGTAAGTTTTTGATATCGAGGCTAAAATCCGTATCCAGTTTTCTTTCAAAAATATTAAACAATATATGAAATAACATACAGGTTCAGAAGGTACATATGTTATACCAAACTGATCAAGCAAAAGTATATTTGTTCTATAGGTATAGGCCCTTGAAAACACGCATATTTTTTCTGTTCTTAATGACAATCTGCTGAGGTGTGTAAAGTCATAAATCAACATCCAAAATATTGCAAAGAAAAGGGCAGCAACACCCATAGAAGTTACTTTTATCAACTCACATCATTGTGAGTATATTTGAATGTATTTAGAATATATTTGCAATAACTAAATTCACTCAAAAACAAAAGAGAAAACTAATATCAATCGAATTGCTTGCGTAATAAATGAAAGAAGCAAAAAAATCAGCAAAGTGTTTAGCAGGGTAACTTTTGCAAATCCGCTATTATAACTTTAAAACTTCATTGATCCCTCATAGGATTTTTACACATTGACACAGACTGACAAACCGCAGTGTCACATCTTTTTTAAATTGCTCTCAAACGAAGTTTGTTGCAATTTTATTAGTGATGTTGGTCATTTTTTGCAATTTTTTGGTCGACCGATTTATTGTCTGACCCATTCGACTTTTCGTGCTCAGAAATTGGATAAATAGGTAGCACCCAGTGGCTATAAAGTGCTCTTAGAGCCTTTCAATTCACTAGTCTCCAAGTATGCGATTCACAGAAACTATTTTGGAGACTTATACTTATGGTGTGACGGGAGGTTCTTAGAGGTTGACCAACTCCCCCACAACACCCCCCCCCCCACATCAGCCCCCTCTTACTTCACCCCCACCTCAATCCCCACCCTGTAAGGGCCTGTGCAGCCAGCAAACTACCTCCCACCGTTGCCCCTACCCACAACCCCCCCCCCCCCACTGTTGCCACCTTCAGCCCGCTGCGCTCACCTTACGCCCCTTCAGTTAAGCTAAAGTTAGTCTCACTAAACCGTGGCTAGCTACTGACGAAGGCAACAGCTCGCCGGTTGTTTGAAAGCAATTCACCTGACGTTAGACGGTTATGTTTGTTTTTTTAATAATAATAAAATACAAATAGCTTTCAGAGCAATGGCTAAATTTTTATTAGTTGCCTGCTGATGGCAGTCTACAGACTAAGTTCATGCGTAAAATTTTTTAAAAACGTTTTCAGAACAAATACAGTTTTTTAGTGTTAAAGAAGCATGTTATTAATTATTTGTCAATTCTCAATCGAGTTCAACCCAAAACACTCAATAAAAATGAGTATTTAAGTTTTTGTACCTAGTGCTCTTCCTTGTCAAATTGATAGAATATTTCGACTGATAAAATGCACTTTGAGTTTAATTGATTTTTTTATACAATGGAATTAAAATGAAGATTAATTGCGTAAGCGGAAGAATTTAGGCAACGGGAAGATGATTCAATTCAATATCTCAAACTAACAGAAATGCTCAATGAGTTATAAGTGGCTGAGTACAATCGCAAATGGATAAAAGTATATCTCATTTTAACACAAATAAAAACATGACTTCATTCTAGATCGTTCTGGAAAGTTATTGTGACAACTATATTTGACTTTTTTTTGCAGAAGTAGGCTAGTTGAGCGATTTTTTTAAAAGAGACAAGTTTTTGAAAAAAAAGGAACATCAGTCAAACGGTTTTAAAAAAATCAACTGAGATTCAGAGAAGAAAAAACAGAGATTCCAGAATCAACAATAACTGAACTGAAAAACAATAACTTTTAGGTTAAAACCGTTAACTTAGTTGAACAAACATCAAAAATGATTGCAAAGAATGAAAAGAGATAACAAAATATTGGAATTAAGCTGAGTGTTCACAAAATTTCGATCACTTTTCAAGAATGACGGAAATTCCAAAACTCCAATTAAATATTTCTACTATTGAAGTTTCTTCCTTGTCTCACTAATATCTTCCTACGTCAACTATAGCACTCTAGATCGGTCCGAATTGAGTGAATAAAAAAACCTATTTGAGTATATAGTTCCTCTGTGGTTCAAAATTACAATTGAGTTCTATCAATTATATTATTTTTGGTTAGTAGCACAAAGAAAAGTTTTTATTGCGAAGCATCCATTAGGTTAACAAAATGAAATTTTGATCTTTTTTACTGAACGCAAACAATTGTCAAAAGCCTATTATCCTCTCAACAAAAAATAAAGTACAGAAAAGATCATTGCAGAAATGATCTACTCTTTAGAGGCTTTTGAACTACACCACTCATGTCTTCCACAGATTAGTTTCTCGGAAGATAAGAAATGACAGAACAACAAAAAGCCTAGAGCATATTGGAACTTATAGCTTCTCCCTCCATTTAATTAGGTCGGAACAAAAGTTTTCAAACTACTGTCTAGTTTAATTGATTTAAGAGAGCGAAATTAAATTAATTTTTCTAGCTTTAATGTTATGACATTGTTTAATTCAATTTCGGGAAAAAACTTGAGGGAACAAAACAGGATGGCACCAGAGGAAGGCAAAACCGTTCAGATGTTTTTTGAAGTTTTTATTTAATTGTATTAATGTGATCAATTCGCGCATTCAATAATGTGTATTTTCACTTCTCTTATAACTTCGACATTACAAATTTTTTTAGGAAACCTGAAACATGTAAATTAAAATAACGTATGGTTAATGTTTCACAATAAAAATATATAAATTAAACATCATTATTCTTTTAAATTAGAACAAATCAGGGTTCAGTATTAAAGCGCTACACTAAAACGTATTTGAATCATGTTACTTCACAGGTTACTGCCCACCCCAGACAAAACTTACTAAGACATATAAGGTGCTGTAGAACACCAATTCGGCATTACCTTTTGGTTGGCGTTTAAGCAAATTATCCTTAGAACAAATATTAAAAATTATCCTGCCGTTTAATCAAATTATCCTGAGAACAAATATAGTGGATTTCAATTTCTCCACGTAAAATGGTCTCAGTGGATAACGGTAGTAATGATAATACAGCAATATTGTTTCATGATGATAGCTGATTTTATTTCAAACTGTTTGTGCATTGGTTAGCAAGGAAACTGGGTAACAGTCGGGCGCATATAATGTTTCGACCCCTCTCAATCAAAATCTTTGGTCATAACACCTAGACATAGACAGCTAGAATAAAATGGTAAGTTTTTGATATCGAGGCTAAAATCCGTATCCAGTCTTCTTTCAAAAATATTAAACAATATATGAAATAACATACAGGTTCAGAAGGTAGATATGTTATACCAAACTGATCAAGCAAAAGTATATTTGTTCTATAGGTATAGGCCCTTGAAAACACGCATATTTTTTCTGTTCTTAATGGCAATCTGCTGAAGTGTGTAAAGTCATAAATCAACATGCAAAATATTGCAAAGAAAAGGGCAGCAACACCCATAGAAGTTACTTTTATCAACTCACATCATTGTGAGTATATTTGAATGTATTTAGAATATATTTGCAATAACTAAATTCACTCAAAAACAAAAGAAAAAACTAATATCAATCGAATTGCTTGCGTAATAAATGAAAGAAGCAAAAAAATCAGCAAAGTGTTTAGCAAGGTAACTTTTGCAAATCCGCTATTATAACTTTAAAACTTCATTGATCCCTCATAGGATTTTTACACATTGACACAGACTGACAAACCGTAGTGTCACATCGTTTTTAAATTGCTCTCAAACGAAGTTTGTAGCAATTTTATTAGTCATGTTGGTCATTTTTTGCAATTTTTTGGTCGACCGATTTATTGTCTGACCCATTCGACTTTTCGTCCTCAGAAATTGGATAAATAGGTAGCACCCAGCGGGTATAAAATGCTCTTAGAGCCTTTCAATTCACTAGTCTCCAAGTATGCGATTCACAGAAACTATTTTGGAGACTTATACTTATGGTGTGACGGGAGGTTCTTAGAGGTTGACCAACTCCCCCACAACACCCCCCCCCCCCCCACATCAGCCCCCTCTTACTTCACCCCCACTTCAATCCCCGCCCTGTAAGGGCCTGTGCAGCCAGCAAACTACCTCCCACCGTTGCCCCTACCCACAACCCCCCCCCCCCACTGTTGCCACCTTCAGCCCGCTGCGCTCACCTTACGCCCCTTCAGTTAAGCTAAAATTAGTCTCACTAGACCGTGGCTAGCTACTGACGAAGGCAACAGCTCGCCGGTTGTTTGAAAGCAATTCACCTGACGTTAGACGGTTATGTTTGTTTTTTTAATAAAAATTCAACAATAACTGAACTGAAAAACAATAATATTTAGGTTAAAACCGTTAACTTAGTTGAACAAACATCAAAAATGATTGCAAAGAATGAAAAGAGATAACAAAATATTGGAATTAAGCTGAGTGTTCACAAAATTTCGATCACTTTTCAAGAATGACGGAAATTCCAAAACTCCAATTAAATATTTCTACTATTGACGTTTCTTCATTGTCTCACTAATATCTTCCTACGTCAACTATAGCACTCTAGATCGGTCCGAATTGAGTGAATAAAAAAACCTATTTGAGTATATAGTTCCTCTGTGGTTCAAAATTACAATTGAGTTCTATCAATTATATTATTTTTGGTTAGTAGCACAAAGAAAAGTTTTTATTGCGAAGCATCCATTAGGTTAACAAACTGAAATTTTGATCTTTATTACTGAACGCAAAAAATTGTCAAAAACCTATTATCCTCTCAACAAAAAATAAAGTACGAAAAAGATCATTGCAGAAATGATCTACTCTTTAGAGGCTTTTGAACTACACCACTCATGTCTTCCTCAGATTAGTTTCTCGGAAGATCAGAAATGACAGAACAACAAAAAGCCTAGAGCATATTGGAACTTATAGCTTCTCCCTCCATTTAATTAGGTCGGAACAAAAATTTTCAAACTACTGTTTAGTTTAATTGATTTAAGAGAGCAAAATTAAATTAATTTTTCTAGCTTTAATGTTATGACATTGTTTAATTCAATTTCGGGAAAAAAATTGAGGGAACAAAACAGGATGGCACGAGAGGAAGGCAAAACCGTTCAGATGTTTTTTGAAGTTTTTATTTAATTTTATTGATGTGATCAATTCGCGCATCCAATAATGTGTATTTTCACTTCTCTTATAACTTCGACATTACAATTTGTTTTAGGAAACCTGAAACATGTAAATTAAAATAACGTATGGTTAATGTTTCACAATAAAAATATATAAATTAAACATCATTATTCTTTTAAATTAGAACAACTTAGGGTTCAGTATTAAAGCGCTACACTAAAACGTATTTGAATCATGTTACTTCACAGGTTACTGCCCACCCCAGACAAAACTTACTAAGACATATAAGGTGCCGTAGAAAACTTACAAAACTTTGTACGGCGCCGTATAAGGCCGTAATAAGTTTTATACGGCACCGTAGCCAATTGATGTAATTACCAATTTCTAAAGTCTAACTTCCTAAAAACTGTTTTAAATATAACGCATATCTCATACAAGTCATTTGTTCATTACTTTTTTGGCTTTTCCCTAATTGGGAATACTCTCAACCTTAATGCTACACGTAAATTTATTGAGCGAAAAGTATCCCTATATTAACAAAAATTATTATGTATAAATTTAATCTGTTGCCGGAAAAACACATTTAATTTTGAGGTTACCATGATTGTAACGTTTGTGATACAATGTATGAGTAAACTGTACTGATTTACCGCAACTTTTTAAAAAATACCTTGCAGGCACCAAGTTTTAATGAGATCACTTTTAATAGTCAATCTGTTCGTAAGTTGAAAGCAAAGAATCATCTTCAATAAAATTATGAACCAGCTCATAAAACTTTTCTTTGATAGTCAGGTTATCATTATACGGTAC